>NC_057761.1:30736134-31106134 GCF_010389155.1 Erigeron canadensis | reverse complement strand
AAGCTAGCTATAGTTTACCCATAGTGGTTGCTCGCTTTAGACATTTGCTTTATGTTTAAATATTAATGACTTGTATTGATAATGTACTCGGTTGTTTAATGTTGGGCAACCGATGGATTTTCATTTAGACTTATTTTGATGATATGGCTAGTAACACCATTTATTGAATAAACCAAACAGATTTTAGTGGTTTGGACTTTTAAAGTTAATTTTGCTTCTTTTAACGCCGTTAGGCAAAAGTTTTTGGAAATCCATGTTTTTAAATGATGGGTGTTACATTGATGCTTACGTTTCCCTTTCTTGTCATTATATCCGGTGGATTTTTTATGTTCCGCCATATTGACTGAAGACGTGCCACCAACATTGTTGCCTTTTGATTTGTCAATATCATGCGCCCTGAGAGATTCCTCAATACGCAAATGACTACCCAACTCAACAAGAGTTAACTCCTCCTTCTTATGTTTCAAAGAATGCTTAAATTCTTTCCACGACGGAGGGAGTTTATCAATGATACTAGAGACTTGAATAGTCTCATCCATATTCATTTTATGTCGTGTGCATTGACCAAGTATGCGAATGAGCTCATTGTATTGTTCCATGACCGGTCTAGAATCGACCATCTTGTAATTATTAAAATTTCTCACAAGGAACGTTTTACTAGAGGCATCCTCAGTTATATACTTGGTCTCTAAAGAGTCCCATAGTCCTTTAGCAAAAGCATGGTTTTGGTAAATATCAAAAAGAGCATCAGACATACCATTGAGGATTAATCCTCGAGCAATGTAGTCATCATTCTCCCATTTGCCCCTTTTTCGAATTTGATCAACAGTAGCATCATCACCATCTTCTAGACAAGGAGTACTCAGCACATAAACCACCTTCATGGTGGTGAGGAGAAAGTGCATCTTCCTTTGCCATCTACGAAAATCCATTCCTTCAAACTTATCGAGCTTGGAGAAATTAGTAGTCATATGCTTCATCATAGACGCCATTGATTTCAGTAAAATTGTTGTTTTCGATTGTTGGGGAATTTCAAGTTACAAGGGTAAGAAATCAATAACCGGATATCTCTTTGTATCATGATATCACTTTCCGAAAACAACAATTCGACCCTATCTGCCTGGGTTACACGAATTTTGTTTTGGGATAATACAAAGAGTAATGGTCAAGATTTTGGCAGAAATCAAGAACCCGTTCACTAAAGAGTATTTCGTGTTTTGTATATATTTTCTCATTTATCAATTCTTTCTAAGACACCCAAAAGATTGTTATAATAGAGAGAACACAACAATGCACGTATATTCTCTGTGTTTTCTATATCTTTATGCAACTCTGCATGGATATATTTATAAGTTGAAAAGCTCACATGTTAAAACCGTTAGAATATGATCACGTAAAATGATTGTATGTCCGGAAAGTATTTAAGCCTACGGGGTCACACCTCAACGTGAATGTAACAATAAATTAATTAATATATTAAATGTAATTTATTAATTAATTTGATCACGAAAAACTAACGGAGGTCCGTTAAAAGAGTTAAAAGTTAACGGTACTTAACTAACGGACTTAACGGAGAAGAGTTGGAATTAGGAAACAATTAGGAAACCCCTCTAGAATGTTCTGGGGGGGGGGGACGGTCGACTAGGGTTCTCAAAACCCTTAGACTTGGCCATTAAGTTTCCCAAGCCTATAAATACAAACCTATGTTTAGTTGTTTGATATACAATTAAATCCAAAGGGTTTTTTTCTCTCCTCTCTCTCTCCTTCTCTCGGCCAAAAACCAACCCACAAAGGGTTTTGATTTTTGGTTCACTTAGCTAGGAAAAAGGGTTTTCGGGTTTAAACAAAGGGTTGTTCGTTATCAAGTACTAGCATACATACGTTCCAACGTTAAGTGTGCAATCGTAGAGAGGTTAATTTAAACCTTGTTCTTGTTTCAATCTCTCCATTATAAGGTACATATTCTATACTTTGGTTAATTAATTAAACTGCATAGATCTTGTCTTCCGTTGCGTACTTTGTGATTTGATGTGATAAATAGTTATATAACTCAACAAAAACTAGATCACATAATATGATATCATGAAATATGACTTTTCCATGACAACATGAGAAAATGATTTTGGCTTTTCCACCATGAGTGTGATTGTGAATAAGAGAAAACAATTGTCCACAGTTGCTAGCCTACAATTGCTATTCATTTTCAAAATTACTGCACATATTGCTCTTCCATGTTTTACGCAATTCATTTTCAAACTTGTCATGCTTGTAAATTTCACACGCAGATTTCATTGAAAAACGTTTTTATTATGTGATCAAATATTGTCAATCCGATATTACAAAATCAATACTAGCCATCAATTATTATAATGCTTTTGGGTCCGGGATGCCATTCACTTAATGGGCGTATACCCCGTACCTCCAAACCCATATCCAAGTGTCATAATCAAATCCCTTAATTACACTAAATTAATAACAGTGGCCAATTACATGAATGACTGGTAATGTGACCAAATTTCTTTTGTATCAAGTATAATAAACAATAGATGAGAGTTGGTTTCTATTGTTAATTATGGTAGATCATTTTCATTAATGATAATGTGACCAAAATTCGTTTTTATTTTATGTGTTTATCCCATGTTAAACCACATGTTAGGGTTTTCTCATTTTTCCCGCTACTGTAGATATTGAATAAGATTTTAAACGATGACCTGTTGATAATCTTAGGGTTATCAATTAACTAGCTAGTTAGTTGTTTTGACTTGATGTTAAGAGATTTCGGGTTATATTTATATATGATTTAATTTGTATATATATGTACGTTTGTTTAATCTAACTTAAACAAGGTTGTGTTCCATTGCCACTGGTCCTCCTGAGTGCATATATGACGAACGGGTTAGGTACAACAACAATAACTGTACTCAATCTCTGTGTGGGGTATGGGGGAGGTGAGCTATAGACAGTCATACCTCTACCCAAAGGTAGAGAGACTGCTTCCATAAGGACCTCCGGCCAAGCATATGTAAAAACCGTAAAAAGAGTAAAGTGTTTATACCTGTCTACCGAGAAAATGCCAAGACGATATACATGTCCGCTGGGTATGGCTACATTAAGAGTAGGGAATAGTAGCAGACGTACGGCCTAAAAGTACCTAAGCACAGTACGTAAAATCTAAGAACCATAATACGCAAAAAACAACATAGAATGTAGGAACATAATACACAAAGTCTTCAGCAAGGATCTCAAACAAGAGGGACAAACCACCAGGACAACCATACCTATACGTAAGAAATGACTAAACACTAAGGGATTAAACTATTTCTAAACAACCTACGTAGCGAAGTACCTTAGGCCGCAAAGCCAAACTAATCCTAGTCTACTCGCTAAAACGCTCCAAAACGACACAGGTAACCTATACACCTAGTCCTCTAGACACCGTCTACTGAGAACACCCGAGAACAAAAAAGAAAAGTAGCATCAAATGACCTAAATAACTAAAAGCAGACGAACGGGTTAGGTATAAGTCATTAATAGAGATAGGATTATACTCGATTTAGATTCTCAACTAATAGGATTTGAAACTAAAATGCAAGTATATATTGTTGTAAGTGATTTTATTTAGATCATGCTCTTTTACTCCGAATATGAGTTTTGGTTTGATGTAGGCATTAAGACTCCACAAAGAAAATAGAAGTATTAAACTTATGAGTGCTTTACGCGTCTCGTGTATTGTCCCAGAAGTACTACGATCACTAAATATTGCACTGTTATGTGTGCAGAATAATGCTGAAAATAGGCCAACTATGTTGTTAGTGGTTATGATGTTAATTAATTAGTAATGCCTGAATCTAAATAACCTGCCTGGAGAGAGATGTAAGGAAATCAGGTCTCTTTTGTTACGTTATATAAAGAATACATGTTTAAGGAGACATTAAAAAAAATAAGGATTTTGACACTCGCTTATGTAAACATCGTATAACTAGTTTTATAAAGGATGTCGATGTTGATTTTAGGGTCATTAATCAATTAGTTAGTTGTTCTATATTTACTAGACACTAAAGAATTTCAGGTTATGTTTAAATACGAATTTGTAATTCAGAAATGTATTCTCCTTTAAGCTAACTTGAGCAAGGTTGTGCTCCATTGCAATTGGGTCCTGTTGACCGCTTGATCAAGGTGTTACGTATGTAGAAATAGGTGTATAGTCTATTTAACAACGAAATTCCATATATAGTGACTAGAGAGTATAGAGCACATTGAGTTTGCCCAGTAAATGCATGTTAAAAACGAATTGAGATCTTCTAATTTTAGAAGTTAACTTTATTAATAAAAAGTTGAGATACATTTGGATTAAAACCAGTTAAGATTGGTAATTTTTAAATTTTAACCTTTGATTTTAATCTAAGGGTCAAGATGCTTCCAATTTTACTAGTAACACTTTAGGGTATTTTTATCGGTTAAAAACATAGGTCGTCATCATTTGAAAACTAAAATTTTCGTGAAAACTAGAAAGCTGACCAAAACACAATGCGATTGGAATTTAACACAATGTGATCGAAATTTAACACAATGTGTTTTCTGATTTTTACGCGCTGTTAAAAGCACACTGTGATTCAAAACTCAACACAATGTGTTTTTTGATTACACAATAAAGAAAACACAATTAAAACACATAGTGTTAGATTCAGATCACAGTGTTTTTTGACAAGTTTTCTAATTTTCACATAAATTTTAATTTTCAAATAAACATTTCACTAAAAACATAATGCCCAACAGTTTTTTAGTACATTAAATCATTCTTTTGAACACAAAATTGTTATCGGCTTTTCTCCAATCCATGTTCATTAAAATCAAGCATTTCTAAAGCTTCTAACTGATAAAAGAAAATACCAAATAAAATAGCAGCTAAGTATTCTATTTTTATGAAACAACGGATCAAACCCATGATAATCTATTAAATCCCATTGAATTTACTCCAACACGTTTTTTTTTTTAAAAGTTTCTTTGTTGATGCATCTTTTAGGGTTGCACTTCTGCATATTAATTAGATTTCCCCTTTATATATAACAATTCACATTCTTCTTAGCTACAGTAACATGCTGACGTCAGTATGACGTCATGCTGATGTTTTCAACCTTTTTTTTAAAAAAAAAATTTTATTTATTTTTTTTGTTGTCTTTATTTCTCTTTTTTTCCCCCTTATTTCTATTAACTAATATATTCTTTTTTTTACATAAGTCTTTTAACTAAAAAAGATATACTTTTTACTCCGGTCGTTAGCCAGGTACCCACAAACTAACAAAGAAAAATAACAGTATATTGTCCTGTTTATGCTATAGCAAAAGGCTCACTTTTTAAACCTTTTTTATTTGTCAAAAAATGCTTTATTTTTTAGATTTCATTTTTTTGGTTTTAATTATTTCTTTTAAATGATTCTAACAGTTAGACAATCACCCACCAACAACTAGAGTATGTTTATTGTTATGTATACACGATCTACCTTTTACGTATCGTTATGTCTCCTGGGGCAACGCCCAAAGTTAAAATACTTGTTATTTTATAAAATTTTTGAGCTTTTTTTTTTCCAAATGAGGTTTTTATTTTCGAAAAGAGCTTTTTAAAAACTTCAAGTCCCATGACCCATCTCTTAAAAAACCCCATAAAAACCCTTACCAAAAATCAACTAAATTATCAATTTATTTTTTATTATTTTATTTTCTTTTTCATATTAAAAAAAAAAATCAAAAAACAACTTTATTCTTTTAAAAAATGAACCAAAAAAAAAGCAAATAAAATAATAAAAGTAACACCAAAAAACAACTTTATTTGTACATCTTTCATCCGCAAGTAAAAAACATGTCGTTTAAGGATAAGGATCCTCTAAAATTACAAGTAACTTTATTGGTAAAGTTAGTAATCATAACCCTTGATTTAAATTTAAGGGTCAATATTCAAAGAGTATCTTTGAATCTTAACCTTTGATTTTAATTCAAGGATTAAAATACTTGTAACTTTACCTATAACAAGATCGTTTGGTTCTGTTCATGGTGGCAGCTATGTAAATAACATCAAACTTTTAGGCCATAATTATTACTGGCACATTTTTCACTCCAAAAACAAAAGGAAAAAATAAATAATACAAGTAGTAGCAAAATTCTCTCCAAGTTCCATCGTCGTCGATCACCGGCACCGGTAACTCTGCTTTTGTTTCACCGACGGTACCTCCCTCTTTCCAATATATAATATTTCTCACAATAAAGTTTCAATTCTGTCTTGGAAAGGTTTTGTTAGCATTTGTATGCATTTATATTGTATTGTATATATATATATAATATATATGCATCCATGAATAGAGAATATTTCACTTTAGTATTTATGTATTTTACTTGATCACAATTTTAGTGTATATATGTTTGGTTATAGTTTGAATGTTTGATACTTTAATGTTATGTGGTCGAAATTATAGTGAGTAGGTCGGTCATACATTAGCTTAATACGTTATCAATGTCCTAACGATGATGAATAGTTTTTGATAAGTTTTCTGTCTAAAATCAACTGACTTTTTTGGAAAAGCTTACTACTTTCCGGCATAGCAGACATTGCTTTTTGTCTCCAATTAGACTTTTGAACCATTTTTTTATATCATTCGAATGATGTTAATTAAAGATTGTGTTGCATTTTTAATACTTATCATGTGATGATGTGGATAACATCGGGATGAAGGTGAAGACCAATGGAGTTTGTGAGTTTGCTGCTCAAAAAAGCTATTGCTTCACTCGAGACATCACTTGTAAGAATATATTTTGTATGCATAACATTAAAAGTAAAGTAATACTATACACTGTCTATGGGACCCAATGCCGTATTTGATGTTTTTATGGGGGAGGTGAGATGTAGATAGCCTTACCCGTAGCTAAGGTAGAGAGGTTGCTCCATAAGAGGACCTTCGGCCTAACATTAATATAGAAAACAAAAACTGAACTGATAAAGAATTAAAGATTCACCTAACATTGACTTAAGACTTGTTCGTGGTTTTAAGAGGATACCAGTCAATGCCTTTGCCTTTTCAATTTTTTTATATGTTAAATTTGATTTTCTGATGCGTCTCAATCTCAATGTTTTCTTTGACCATGTATTGCATACTGATGAATTTTCTTTAGAAAACCCAGGTCCCATATGCTGTCCCACATAAGATAGAAAGTTATCCCCTTCTCTTTTGGAAAAAGTGGAGTGCCCACATTGAATTTGAGAGCCATTTGGTGTTTGACAGCCATAAATCATATTCATCATCATAATATAACTACTCCGTTTTATTAAATACTAATTCTACTACATGTATACTCTATTCATTTTAGCAAAAACCAAAGTCCTTGTACCGAATATATCTTTCTTTTGAGTTGCATCTCAATGAAGCATCGTATGCATACATTCATGCTAATTGGTTTGTTCTTACTGCTATTAGATTGTGTGGCACTTGATACCATATCTGCAAATCAAGCTATCAAAGATGGCGAAACAATTGTTTCTGATGGTGAGACATATGAACTTGGATTTTTTAGCACCAGAAAATCCAAGAACCGATACTTGGGGATTTGGTACAAGAAAATATCACCCCGTACTGTCGTATGGGTTGCTAACAGGGAGACGCCAATTAACGATACATCAGGGATCTTCAAAGTTAGCAGAGAGGGAAACTTGCAGATTTTCAGTGGTGGCAACAAGGTGCTCTGGTCATCCAATTCGACCATATTGGGAAACAGTATAAATCAAGAAGTGATGGTGCAGCTTCTAGATACTGGAAATCTTGTTGTTTTGGATCACAATGGCACCAACAAAAATCTTATATGGCAAAGTTTTGACTATCCTTGTGACACACTGCTACCAGGTATGAGATTTGGGAAGAATTTGGTAACGGGCTTACAGATTTTCCTAAAATCTTGGAAGAGCCCTGATGATCCTTCTATTGGTATGTATACACATAGAATGTTCACAGATGGATATCCGCAGCATTTTACGTGCCAAGGTCAAACAGTATTATCGAGAGTTGGACCATGGAATGGTCTCGGGTTTAGTGGCTTTCCTACTAGCACACCAAATTCAATTTACTCAATTCAAAATGATTTTAATCACAATGGATTATACAATAAATTTGAGCTTAGAAGTTCCGTTCTGGCGAGGATAATTGTGACATGGGATGGTAAAACACTAATTTTGCATTGGATTGAGCGAACTAAAAAATGGGTTGTGTATGAAGACATTGCAGTTGATATTTGTAGTCAGTTTGCACGTTGTGGTCCTTACGCAAGCTGTAGCATCAACAAGCATCCCCCTTGTAGTTGTATGGAAGGTTTTGAACCGATAAATCCAAAAGAATGGGGTGAATCTGATTGGTCAAGTGGGTGTAAGCACAAAAAGCCATTGAATTGTGGGGATGGGTTTCAGAAATTTACTGGTATTAAAGTACCAGATACACAAAGGTCATCATATAATTACAGCATGACACTCGGAGAATGTGAGATGGCATGCAAAAGGAATTGTTTGTGTACAGCTTATGCAAGTTTAGACATCAGAAATGGTGGAAATGGATGCTTAATATGGTTTCATGAGCTGATTGATATTAGAGAGTATGATACAAATCAAAGCCTGTACATAAGAATGGATGCCTCGGACTTAGAAGGTACACATATTTCTTCTAGAATAGTCCATGCTAATTTTAACAAAAACGTTAAGTCTATTGCATAGTCATATTATGTATTTAGTTGGTGTGATAAAATTCTTAACAACTATCATCCTTTTTCTTAGCGAAAGGTCGTGTGATCATCCAGTCTGTCTCCAATGAGTGGAAAAGAATCTTCATTATCCTCCTGTCAATTTCTTCAGTTGTGTTTTTTCTTTGTGCACTAGCATATGCCTGTAAAAAGAAAAAGAAAAGGCATCGCATGAGAGGACGAGGTAACGTGAACTAGAAATTATTTTCATAGTTGAAGATGATGCATGTTCATATGATACAGCTTTTAACTAATCATGGAACAAACAATGATGGAAAATATAGGTAAGTGGAAGCATGACCTTCATATCAGTGATAGAAGTATGTGCTTGGAACAGCTTGATAGTATACAACATTTTAGCCTACGTAAAGTAGCCAATGCCACAGCAAACTTCAGCACCTCTCATAAGATTGGAGAAGGGGGCTTTGGTCCAGTTTACAAGGTATGTATTTCCCATTTAATGCTTCTTGAATAGGATGTAATTGTTATCAGTATCATGAGCCGAAAATGTCAAAATGTTCAGAGTTTAAGTAATCATAAACTCTACCTTTTCAATGTTTTAGGGTGTTCTGGAAGATGGACAAGAAGTAGCTGTGAAGCGTCTTTCAGAAACATCCCAACAAGGGCTTGAGGAGTTCAAAAATGAAGTCGTTTGTATTGCCAAGCTTCAACATCGGAACCTTGTGAAGCTTCTTGGATACTGCATCCGTAATAGTGAACTGATATTGATTTATGAATACTTGGCTAACAAAAGCTTGGACTTTTTTCTCTTTGGTTTGTATCTGATTGCCATACTTGCTTTACTTTCACACTTGAAGGATACAGTTTATTAACAACTCAGTAGTTGTGTTTTGGCAGATGAAACTAGATGTTTTATGCTTGACTGGCCTAAGCGTTTTCAGATTATACATGGGATAGCAAGAGGTATTCTCTATCTACATCAAGATTCCCGCCTTCAGATTGTCCACAGAGATCTAAAGGCAGGTAATATCTTGCTGGACAGGGACATGAATCCAAAAATATCAGACTTTGGCCTTGCTAGAACCTTTATAGGTTGTGATGCCATTGCTAAGACCAAGAAGGTGGTTGGAACATAGTAAGAACCCATAACTTGAGGTCCATCTGATCAACGTAGAAACATTTTAGAAAAGGAATGTGAAACTCGATTTGATACTAAGGTGTGACTTTATTTTGCAGTGGTTATATTCCTCCCGAGTATGCAGTACACGGGCATTTCTCTGTAAAGTCAGACGTATTTAGTTTTGGCGTTCTGATGCTGGAGATAATCAGTGGAAAGAAAAACAGAGAATTCTCTCACGAAGACCATAGCGACAACCTTCTTGGACATGTAAGTAAAGTTGTAAGTGTTTTTATTTAGATCAAACATTTTTAGCATATCTCAAAATTTGAGTCTTGTTTGATGTAGGCATGGAGACTCCACAACGACAATAAAAGTATTGAACTTATGAGTGCTTGTTTAAGCATCACGTGTATCGTCCCGGACGTAGTACGATCAATACATGTTGCACTGTTATGTGTGCAGAATAATGCTGAAGATAGGCCGACTATGTTGTCAGTGTTTTCGATGCTGGTCAGTGAGAGTGTGTTGCCTGAACCTAAACAACCTGCATTTTACACTGGAGAGAGATGCAAGGAAATTCAGCCTCCTTTGTTATCTAAACAATACATGATAACAAACGTGTATGCTCGTTAGCACATGTTTAAGGCAGAGATATTTTTAAAATGTATGTTAGCGTTTCCACCCCACCCCTGATGATGTATGATCTCCCTAATAGCTTATGAATGATAATATCTCTTATACCTTATGGAGGTTATTAGGCTTCGGCCTTGATGTAGCCTCTGGACACGAGCATGGATGTTCCATGGAGGCACCTTATGTAGCCTCCGGACCCTGCTCCATGGAGGCTCCTGACGCAACCTCCGGACCCTGCTCCATGGAATCTCCTGACCCCCCCCCCCCCCCCCCCCCGACACACACACAAAAGATATTGAATTGTTTTTTTTGGAAGGATGTCATGTTGATGATTTTAGGTTTCATCGGTCACTTAGTTAGTTATTTACTTAACATGTCAATTACGAATTTGTAATTCTGGAATGTCTCCATCAATGGGTTCAAGGTATTTGGTAGTGAGATCAAAATTTGGGCTTAATTTATGTCGTTGAATTACTAGTATAAAACAGTATAGAGATTGATATAAAAACCAATAAGGTTTTTCACCCAACTTAGGTGTCTAACAGCCTCATATTCCTTCTCCCCTATATATATAGGGAAAAGAGAATATGAGGTTGTTCGACACCTAAGCTTAGGTGTGGAACCCCTTACATACTAATATTTTATTATTTATTGTTTAATGAATAAATGTCTGAACTCCCATGATTTTTATGGTTTAAAAAATTAATATGTAAATGTCTGGCACCTAAGCTTAAGTATTTAATAGCCTTTGTATATTTGTAATTTTTATGGTATATTTGTAATTTTTTTTTTCTAAAAGTAAGAAAAAATAAGTAGAAATTAAATACAAATGTTACCTTTGTTGTCAACTTATCATAAACTTATTATTTGGATGTCATTGGTCATCGAGCATTAATTTTAAGATAGATTTTTTCATTGAGAGATTAAAAAAACTCGTGTTGTTTTGATTTTTAATAGAAAAAAAGAAGTATAGTTTAAGAAAAAACTTTTGTTGTTTGGGTATATAAATGTGTAGTACATTACAGTGGAACTGTTTGGGTATGACCATGGTTTAAAGAAGCGGTTTTGAGGCGAGGCGTACATGTATCGCGTATGAGGAGGCGCCTAAGGGTGAACTTTTGGTACGTACGACTCTATTAGATGAGGCGGTATAGAAGCGCAAGAGGCGTTTTTTTTGTGTGGGGGTGGGGGGGGGGGAGGCTAACATTATTTTTGGCGGCAAATTTGGAGCCAATATCTATTTAGCGGCAAATTTGGAGCCAATATCTATTTAGCGGCAAATATTGGAGCCAATTATATATTTTTTGAGGCAGATCCTGACTTAAAATACTCTAAACATCCATTAATATAAATACAATAATATGTGCGATTAATATCGGGCGATCCATTAATATAAAGATATCCTAAACTAAATAATTGGCAATTAATATCTGATTGATTCGGTCCATGAAGATTATGACTTGGGAGATAATGCAAATTATGTTATTTGATTGATTATGAACTTTATTTGATGTTTAGTATTTTTCTTTAAATATAAGATATTAGATATATAATTTCTATATATTTTTTTATTATCACCTCGATCTTACGCCTTGGTTCGCTTCAAGGCTTACGCCTCTTGAGGCGAAGGGAAAACGCCTCGAGACTTGTTTTCGTACATATAAATCTTGAGTATGACAAACAACTTTTAAAATTGCCCCCTCGTAAAAAAATTTCTGGCTCCGTCTCTGTAGATATGGGTGTATGTGTATGTGTTTGGTAAAAAAATGTCTGGGGATGAAGATGTGTGATGGAGAAACAATAAAGATGATATTGCTCCTCGCAAATTAACGGTTGATAATTAACAGAATCATTAAGTTGGACCATTCTTTCGAAAAATGCACACCTTTGACACCAAAAATGCAATAGATGAAAAGTTTAAACTGTGAAAAGTGTGATAATACAGGGATGAAAAACACAATTAGTTATAAAAATCGACCATTATTTACTCCAAAAACGAAAAGGAAAAAGTAAATAAGAAAAAGTAGTAGCAAATTCTCATACTCTCTCCAAATTCAATCGTCCTCGATCACCGGCGACTCTGTTTTCGTTTCACCGACGGTACGTTTCTCTTTCCGATCATCTCTTCGTCTTTCCTTTCCAATTCTATTATATATACATATATCTTACAATAAAGTCTCGATTGTGTGTTGAGAAGGTTTTGTTGGGATTTGTGTGCATTTGTTTTTATATTATATGGGAAAGGTGAATATAAGGCTACCTGACATGCGAACCAATCGCATATTCATTTTTGGGAAAATTTCATATATATCCCATTTTATATACATAATTACATATATGCCTTAGGTGTAAGTTTTTAATGCATAAATACAATGCTTTTAAAGCATGCTTTGGACATATATGTAATTAAGTCTTTAAATTGGGACATATATGAAAATCTCCCATTTTTTAATATTTGTTAGAATTTTAATATATGTAAGTTAAAAAGTATAAGGTTCTTCCTTTCTCCGGTGAGACTGCCGGACGCCAACCACCACCTTCTTCTCCGGCGACCGCCACACCTCCTTCTTCGTCCTTCTCCGGCGAGACAACCACCGCCACCACCTCCGGAGACATCTCCGGCGACTGTTCCAGCGAGAATCAGGTTCGTTTTCGGGTGGATACGGTACGGGTGTTGCCTTCATCCGTTCTAAACTGGTTGTCAAGGGACGCATCGTATAGATTTGATGGGCGTTGCCCTCATCCGTTCTAAACTGTGGTGCCGGCGCCGTGGTTGGGGTTGTCGGAGATGATGGTGGTGGCAGTGGTTTTCTCGCCGGAGAAGAAGCAGGTGGAGGCTGCTGTCCGGAGAAGGAGGAAGAAGATTGATTTGAGCCGTAGAAATCTTTGATCGGACGGCTGTTACTTCTACTTTTGTACTTTTTTTCTCATATGTACTATACTTATCTTTCCTCTATACATATTATACACATATATGCTATATGTATAGAGATTATTTTATATTAGTATATGTATATCTTGCTTGATCATAATTATAGTGCATATATGTTTGGCTCTAGTTTGATATATCTCGGTAGATCATACATTAGCCGAATACCTGCTCAGTATGCAACGAAGGCGAATGGATTTTTGATAAGTTATTTTTTCAAATAAACACTTACTTTTTCAACACTTCAATTGGGGAAACGAACTTGGTCCTTTTCGGCATAGGGGGCTATTAAAAGTTGTACTAGTTACACTTTTGAACAACACTTTTTTTAATAATTCAAATGATGGTATTAAAGATTGTATTGCAATTATAATACTTATTATGTGATGATACACTTGTATTTTGCTAACGTTGCATTCAATGTGGTGCGGAGTATGATAATTTAAGGTCAAAGTGAAATAGCTGAGACGCTTTACAGTGATACATCGACATGATATACATAATTTTCATTCCATATATCTATGTTTTTTTAACAAAATATGATCAGTTCAGCATTAGATTGCAATAAGGTTATAAATAGTACGTTCCGCCAAAGTTTATATATAATGTTGAATTTAAAGTTAGTATTGGAATAATAACATGTTCGGATAAAAAGCTTACGGGGGCAATGATGGGTAACGCCATTTTTTGTTGGGTTGGGAAAAGAGGGTGATGTAGGGCCTTCCTATCGGTGTTACTTAACCTTAAAGTGACAGGCCTTTGCTTTATTTAATGGTATTGATAGATTTAAATATAGATATCCTTTGAGGGGTTTAAATGATCACCTAATTATAAAAAGGAGCCACTTTAGTTTCTTGTTTATTTTGTGTGTAGACTTTATTTCAGATGCTTAGGCTGGTTATATCTGGTAGTTTATGGACTTCATATTACAGTTCCATTGCGAAATTGTCATCTCAACGTTATTAATTTGATCTCATAGGTTTGTTTTGTTAAAGTTTGTAGTTGGGAGGTGTCTATTTTGATAGTAATTTTCATGTGAACGATTGTTTTGGTATGATTTCATTGGTACTATGTTGATCTCCATGCATGCAACAAAAACACTGGAGATCCTTCAACACGTTCAAGCACAGTGGTTGTAGTATGTTCTTCAACAAAGATTAGGTTTTTGATGATGATCTTCGTTGTATGGATCATTCTAAGAGTTTCGAGCAAGCGCTTATGGAAATAATAATTATGTTTTAAGCACACTCAAGAATGAAATGTGGTTTTAATATTGCAGGTATGGCCAAGTGTTATATTTCTAGGTGGTACCCTTTCTCTTTTAATCACTGACGATATCTAAAATAAAAGTTAAATACACATTCAGCTTATGCAGAATAGTACGTAAGTAAAAGGATAAAATTTGTCCCTTTGGTGGTAGGCGTGACCGATCTTTATTCCATGAAGGTGTGTATGACTAATTTTATACTTATGAAAAGAGGAACTAGACTAAATAGTTTTTCCAACCTTGGAGGTTGTATTTTGGTTTCTTTTTTTTTTACTTTTTTACAAAAAGAGGGGCTTCAGTAATTAGCCTTTCCAACCTTGGAGGTTTTATATTTGTATAACTATTTTTGTACTTATTTACGAAGAGAGGGGTTTTACTAATTAGTCTTCCAATCATGGAGGTTGTACTTGTATATTTGTACAACTATTTATTATATAATTCTTTTATGAATAGAGTATCCTTACTAGTTAGTCTTTCCAATGTTGGCCAGTAGGTGTGTTTATCATTATCATAATTAAGAGAGAGGAGAAACAAGCGAATGTAATTGCCTTGTCCGTATGTAGGCTGTGAACTTAAAGCTCCCTTAGGCCTCTCCCTATACGCTTGTTGACATCTCATCATCATCCTAGTCAATCACGACGACATAGGCACGGTCTCGTTGTGTGTGGTCGTTGTCGAAGCTCAGCGAAAAATCGAAAGGGAAGGACGAGCGAGGGTATCGAAAAGTTGAAACTTTCGAAAGCGCACTCACTTTCAATGTAATGCTTAGTTTTTGTTAGTGTAATGCTTAGTTTTTGTTAGTGTAATGTTTTTAATTTTATAAAAATAATAGTTTTATATAGTTTTGTGGTAAAATAAAATGGAAATAATAAAAAAGTGGATGATGAGGCGAGGATGAGGGTGTGATAGGGAGAGGAATGTTTTTGGGTGTGTTTTGAAGAGAGAAAGCTGATGTGGTAGTGAAGATGAGGGTAAGATGGTGTCATGATAGGGAGAGGCCTTAGAAGCTGGTAGCTGTTTGTTCCTTTTTGAGGTCTGCAGCAGCAGTGATGTTGATGATGTGTGGTTATTGCTCATAATACATATAGCAGCTTAGCTAGTTCCATATAGTGAGTCTTTCTTATCAAGGCTGGCTGGTGAGTATACTCGAAACTTACAGATTTTTCTCACATACAGAAGCATGCACAAATTTATTGTGCTTACGTAGTTTTGGTGTAAAGAATGTTGCATCACAGTTCGTCTTTTGGTACACCTAATAATTATAGTAGTTTAGTAGAATGAATTTATGCATATATTGCTGGCATTTCTTAGCTATTCATAGGAGCTACAAATGGTAAAGAGTGATCTGGCCTTTCTAATATCTTTGTCTGAATCATATATGACATTCCATTGCAGGCACTTTTTTCCTATATTGAGCAACAGATGCAAGTTTTCATTTTGAGTACTTTATTCGTATCAAGATTCATATGCCCCTCCAATAACAAGTTTGTATATCTAGTGAAGCTCTAGAAAACCAGTTTCTCTTTTCTGATATGCCATATAGACCCTGTACCCATTGGGCCACAACTTATGACAACATGAAAAAATTACCTAAAGGGTGGAGGCTTAGCATGCAGTCCAAACCTTGTGCTCAGGCCTTCACTTTGAGGCAAGTTTAGGGAAATAGTTCAAGAGGTGGTGCATGTCATATATTTTCTCTGGGTACATTTTAAATGGAAATGTAAACTATGATTTCTACTATAAATCATGGTTTCGCTTGGGAAGATGATTATTCTTATCAAATATTTTATTTAAGGTGTCCCAGGTTTTACATCCAACATTGGGTAAACAAATTTATTGAAACCATAACAAGGTTGTATTCATTGCAACAGCTGGATTTCCAAAGATGATAACTTTAAGCGAGGTAGTTAGATCATGGAAGTCTACACTATATATTAAGATTCTGGGTTATCTACCAGAAGAGGGCAGACACATGATGATGATGTTGGTCTTTCATCATGTGTTGGGAGGAGGTCTGGGTACTAATTTTCATAAGGCCTTAATGGTTGGAACTTGGGAGGTCAGTTGTAATGTCAGAATTACGATGCACTATGGAGTAAGAGTGGCATCCATGGTTCCCTTTCTGTAAATTATGGTTTCATGCTAATGAAGAACCTAATTGGCAATCGGTTGCAAAAAAACAAAAAATTCTGGCTCCTTGGTCTATTAAAAGGCTGAAACAAGTAACTTTGCGAGGTGGACTTTCTTTCTTATAGTTATTGGGATTTTGAAATAGAATGAAGCATCTGGATGGGTGTATTGTTACTGATGGGTTGTGGGTTTTGTAGTTTATATGCATCTACTGATCTCTGACTCTAAGGGGTTAATTGACAACTCTGTTCCTCAGGAGTTACTTATGAATCCAAACAAGGCTACATGATACTTTCACTTAACATGAATACCTAAGTTGATTGGATACCACATATTCTTGTAATTGTAGAGGTTCTAGATCTAATGGTGAGTAATACATATGCAATTTTGCTATAAATTCAAGTGAAAGTCTACATGCCTTGGAAAAGCAGGTATTGGTCACGTGGTTAGTAATTATGATCTAGTTGTTCCACAAACTCTAAACAGTTGTCCCTTTGGGACTTCTAATAAAGTTGGAACGATACAGAGAAAATTAGCATGCCCCCGCAGAAGTATGAAACCCACAAATCGAGAAATGTTCCCAAATTTTTTTCTAGAAAAGAAAAACGCTGAACAGTTGTATCTCATGCTTATAAAAGTCGGTTGAGTGAGCTATATCTACCAATTTCGCCACCTGTAGTTTGACAATCCCTCTTGTTCTAGTCAATGGGAGATCATGGCTTGCAATGTCTGTAGATATGAAACTACTGTTTTCTGCCTATAGTGGAATTGCTTCCGGTATGATGTCTGCTGATGCTTTTATTTAAGTTGCATTTCATCGTAGTCTTGTTGGCATATAGTTTATCATATTTTATAGTTATAGAACAACATTTCTACTCTAATTCCTACCTACCAGAATAAACATAGTGTTCAACTAGATTGTAATCTGATAAAGTGGTTATGCGATACATTTACATTGAAATGGTTTTCAATTTACTAGGTGGTAATATATTGAAATGGGATATGTTGCATTTTGCTTAAAACAATCAAGAAGAACCGGTTGCAAGCCTTCCAGAATTTGAAACTCATCATTCATTCTAATATTCTTTTCTGAAGAAAATTTCCATTTCTTCAAAGTCTTGTCTTTTTCTAAAGGCAGACTGTGCTGTCAAAAGAAGGTACGGAGAAAAATATTATAGTTAATACACAACTGAAGGCACAAGATATGTATAGCCAAGGGGTAAACATGTAATCATACCATTCAAAATCTTGTATATTTCTGGTCTTATAAATCTAGTATCCTTCAGATTTTATTCTTTTACCTCTTATATATACAGGAATCTGGTCAATTAATAGCTTCTTCTCTGATAAAGTTTATTTCTTTTCTGATGATTGTTTCTTAATAAGTTCTCTTGTCCAACTTGTTTATGATTATTGGCATGACAAGATTAGTTGCTAAATGACATGCTTACCTATATACAAACCCGGGCTCATTCGGTATCTTCTCATAGACGATAAGAGTCCTATTTAGGGCCAGAGGTCCAGAGGTGCTGCCACCGTTGGATGATAGTTATGTGACCTTTTGGTTTGCATGAGGTCACAAGTTCTCTAGTTTAGCTTTTTAAGAAAAACTTGCATCCTATTAATTGCGCATATACATTTGAGGAGAAACTAATTTATCTGATTTATGTCGTGTTTTCATTAACATATTAGGATCTGTGCGTATGGTGGTTTGTGCTAAATATAAACAACCAACTAGGTGAAAGCTATTACCATGGAGTTGCATGTGGGTAAATGCTCTAGTAACTAGACGAGCCTTGAGTCAGAAATTGTTGAAATTGATTTGGTTGAATTTGCTAAAAATGTTTTCAGATGATTCATTAGGTGACAGTTGACAGTTCTGAAACGGATGGGTGTCCCTATTTGCCATCTTCTTTACCTGGAATTTCATGCAGATGTATTTCATGAGAAATCAGCTAAACCTGTTTTTTAACATAACGGCAGGTAACTCTAATTGTACTTCAGTTATTTTAGGGATAAATGAAAGTCCTGTTTTAGCCTTTTAGGCCTAAAATTCTAAAAGGCAAATTGGAGGTTAGCTTGTTGATTTGAGCGTAAAGTAGGACAAGTGCTTTAGGTCTAGAGATCTAAAATCTGTAAGGATATTCGCATATAGTTGGCAATGCTCCATGCCTTTAGCACTAAACATGTTTGGGCTATTCATCTTTTTTTTGTACATTGACCAGCCATAGATCTTTCTTGCTAAGCATCTATAGCCTGTAGATTTTAATATCTTGATTTGTTTAAAAATCTTAAAAGGAAAGTATGAAGTATTGTAAGCCAGCCTTAAATAAACTGGAACACTATTTTTTTTCGGAAAATCATTTGTAAGACTATTATTCATTTCTAATTGTACCTTTTACGTCAGTAATTTGATTCGTACATATAGCGGGTTGTACTTCTATTTAAATGTTGCTTTCCGCGTCTGCTAACCTTGTTTGTGAATAGTTGATGTAAATGCGAATATTTTATGCCATTTTTCACTTGAGCTTTTGATAAACTTTTGTTATATCTTTGCAGAACTTTGTGGCTCCCACCTTCTTCCTACAACGGAGTGAGATCAAATTCTGTTAAAGGGATGGGGCATAGACACATTTCTAACCAGTGTATGATATCGGGGTTTGACCAACATGTTAACAATCTTTCACCTGCGGGGCAGTCTTACATTCCTACGTGTATGCTATTTTCTTCTTCTATAGAATTCATATCCAAATTGTTTGGTTGTTAAAGTAAATCTCAATGCTAATTCAGCAGATACAAGGATTTCTGATTTTTTTACTGATAGCATATAGAGGTAATTAATTGGTGGGTTAAGTAATAGGTCAAAAGGGTAATTATTTGGGGGCATGTCCAAACATATCTGTGTATATTTGACCTTGAAGGCTTTTTGTCCATAATTCATAATTCTGTTTTTAAATAATCAGTGTCGTATTAGATTACAAGTATTCAATTGTTTGAATTCTAGTTTACATTACATAATTAAACCAAAATGTGAGGTTTTTGTATAATTGGTTTTGAAGAACTTAAGTTTATGTAACATGTTAGACCATCAGATTAAGTGGGTAAGAGTAAGACCTCATTGTAAACAAAAATCTTATTTAATCAGAACTATGATCTTGTATCTGTGCAATTGTTTTCAATTCTTTATATTCATCAGAATTGGAAGTGATTTGTATTAATGTTATTATCTTTAGGCCTTTACCTTTAGTTAACGATTTTTTTGTTTCAAGTCAATCAGTTTTATTTTGTACCTGAGTTGTTATTAACTGACAATATTTCAGTGAGGGCGGTTGCCGCTAATAATGGTCCCTGTGTCGCTCCAGTGGATCATACTTTCAGAGGTGGAGTACATTCAAATTCTGTGTGGGATTTAGTTGGCAGATCCCACGAGCGTCATTCGTCATATGTTAGAATGGAAGTACAAAGCCACCTTCCACATTCATCAACTAATGCGAACACACCTTTGGCACCAATGAATCCTGTTGCACATAATCATTCTACTCATTATGATGTCCCAAGGATAGGTGACACTACTACTGACAACAGGGTATCATATAAAAGGAAGAGCCATGCTATATCTGGAAGTAGCTCTAGCAGCTATTATGGTGCAGAAAGCTCATATAGATCTCAGATGCTAATTGAAAAACCTGCTGGGGATTGTCACAGTCTGCCTTCCAATGGGAGATCTAGTCTCTCGGTTGATGGTCAAGATGTGATGAGGAATGTTAGAAGAAGACGTGGATCTGAGTTAGAATCTTGCATGCCTAGAACTTACGTACCAAGCTACGGGTCTCATTATTACCAACCAGCAACGCACTCCACAAGCTACTCTGTCCCTGTCAATCTAAGTGCTGATGTGGTGAGTCAAGAGTGGAATCCTGTTCCACATGCTGCTACATCTCATGGTAGGAACCCACATCCAGGTAAATTTTATTTCTCTTAATTGCTAACCAAAATTAGGTATATTGGAACTTTTTGGCTCATGAATACTAGATTCCTAGTGAGTAGGCACATATAATGTTTGCTGGATGTTTTTTCGTTAAGGAAGTCACAGCTACATTATAGTCATTCTTGCTAAAATTTTTAGACTTTCAGCTTTACCCATGATATTGAGTTTTTTAAAGAATTATTTATTGAAAAGCAGATATTAATGGGCCGAGGCACGAAGCAAGTCACTTTCATCCCGGAGGGAGCTCTGTTGGTATTGAGGCCTATTACCATTCATCATTTAGGAGAAATCTTGTTTCTTCCTCCCAACATTGTTCTTCACAACATCCTCATGTTTCTTCTTCACAATATCCTCATGTTTCTTCGTTACAATATCCTCATGTTCCCTCTTTACAACATCCTCATATTTTCTCTTCACCACATCCTTGTGTTCCTTCCTCGGAATATTGTCATGTTTCCTCCTCACAACATCCTCATTTTTCCCATTCTCAGTTCACTGGAGATGGACACAGTTACCATCCTCCTTTGCATACTAATGGTCCAAGTTACTGTAATCATACACATATTGGTAGTTCTTCAACAAATGCGCCACAGTTATCTTTGGAGAGTTTATCTTGCGGATATCCAAGTTATTCTGGACGGGACAGTGGTTACAGGAGCACAAGGTCAAGAATAGTTGCTGATAGACTCCAACCTATTGTCAGTGTTCATCATGGATTGGGATATGAGGTAATTAGTTCTAATCTGTTTAAAGGACAGTTACATGCTATATATTTATCTTGTGTACATGATAGATAGATTGTAATGGTGGGAAAGTGGGTTGATTGGGGAAGGGATCAAACTGGTCATGTCAGGTTGTGTTGAATGGACATATTGTTTTGTCCAAATACACTTTAAGTGGAAATACTAATTATTTTAGATATGATGATTTAGGATATTTATGCTTTAAAAGTACACTCTGGGTTGCTTCCCATATGTTTGAAGCATATAACCCATGTTTAAGCTATTTATAAAGTTTTACTACCTGTTTGACCTGTTGAAATAAAACGAAATCAAAATGGACCCATTGATAAGTAAATGCGTTCAAATTGGCACCTCTATTGATTGGGACATTAGGCGTCTACCGTTTTATGAAAAAGGTTATTAGATATGTAAATTTCATGTTCTTTAATTTCTTAAAAATAGTATATACATTTGCTAGAATACCTAACAGCTAGTTAGCCCAAAGCCCATTGGGCTATAGAGTTTCCAGATACTTTTTAGGGTTTAAATATGTACTACTACACTTGTATAAATAAGACATTACATTAAAATATGATGATGAATATCAGTAACATCTTTGTATACATTTATCTCCATGTTTGTCCATGATTACAGCAATGTATAAGCTAATGATAACCTTTTTTTGCTTGGTGAATACCACCTTTTTTTGCTTCACAAAATGTATTCCGTTTGGTTTCGTTTTCTTAGAATAGCGACATTCTCATCTGAGAATTCTTAAAGTTCTAATTTATGAATTCCCTCATTGCAGACCTTGACCGTTGATCAGTCATCTTTTTATCAGAATCCTAGAGTTTTTCTGGATCAGTATCAAGGAATGAGGCTTGACATTGACGACATGAGCTATGAGGTATGTTTGCTCTACTCACTGATTCTTCGCCTTCTTTTTCTATATTATGAACAGTGCTGCAAAAATCGGATTACAAGGCTGAGTACTCGCTACAAGATCCATGACTGAGGCTAGTTGAGCTGAATTGGGCATATAAAAAAGAAATGGACTAGTCCAAACTTGATCAACATACGGTCAAAATTGCTTAAAACTTGGTCAAAGTTGGTTTTTTTAGTGATTGTATTAATATTTGTAACATATTTCTAGGTTGCTACGAATCTTTGTTTGGTCCTATGAACATGTCATGCATATAACTTCGAAATTTATGTATGAAATTCCAATCCGGGTATTCCCCACTTAGTCCGATTTGCAACAAGGAAGCCGGCTGCTCGAGTACCACGTAGCAAGTTTTTTAACAATTTATTATGTCCATCTTAGACTTCTGCAATGTAATTCCGATGCATATCCTAATTTTTATCCATACCATCCTAGACAGAGTTCCTAATTTGACCTGTTCACAAAAGTTTCCCAATTGAAATGTTAATAAAATGAAGATTAACATATTATATGGTTTATTTTCCAAAAACAAAGAAGATATTTTATAGTTTAAACAAAGTGTGTTTCTGTACGTTTCTTTCTGTCATCGTCTTTCTCTTCTGTTTTCTTAAGCGAGCTTTCTAATGATTTTGACAGGAATTGCTTGCTCTCGAGGAGAGCATAGGGATTGTGAACACTGGTTTGTCAGAGGATGGGATGTCGAAGTGCTTAAGGGAACAAGTGTACTATTCGGCCTACCAAAATCATGATGATTCCGCTTGTCCCATCTGTCTTGTAAGTATTGCATATCTTCCCTAGATTACTCTGAACAACATTTTTTATGGTGACCTCATTATAGTTCTATATGGCAATTAGAGCTTGGTGGCAATTTGGACCCACTTACTCATGGGGGGTAGTTCGGGTTCTGTATTATCGCTAACAGGCCAAAGTAAATCCATGAAACAGTTACATAAAGTGCAAATCCTTTGAAACTCCCAAATTATTTCATTCAGTAAAATAGATTATTGTTGAGTGTGGTCAACACAATTAGAGCAATTCTAAAATTAATACCCTTTTGATCCGTTACTCTAACCCAACCCTCTGATTGACCCGCTTTTAGCTGCATTAGTACTTTAGGCAATTGATTATCAAATTGATTTGACTCCTAATATTTCTTTATATAACACGAATGTACAAAAGGGTAGAATAGTCTAACACAAACTTTTCAATTCCCGTAGGGGTATGTGTCAAAAATAATCAACAAGTAGAAAGTTACTATGTGGTGATGGTCATTTTTACGTGGTTGGTATGCTTCGTCCTTTATTCAGTTATGTGATTATATCTTAAATGACGTTAACAGGAAGAGTACAAGAATGGTGAAAAGGTCGGGAGAATGGAAAAATGTGTGCACAGGTATCATGTAGATTGTATTAAGAAGTGGTTGCTGCTGAAGAAAGTTTGCCCCATCTGCAAAACTGAATGCTAAAGTTATCAGAATTAATTAGCATTATCACTTTATCTATCTTGTAGTTATGAACATGTCTCGTGCATATATATGACTTATACGTGTAGGAATCTCATTGTATCACTACTTTGAGTTATTTCATACAAGGTTATCTTAGTTTCGTGTAAAGCTTAATGCAATAGTTTATAATGATATCAGGAATCCAACCTCCTCATATGATTTTGTTTCCTTGTGTTGTCTCATTCGAATATAATCTGGATAAAGAGGGACGCTTACATCCCAGGACATGTTTTAGACCTGTTTAGTTTTAGCAGTCCTTTTAAAATCTAACGTGTTGAAATTTGCTGTAAAATGTTTAGTCCCTCATAAGTATCTCAGTAGAAGTAGTAGCCTGATTCCAGTTATCTTAAGTTGTAAAATAAAATCTATATTTGGCCTTTTTGTCATTACTGTTTTAATTTTCCCCATAATATACTACAGCATTATATCAGTTATCTAAAAATATAAAAATGCATTTTACCTTGTCTATATTCATTACCGTTTACTTGAGAAACCGTTGTCAATGTGGGGCATAGCCCACTTGATAGAGGCTTATGCCGCTTATGGAGAAGATTTTAATACTTGGGGTAGTTTTAGGAGTAATTAAGATAGATTTTGTATGATATTTAGCCGTTAAAAACAAAAACATGAGAAACCTTCCAACTTTTAAATATTGTCTCCTACTCGTATTAATCAACGTGTTATCCAAAGATTGGCAAATGTTGTGTAGTGTTTGTCGACCTAAATATGACAGAGATTGATTGAGCTTGCAAAACCTTGGATAAGGATTCTTTGTAACTGATAGTGCTTACAAATTAACCATTACTTAGAACATAACATGGATGATCGAAGAAGAACCGAGAAAGGTACAAAAAAAAGGCACTAATTTTATGGATTTAATTACTTTTTTAATAAAGCTGATGTCTTCTCTCATGCCACCATCTCCACCTGCAAATATTTAAAGGTTTTGTATATGTTAATATACAAAAGATATATGCACTTTTAATATTTACATGTACTTAAAAAACATATATATCCTTTTTGTAGAATCAATACTTTGGTTCTTTTTTAATTTAATGAAGAGATTCATTTGTGATAATGAGATAGATATGATAAATGCATACCAATGGAAATCCCATCTGGGTCGGACTTTAGACATTCGGTTTTCACCATACGGGTAATCCGTCTCGGACCTCCTTGTGTTTCGAAAGGCACAACAACCGATGCAATATATGCCAATAAGAAGAAGCGTCATAATAACCGTGAGAACTGAGAGCTTTCGCCAGTCCCTCCTTATATTCTCTAACACCCCAGCTTTGCACGAGTCACACTCGTAGCATAATACGCTTGGATCGTTGTTCCATTTGAAGCAGTCCAAGTCTTGAGCCATCATTGTCGACATTTCGTAGTTGCATACACTAGGTGGCTTGCAACATCCTGACTATACAAAACATATAACAATGGATTATTTTTGAAGGAGGTGATATTCATCGGTGAAAGGAGAAAAATCTTTACCTGTATGGGTGACATATCCTTGGTCAAATAGTCAACTGGTGACCAGTTAACTATATCCCTACAAGTCTTTGACCCCAAAATGCAACTTTTTACGGTCATCCAATATTTTGGATCTTCAACTCTTTTCCTTAGCCATGGTGAATAATCCCCTATGTGATACTCATTGTATAACCTGCCCGAAATGGCCTGACCGCCGCCTGCTCCCGTCACAATGAACCCAAAAATCGTGAAGGCTAATAACGCCGCGATCAAGAGCAACATGGCCACCAAGTAAACCCATAATGCCCAAGCCAAGTGGAAACATGCACCGATGAAACCTACTAATGATACGATTAAGATTATGAATCCGATGACTAGAAGCGGCGTTTGAAGGAAGCTTTCGCAGGTGGCACTGTTTCTTTCGATCCATAAGGCTCCACCTATGATGGGTATTGATGCTAAGAGTGTGAACAGGTTTAGTAGTCCTATTACAGTGTTGCTAAACCTTGACATGTTTGGTTTTGTCTTTGTTTAATTACTTGCTTGCTTGCTTGGCTAGTTGCTACTATATATATACACTTGTTTGCCAACTTGCTCTCCTATTGTAAATTGAGAACAAGTAAGGGGGCTCTATATGAGCTAGCTAGCTCAAGTTTTTAGGCATACATAAAGGTTCATTATATACGATAAAGTGTAAAAGGAATTTCATGAAAGATAAGTTTGAAAATGACTAAATTGCTCCAAGTAATATAATGCGCAATATATTTTCATCATATGAGTTCAATATATATGTGATATGAATTTAACAAAAGGATGTGACTATGGGTTTTACTTTACTTATTCCTTTTTTAAGGTGAATTTCGTTAAATATTTCGTGTCGTAAATCGACAGCGGGAGGTTTAACATACGTTGTTTTAACCAGGTCCACGCTAGAGAGCTCACTCGAAGTAGAAATGTCTATTTAAAATACCCGATGAGGGTAAACTCCTTATGAATCTGTCTGAAGACACGACGATTAATAGGGGTAAAACCTGCCTCCAAACTTGAACTTGGATAATACCCAAGTCAAACTCTTATAAATGGGCTTCTTATGTCTTCCCCAAGGCTTGGACACAAGACCTCTTGAATGAGGGATGACCTTTAACCATTGAGCTGAATCATGAAATTATATGTTCTTGCTTCTCAAGACAAAATTCAAGGGTTTGTTCGAATGCAACTTTAGAGAGAACCTTACATCTTAACTTTAGGTAAGGCCAAAATCATCTACATTTTAACCTCTCCGTACACACTATGGTATAAAATTGAATTCATGACCATTAAAAGTAGATATTCAATGATATCTACTTACTTGCTTAAGTGAAAAAACTTACAAAAATAAAAAAGCAAAAAAAAGGGTACTTCGCTTCCATAACAATAGTCTCGCTAATAATCCTACCATTTCATTTTAAATTAATAGATTGACTTTTAAAAATTTTTTCCTTCAATTTTAACCATAAATATTTTTGTTTGTTGTGTATAATATTTGATATAAAATATATAAATAGATTGAATTTTAAACGTACAAATTTTCTTTATAAAAAAGACTAATTCAAAAGTCAAAATTGAATATTTAAAATAAAACAGAAAAATATTTACATACAGTTCAGGAAAGTCATTATTAACAAATACCATTGGTAACATATTACGTACATAATAGGGGCGATTATGGATCGGTTTGGGTCGGTTTTTACCTAAAACCGAAACCGAACCGATACATTCAGTTTTCAGAAAACCAAAACCATTGGATTCGGTTTTTGTTCGGTTCGGTTTTGTCGGTTTTCATGTTCGGTTTGGATTGGTTTTGGTTTTTGTTTCGGTTTTTTATTAATTATTTTTTTTTTTACTTTTTTAGTTTATTATGTTATAGACTTAAGTTTCGATTTTTAAGAAAAAACTTATGATATAGAAACTAAAATATAAAGATGTTTCTTATTAACTAATTATATTTTTTAGGTGTTAAAATTGGTAAAACTTTTATAAAACAAATTGCTTTTATTGTACGTTTTCATCTAAAATATACAATTTATATAGATTTGTACACTAAAAAGACAAAAAAATTTAAATAATATTAACACTTTTACAAATTATAAGTAATAAATATAAATGTAATATGATATAACTATAAAATACATAAAAATATATTAGTTTCGGTTCGGTTCGGTTTTTATCGGTTTTTTGACATATGAAACCGAAACCCGAACCGATCAATTCGGTTTTTAGAAAACGAAAACCAAACCAATAGATGTTGTTCGGTTTTTGGTTTTTTCGGTTTTTTTTTGTTTTTGGTTTTCCGGTTCAGTTTTTGCTCACCCCTATTACATAAGGTTCAGGAAAGTCATTATTAACAAATACCATTGGTAACATATTTTTTTTGAACGTTCGAATGGTCATAACATGCCTATCCCACTTATTGGCACCTATAATCGTTGGACAGAATGTCATTTGAATTTTCATAGAACAACATAGAGAGAAAAACTTCTTATCAATTCGCCAAACAGCACGACAACTAATGAGAATAAATCTTGTCCCCTCAAGAGTCAAAGACTTGAATCTAACCCAATACTTTTTTATATAAGTGTTTTAGTTATTTAAAGCTAATTAAATGAAGTGCTCATATAACCTTGGTCATTAAGTAACTTATTTCCTTTATTAATTACAGTAAAGTACTGCTACAGTAGTGGATAGGTGCAAAAATGATGCCAAAATCTTTTTAATTAGATCAATGGTATATTTGGGTGTGAGAATGGAAATAGCTCGTATCAAATTTATACCCTAAAATATTGGTTTTAAAGAGGTTGGATGTGGTGTGAATCATATGAACATATTTCAATACGACAAGTTAGACACAAAAAGGCATATATATATACACACACCATATGTTGGTGTGGCCAGAAATTTAAGATTCCATTTTATCTCCTAAAGATATCACGGGAAGTATTCTTATTCCAAATCTTCATGTTTCACAATAGGCAATATCCAATTTAACCGGAATAGGATCGAAACCTCATAGTCAAAAGTAATTAATGGACGGGAATCAAACATAAAATGATCTAGATCGATTGATTTGTTATATTGTAGTTTTGTTTTGTTTAAGCTTAATAGACTTTTAGTGTTAGAATGGATAAGTTGTTTCAGTTTTTGATTTTCAAAATTCAACCAAAAAGTTGAATCCAACGGTATCTAAAATTGACCGAAATTCGATTTTAATGGTTTCTGGTTTTTAAAAACTTAAAAATGTGTTTGGTTGGGAAAGACATTTCTTTTTTTCATTCTAGTTTCCCAAGAAAAACATGAAAACGAAAATTGAGTTCTAAGTGATAGTTTTTCATAAAAAAAACAAAAGATGATATTTTATATTTTTCAAAACAAAACTTGAAAGGAAAAACTGCATAAAATAAAAAGCATTTTTCGACTAATTCACGAAAATATCAGTGACCTTTGAAAGTTTTATTTTTTAAAAATAAACTTTCATTTATTACCAGAATTAGTAACATTTGACACGTGGACATGGTAATGTAGACATTTTTTTGATTACGTGGCATTTTTTAATGACGTGACATTTTTTATAACACAGAAAGTAAAAAAGACCTTTTGATCAATTTACAAAAATAGCAATGACCTTTCAAAGTTTTACTTTTTAGGAATGAACTCTAGTTTATTGTCGGATTACTCCAACACCTCGTCGGTGTTGGATGTGAAGATGGTTTCTTCTTCGATTTCTTCAACTAACTTAGAAACCGCCGACAGTTTGTTCGAGTTCGAGCTAATCTCTAGAGCTTCACAATCTGGATCTATGTCATCTGCAGACAAACTCTTCTTAAACGACCCAAATCCGACCTAAACTCTCGTCTCACCTTGAACATCCTCAGGATATCTTTAGGACGAAAACGAAGACGCTTTGGCATCTAATTTTAGATATTTAAAATCTCGAGATAGACAAAGAAGAAATAGATCTATATCTCCTTTATGATCTTCATACACAATTTTTTTTTTTTTTGAAAAGTTCATACATAACTTCTTAATCCTTGAAAATAGAAGAGATTCAACAAAAAACAATGAAAAGAAGCTGAAACTAGTTTCACAATAAAACGACGAGAAGAAATACCCTGCCAAAACCGAAACTGAAACGGAGCCATATTATTTTTTTTTTGGGGGGGGGGGGGGGATGACATGATTGATAAAAATTAAATAGTACATAAATAAAGAATAATGGCACGCCATTAAAAAATTATCACGTAATCAAAAAATGTCCACGTCACCATGTAGACGTAGGAATGGCAATGGGTTGGGTTCAGGGCGGGTAGTGTCAAACCCGAACCCGGTAAGGAATATGTGGCGCGAACCCGACCCGATACCCATCAGGTACCTTATCGGGGACTCTGTCGGGGGTAAAATAATGCCCCAAAACCCGAAACCCGGCCCGATAAGAATAGTTATTTTTCAAAAATAATTACCAAAATCTTGTTTAATTTGAGAAATAAAAATAAAGGGGAATGGAGGGAACCCTAGCCCCGGTACCACAATTGGATACCCATCGACTCACCCCGTTTGAGCCATATGATGTCGGTACAATACCTCCATCCTAATCCCACATGATCTGAAACGAACAAGACTCGAAAACCAATTAAAACGGAAAAGTTGGATTTTTTTTTTTTTAATTTTGCTTACACACAGACTAATACTCCACAAACTAGTCTACAACAGACTAATACTCCACAAACTAGTCTACAACAGACTAATACTCCATATACTTCTGCACAAACCCATTTCAACCCAAAAATTCATTTCCACATATTAACAACTAGTAAAACTAATTACAAACACATTTACAAACTTGTTAAAACCTACCACAATACAACTAATCCATCAACAACCAGAATTCGAAAAGCATTTGACCAAGCATAACCATAAACAAATGTACCAAGACATGACCATGAACAACCAAATATACCAAGAGCCAAAGTCAAGAGGGATTACTAAGTATCTATACAAAATGATCCATTCTTCATGAATGGCTATACCTTCAAGTCTTCCAAAGAAACCTTAACTTCAAACTCAAATCAACAAACCTAGTTCCTTCTTCCGGAACCACCTATCAAAATGGTAAACAACTAAAAAGTAAGAGAATGCTTAGTGAATAAACTTGCATACAAATATATATACGAAGGAGGGCAAAAACACAAAAGACTATCGCATGTAACCAATGATATCGTCATATCATCACTTGCATACTCACTTTTGCGCTAACAAAACATACATGGATCCATATACGCTAAACAATAATCAAAGAAGTTCTTAGGCCTCATCTCAACTCAACTATGGGGTTCTTAGGCCTCGGCCTAACGCTGAATCAATTACCACATACGGAATCCACCATCATATGGTAATCGACCCAACGCACATATAAGAGTATGCAAGAGTACTCACCTCCTCCGCGACTAACAACAATCAAGAATGCCACAACAAGTGCAAAGCTATCAACCTAACAAATCAACACAATATGCATAAGACTTTATTCACAAAACTTGGCTAGCTCACCTAGCCACTAACAATTCATTAACATTCCTATCCATTCAACTCATTCTCTTTGAGTTGGCTCAAACCCAATTTCTTTTACAAAACTCTACCTTTCAAAAAGATCAATCACAATTATCTATCATTTTGCTAAAAATCTCATTTTACCACCATCATGTGGCCAATTCATCTTTTTGCTCAAAAATATAAAATTCTCATTTTAACCATAATGATCACTAACAACTCAATCATTAGTCTTCCTAAACCCAAAACCCAACCCATTTGTCATTGAGTCACTTTTACATCAACAAAGTCATTAGGTAGTTCAACCTATCATTTTCATCAATATTTCAATAGCTAGTAAAAACTCAACTTTCTCATAAATCAAAATCATCACATGAGCTTATCAAATTCATAATCATACTCAACACATAACTCAATGACAAACTAGGTTATCTAAGGAATTAGAGAAAAATTACCATTATCCAATATCTATCAAAACCCCCCAAATTGGTTCTCTCCATGAACCCTAAATCAAAAGAAAGATAAAAGCTAATTTAAGGGAAATCAATACCTCACAACAAGGAGCTAAAACAAGATAGATGGTCTTCTCCCCTCCTTTTTCTCCCTTGAATTTTCGGCCACCACTATCACCACCACAAACCCTAACTTTTCAATTTAGGTTGATTATCATTGTTATTTGGAAGAATTTGATTAATTAAGATAAACACTCTTGAAGAATTGAAATCACACTACTAATCTCCTTCCTTTTTCCTTCTTGGATTTGACCATACACCACCACCACACACACTATTAATTTCAATCTTTTCAATTTGAAGATGAAAGGAAGATTATTGTTAGTTGTTGTTGTATAATGATTCTAAAATTAAGTTGAAATGGGGTATGAATTGAATGAGAATTTAGATAAGAAGGTAGGAGGAATCAATGAAGGAAAAAGAGAAAATGGGTGAGTCATAACAAGTACATGGCTGGCACTCCTCCTGAGTGCCACGCCTCAAAACACTTTTTGTGGGTATTTTATCCGCTATCCGCTAAAGTTCCAACTAAATTAACCCCCGATTCAAAAATAAAATACTAGGAACTTAATTTAATGTCAAAACTACAAAAAGGGATTAACTTATTTATCTTTAAAATCTTGGGGTGTTACATGATTTGGGTACCCTGAAGGATAGAACCCACATATTTAAACTTTACATATGGGTCTAGGCTTTATTGGTAACGGGTACCTTAAAGGAATTATTTTTTGCCTCAAGTGGGGATCGAACCTAAGACCTTAAGGTCACCAAGTATTTGTCTTACCACTAGGTTAATTCCTTGTTGGTTAATTTGAGAAATGATAGATACTACATGCTCTTGATGTTTTGAGAAATGGATATGCAAGTGTGGAATGTAGATACAAATTAGTTGATATAAGTGTGAAACATTGTAATTACAAAGGTAAAATATAAATTCAAAACTAATCACTTATAAATATATATATAAAGTTATTGATATCGGGTCGGGTCGGGGTGGACATGCCCCACTCCCTGTCCCGAACGGGTTCGGGTATCGGGTATTCTCGTCAGGTATCGGGTTTACCCGTCGGGTCGGGTTTTTTTTGCTATCCCTATGTACACGTGTCAAATGTTGCTATTTCTGGTAATAAATGAAATTTCATTTCTAAAAAATAAAATTTTAAAAAAGTTACTTCTATTTTCGTGAATTGGTTAAAAGGTGCTTTCTATTTGCTGCAATTATCCCAACTTGAAAACATATTGTTTTTCCTATCAAATTTTCCAAAATTTAACAACTGCAATTTCTATTTTAACATAAAAATAACATATTTCAAATTAAAGATATTTTAAAATTTTAATTTGTTTTTCAAAAATAAAAAATCCAAAAAGAAAAGATTATATGATTCAGCAACTTGTATACGTAATTCCCTTGAATAAAATTAAAAATCGAAACCACATATACAGGGATTGGTTATTGTAAAACAAATATTAAAGTAAAACAAATAAGACAAGATCTTGACCCTTAGATCATGGTTAAATTGATGCACGAAGATTCAAGAAGCAATTGATGTACGATGATATTTATGATGCATGGTGATTAGCACTATAAAAAAACCTATTTTTTTATTTATTTTACAATAATATTTGTTTTATTTTACCTAAAACCTATATATATATAATACATCTATGTCTTTGCCTTAGTGACTCAACAAAAGGAATATTTTGAGGGGCAGTTTGGCGACGTAGTAAATAATTATTCCTTTCTCCATTAGGACCAATTTTACTTCTTCACTAAGCATTTGGTAAACATTCGTTTACAACATCACACTAACGATTACAAGTTCCTAAAATAATGGTATAAAAATAAAATCCTCTAATTAGACAAAAATATTACCCTATATATCAAAAAAAAAAAAAAAAAAAAAAAACGTATATGGATCAAAGAAGTCAAAATGGACCAAAGTTTTTTATAAACCTGCAAGTCTGCAACTTCACTAAATGTAACACTTTTTATTTTGTTTCATCACAAAGCCCAAACTACACATGCGTTAGTATGTTACTAACACTCAAAAAATGCTCGTTTTGACTCGTTAATATTTCAATGGCAATGTCTCACTTTGATGTGCTCTAGCTTGTTTAAGCTTATTGGAATATTAAGAAGTTGGTAGATTTATGGAAGTACATACATACATTATTATATGTGGAATATTACATGTGTGTGTCCTCTAATTAATTCCTCTTATCTTGTTCAATATGCTTGCCTTTCTTTGATGCTCTTTGGCTCCACTAGTTTTGCTTTTAAGCAGGAATCGAATTATTTACTTCTCATTCATTTCTATAATTTATTTTAAAGAGCTTTTACTAAAATATACAACTACTAAACTTATAAGATGGGGATGTGCCATATACACCATTAGCATTGCTTATATGTATATTTGTATATGGTTTAAATATTATACACCTTCCATTTCCTTCCCGTTAATTATATTATAATACATATAAATTTGAAGGATCATCGAATATGTCTTTAAACCTCGTCCATGTACATTCGAATATAAAGACAACAATAATTTGAATAAAGAGACTTATGCTCGTATCGACGTACGCGGGCATCGATGATGATAATAATAATAATAATAATAATAATAATAATAATAATAATAATAATAATAATAATAATAATAATAATAATAATAATAATAATAATAATAATGCCTCACTCTGTTCAAGAAAAAATAATGCCTCATTGCCTCGTAAAGTCGTAAGTCGTAACATATTACTGTATATAAAACACCTTGTTGGGGGTGGGCTTTAAGATCCAGTTATCCGCCCCCTAATAAGATCAAAGCCCAAGATAAGAATGTTGAGTCCAACTCCTAAAATCCAACATGATGTAACTGGGTAAACGAATATTCGCATAATCGCATCTATGCGAAATGTAATACAAGAATTTGTTAACAAGTAACCACCGCTGTCACTAAAATAAGTCGACAGATATATCTTCTCCGAAAGCAGTATGGTTCATGGCCTTTGGAAACAGAGGTCATGTGTTCGATTATCGTCCCATACAAAGGTTGGAGAGTTTTTTCTACTATTTAGGTAGAAAATGAAAGCAACCTCTCTATTTAGGTAGGGTTAAAAGCTGACTACATCTTAATCTCCACATACACCTTTGAAGTATTGAGGCTTAAAAGTCGCAGAAGGCAGCACTGAGCAGTTTCTTCCTATATATCTTCTCTGATCCATTCCATTCAGTTATTATGTGTTCCCCTGATTATATTTATTTGATCATTATTATTTGATTATGGTTATTGTTATTGGCATTTTTATAAGGGTTTCGTTTGTTATATTTTTGGATTAAAGGTGGTTCTTAATTTTTTTTTTTTATGCGAAACATAAAAAACATGAAAGACTTTATTGGTTTTTGCTTTGTAGTTTGTCACTTGTTAAGTTTATTTAGTAATAAATTACTTTCATTTCTGCAGGTAATTTACATCAAAACCTTTTTCTTATGTTAACATCCATATGATGTTCTTCACAAACCTTAAAATTTATGGGGGTTATTTACATGTTATGAAAATTGGTGTGAGTACACCGTCATAATGTTAAGAGTTTAACATCATATAATATTTTCTTTTTATTTAATTATATGTTTTATTCATTGTTTTTTGTTTTAGTTATAATGTTCAAGTTACTTCAAAGTATAGGAGGATTTACTTCGGGTGATCATAGAATACTGAATCATATGGTAACATTGCATATATATATACATATATGATGTACTCGTATTTTTGAAGACCTGACCCAACTCATTACCGAACACGAAAGTCTTTCTTAACCGTACATTCATTGCCGGTAGTTAATTGGGTTGATAAAATTTTTAATTTAGAGAAATTGTCACAAATTATCTATGTGGTTTGCTCGATTCGTATTTTTATCCATGTGCTTTATTTTTATCATTAGATATCCCTGTACTTTTCATTTTTATTGCCATTGTCCCTGGCACTAACAGCCGTTAGTTTTCACCGTTAAACCCCTTATGTGCAATGTACATGAGGGCATTTTCGTCCAGTTTGTAACCACATGGAATATTTGTGATAAAACATCTTTGAGGTTTACATACTTCATCATCTTCCCCCACAATTTCGGCCACCATGCCTGACCGGCCGATCACTACATGCCACCGCCGGAAAAGTCGCCAAAAGACGAGAACCACCACCCCACGCCAAGAACCTCCATTTTCGACCTCCACCTCACGCGATCTGTCTCTAAAAACCCTAAAACGGGTTCCTTTTTCTCCCTGGGTTGAATCGCTGTGAACACCACCAACCCACCACTTGCCAAGAGGGGGTTTCGTTTGGCTAGGGTTTGTGCGGAATTCGGGTCTGAGCGTTTTGGTACCAACCTCGAGTTCTAAGTCAAAGAATCGCGGGAGAAATCTCGAAAATGAGTTTTCTGAAATCAGAGACAGGAGAAGATAATGAAGTGTGTAAACCTCAAAAATGGTTTATCATAAATAGTCTCTGTGGTTACAAACTGGACGAAAATGCCCTTATGTGCATTGCACATGAGTGGTTTAACTAATGAAAACTAACGAATGTTAGTGCCAGAGACAACTGGCAATGAAAATGAAAATAAAAATTACAGGGACACCTAATAATTTAAAAAATAGTACAGGGATGAAAATGCGAATCGAAAAAACCACCAAGACGATTTTTGATAATTTCTCTTAATGTTATATTCGCAATTATGTTAAGGCTTAATTTGCCACTAACCCAAAATTTCATTGCCTTACTGTCTTCTTGAATACGCAATTCAATTGATTGTTGTGTTCGATAATTGAGATATTATATTAATCGACAACTAATTTTCCAAGTACTTTGTATGTTATTTTTAAAAGGATACATGAAAAAAAGTAAAACGAATAATTAAACATAACAATATTAAAGGAGAAAAAATGCCAAAGTTAATGAAATCACATATATGTTTCCTTCGGGGACATTAGATCAATAGGTCGATAGAAATATAAATGTTGTTTTTCGAATAATGCACCCAAATATGTTGTTTTTCGATGTAAATGTAAATGTGTCACGATCGATCGGCAATACAAAATCGAAAAAAAGTAAATGGAGATATAATAAGATATACAATAATTAATGAGAAGAAGAGGGTAAGGTAATACTCTTCAAGAAATGAGCAAACACCGTAAGAGCCAGCCTCGGGCGGTCCATGGGAACTTCATGACCCGCCCCTTTCACTGTCAAATATGTCAACCCTTCGTATACTTGGCTCCATCCACCAACCTATAAATACATACATATAACATATTTATTTAATTTATATTACTTCATAACTAATTCGAATGACAAGTGAAATAATGAGTTTAATTAATTACGAATCGAAAGAACATATATGTGATATGTGTATATACCTTTCCCTTATCATACCAGGCATGCCAGTCAATTAACGTTTTCAGTTTCAGAGCTCTGATTGAGTAACGAGTACCCGTCAACGGCAGTACCGCATCTGTGTCTCCACTGTTTGTATTTTTCACAACCACAAAGTTAAATTAAAGAGCAGGATTTTATTAATTAGGAGAGTAATTAAATTAAATACAAAGTCGAAGTTTCTTTCGATTTTTGTCTTTTGTTTCATGGTACACGTGACACTGTGACAGATGTAATTACCTATTCAAACATCGTGAGTTTATGGTGATACATTTTAAAAGTGTAGATAGAATGTTATTATTTACGAGTGTAGTTCTGGGTTTTAATTAGTAAAAGATAATTGTGTTACAAAATGCTAAAAAACGAACGTTGAGTATTTGCCTATTTGGAGATATATCTAACTTCTATATTTTTCCTATTGTGTAAATACAATTTTCATCTGGATCATTTATATAATTAACTTGCAAAATTGAATGAATCGTGTAGGAAATCGACTGGATAATAACGTGGCACCATTTAGGGGTGTTCACGGTTTGGTTTTTACCCGGTTAAACTGTAAACCGAACCGTTTAAAAAACCCGAATAGAACCAAACCGTTTTTTAATTTTGTTTTGGGTTTGGTTTGTAACCGAAACCGAATTATATATTCGGATTTTGGTTTGGTTATGGGTAAAGGATAATGAACTTGGTTAAACCGAAAAAACCGAATAACCTATATTACTATTATGTATTATTAAAAATATTTAATTCGTATCTTTTTTTTTTATGGACAATTATTAATGTATTTTTTACTTTATATGTCTATTTGTTTATCATATTAACTTTTTTATGAAATTAGATAAATTCAATTTGATGAATAATTTTTAATAATGATGACAAACAAGAGTTTAGTTGTTTCACTTATGTTATTTGTTTATCCATATGGTTTAAATTTACTACTTTGGTGAAAATTGAAATTATGAACCTATTTTGGTTAATCACAACTTAGACAAAAAGAAATGGTAAATTTGTGTTTCTCATATTTGGTTTTTTCGGTTTTAAACCGAAACCGAACCGAATTCTAATTTTGTTTTCGGTTTGGTTTTTCTATTTCGAATTAGGTTTTGGTCCGGTTTTGGATTTGAAAAATAAAAATAAAAAAACCGAAAAACCCAAACCAAATAGACCAAATAACCAAAAACTGAACCGATGAACACCCCTAGCACCATTGACATTTGAGACGTGGTACAATGAGTGACATCTACATCATCATTTTGCGCATTTCTTACATCCGTTCAATTTTACAAGTTAATTACATACATTGAACCGGCTAAAAAAAGTGTACAAGTTATATACATTCCCAACCATAGACACATTTCTAACTTTTAATTAGTGACACTATACGTATTGGGTTGTTAATTAGTCAAGTACACTTTCATTGTGTGATACATATTGTATATCTATATCTATACTATCTATAATTATATCTATATCTATATCTAACTATATATAGAGCAAATTAGTCATGTCTAAATTTTAAGTTTCAACATTTACTATTTTAAAAATGCCCCTTCATATATTATATATCTATCTAAAATAACTATATTACTCTTTCTCTCTCATCAAATGTCAACCAATCATTTTTTTTTTCTCTCTCTCATTCATAAATCATTTATTCCTTTAATTCATTCAAAATCTTTTATCTCAAAAACCGTACATCAATAAATCATAAAAATTATATGGGTGTTCTTAAAATTTCATGTTTTTTCATCAGAGATGTCATTCGATATACTTTCGACGAATTTTTAAATTCAAGGACGAATCCCGTATGGTTAAGACATTTGATTATCACTCTTTATGACCTATCACTCCACCATCTCATCGTTGCAACGCGCGAGTACTTGCTCTCGTTCGATCAAATACAAGATAGATCAAAATGAATGTAAATTAGGTGCGTACGTACCTAAAGACCCAGATGCGAATACCGGCCTTGATGAGTTCCTTGAAAATTGGAAGCATTGTCCGTGGTGAATCCGTCCAACTTCCCCTTACTATGTCGCTGCAGTAAATTTTCAATGAAAATCACTTTTATACAGTTTGCACGCGCGCTACAATCGTACGTATATAGTTTCATTAAAATTATTGAATGATATCAATACTCTTCCTCTTTTAATATTTAACTATTACTATAAGCTTTGATTATAACCTGCACGTGATCCAAGAATAAGGTATCCGAGTAACGTTAGCATGAAGAGCCTTTTGTACATCAGGTCGATTCATATACTTTTTTGTGTACTTTATTATGCAATTATCCGTACTCCCTCTATACATCCACGGCTGATTGATCAAAACCAAATTCCAAAAAAAAAACCCAAATTAGATTTAATAAAAAAATAATCATGCTCAATCCTATAACAAGTATACATTTACTTTTCTATCTTTCTTCGTCCGAAAATAACTGTTCATTTTCATGTTTTTACAAACTAATATATTTTCATAAAGTAAAAGCGATTTTCACAGTGCACATTTATATAAGGACTAAGATCCCGTTCTTTTTTTACTTAATAAACTTAATAATTAAAAACTTAATACATTTAATTAGTGAAATTTCATGTTATAAGGTTAATTACTTGAAAAGTCCCTCAACTTGTCACCAAAAACTTTTCTGGGATTCTAACAAAAAAAAATTCTATTTGAAGGTATGAAAACGACTAAAATTACTATAGTAAGACCGTGACCACTTTTTGCTGACGTGTACAGTAGCTAGCCGGTTTTATCCTTGTCGCTAAAACCGTTTTTAGGGCTCCAACAATTTTTTTTTCAAATTAGCCACTTTTTTATATTCCTTTGTACCATATGACATCTAGCCACTTCCATTTCAAAACCACCGCGGCCGGCGTCATAAACTTTATGGTGGCGGCTATGGAGATTTGCGGTGGTGTTAAGTAAAATGTTCAAATCTTTAACTTGGGTTGTTTAATAAGAGTTGAACATAAGAATGGTTAAATGGGGACAAAGATTTATTCAAATTGTTTCATGAGTTTTGTGGCCGGATCTTTGTGGTGGTGGTGTTGAGGTGACCGGAAAATTTGTATGTTATTTTTGATTTTCCGATGATGTGATTATATACTAGTGATGTTGATGATGAGCTGACGTTACCATAGGGAATATGTGATTATGGCATCCCAAATCTGTAATGGCAAAAGGGTAGTCGGATTTAGATGGTGTCGGCGGTAGGGTGGTGGAGGTTATGAAGATGGAATGGAGATGGAACCCAGAAATATATATATATATATATATATATATATGGGGACAATCAAATAAGAACAGTTTTAAAATAAGAACGGTAAAAACACTTTAAAAACATCATTTTGATGCATTAAAAGTCTATAAAACTGACATAGTGTATAAGTAATTATCATTATTTAAGTGTTTAACAACACATTGATTCATCAAAATCGAAAAAATCACGTTTTTTGTTGGATGCATCATTTTAATGAGTATGCATCCAAGATGGATGCACAAAACAAAAAACATAATTTTTTCGATTTTGACGGATGAATGTGTTATTAAACACTTAAATAATGATAATTAGTTATGCAATATGTTAGTTTTATGGACTTTTAATGCATCAAAATGATGTTTTTAAGGTGTTCTCACCGTTCTTATTTTAAGAGTGTTCTCACCGGAGTGTTACCCTATATATATATATATATATATATATATATATTATATTTTGGTGTTTTGTATAGAGACATGACTTGGAAAGTCTATGTAATCTATAATTGAAATAAAATAAAAGAGAAATTACATTCAAAATACTTTTTGACCGGTTACTTATACGAGACCCCACAATAGTAATTTTAGTCGTTTTCATACCCTTAAATAGAACTTTTTTTTGTTGGATCCCCAGAAAAGGTTTCAGTGACAAGTTGAAGGACTTTCCAAGTAATCAGCCCTATTTTTAACTGGCTACTTATACAGAACTCCATAAAAGAAATTTTTGCCCTTTTCCTTCCCCCGAATAGAACTTTTTTTTGTTCGAGCCCTAGAAAAGGTTTCAGTGACAAGTTGAAGGACTTTCCAAGTAATTAACCCTCTTTTTTTTTACTTAATAAACAAAAATAACTGTCAATTACCTATTTTTACTTAATACATACAAACATTATTTATATATTCAGCCACTTAATATATTCACTACTAAATTGTTAAAATTAGAACGGGCCCTAAGATAGTAGTACTAAATGCAACTTGAAATGCAAGTAAAGGTTACCAGTGGTAAAGTGGTGCCTAATTCATGACAAGGAGGGTCATAAATCCCATAAAAATTGATGTCACCAAATTCGGAATAAGCTCGTAGCAAGTATTTGTAGCAATCTCCGCTGGGGAACAAGAAAGAGTCGTATGGACATGATTCGTTTAATATCTGATATGTGGTGTCTGATATTAACCCATGGTTCCACCAGTACTCAAAGGTTCCAATGTTGTCATAGTAATCGTCGAGTAATGGGTTTCCCAACTGATTATCAGATGAAAAATTGTTTATATTTAATAACTATTCACAAATGGTGTGTTTAATTATTAGCAAAGACATGATCAACTTAATTGCGTACCAAGAAACCTTTGAAATTGATTTCAGGATTCTTGACACCTTTGTTTAGTCTGACTATGATTTGAGATAGTTGAGGAACATAATGACCTGAAATTGACATTATTTTGTAGAGATCAACACAAATAGTACAAAATTACGATACGAGTTATGTTACAGGTCAGTACAAGCAACAACTATTCTGTTGATTTTATGATTGTTGCAAGTGATCGAGTTTCATTAAGAATGACCAAATTTTCACATATAACACGCCTTATGATACAAGAGTGTGATACTAACCTGCATAACTTTCGCCAGCAATGTAAAATGGTCTGTGTTTATATTGAGGAAATCTACGAAGCCAATTCACAAGAAATGCATAGGCATCCTTCGCTGCAATTGTCAATGTTCACACAAAATTTAACCAAAGATACATCATTTTTGTCTGTAAATTAAGTTTATGTATACAAATCATTTGAAACTGAAATATCCATGGGAAAAAAACCTGTTCTTTGATCGCCAGTGATTTGGTCGAAAGAAGTATTTGTATAAGAAAAACCAACTCCAGCAGGTGAATCAATGAATAGCATATTGGCCTCTGCATTGAAATCAAAATCAATCTACAGCCTACAATACAAAATTATGACATTACATATATAATATGTTGTAATAGAGCTTAAAGAAATTGCCTTTGTTCCATGCATATTGACTAACTGAGAGTGTTTTCTCATTGGGGCCCACCCTAAATGGTCCCACTTCCTCAAATGCCCCATAAGCAATTGAAGAGCACCCTGGCCCACCATTGAGCCAGAGCACAAGAGGCTTTGATGATGCAGGGCCATTACTGGCCTCGATCAACCAATAGAAAAGAGCTCGTCCCTGCTTTTTATCTACCGTAACATATCCTGAATACTGATTAAACGTCACATTATCGGGTTGCCCTGGTAAGCTGTGGATCTTGTCCTTGAGGCGTTGGTATCGGTGTAGGCGACTAGCAGCGGCCGTATCCGCGGTGATGGAGTGGAAAAGGGTGATGAAGGCCAACACAAAAAAGAGGGGGCAAAAGTTGCCTTTCATAACTGCTCAAAAGCCTCGACTTGGCATGTGTTTAGAATTTTGTGACATTATATTAGTTTGAATCCGGATGATTAGATGTAGCTTAAAAAATAGTGAAAGAGTTTGCTTAAAAGTAAATTTAACCATTTATTTAATATTTAGCTAATTAAGTGTGATTGCCGAGTCCTTGAGCATTTAGCTTAGTGATTGAAAATACATCTTCCATTCAAAAGGTCTTGTGTTCAGACAAAGTTTACCCATATTAATCGTCATGTCTTCGGACAGATTAGTATGGGGTTTTTCCCTCATCGGGTATTTGAAATAGACATTTCTACTTAAAGGGAGTTCTCTATCAGTGTGGAATCGCGACACGAAATTTCAGGCAAAATTCACCTTGCAAAAAAAAAATGTGATTCCCGAATTCATCTTTTAGAAATATCATTAAACAATGTCTCGCAGAAATTAGATTACTTAAATTGTACCCATAATCTTGATGAGATTACAAACATAAATTTGTTAAAACAATAGGCACTCAATTCAGATAACGTATAGTAGACTAGTAGTATATAGAGACTGTTTATATACAACCAAGAGCATATGGTAAATTTTAATCGATGAAAACACCTTTTTAATGTTAAACTAAAGTCACAACCAATCGAGCCGATCTTAATCGATAACACACTACGCGTATTTTATAAATTTGCTTTTGGTTCCAGAGATTGCTCTTAAACAATCTCGATAAAATGTATAACCTTTTGAGGAGGATAAAATACACAATATGAATGTAAAATGGATCTCGAAAAATAAGATGACAGTACTCAGTACATGCCGTGGCCCAAGCCCAAAACAATGGGTCATTTTAACCTACCATTTTTGTAATACAGTATAGATAGGATAGCCATACAACTATAGATAGTTTATAAATAGCCATACAGTTATTTTAATCTGCAGTTATGTATACCTATCTTTAATACAGTATAGATAGTTTATATATATATTACGCATGCAAATGCGTAACCACCAAAATTTCAATGCTCAACTAGCTACGTTAAATGTTCAAAAAAGTCAACGTGAAAAATGAGGTAAGAAGATTTATTTAAAGATACCATAAGTCATACCCATGATACTGCTGGAGTATCTTTGAAGTACAAAAACATTGTATAGTATTATGTAACACTTGGAATTGTTTTTGGGTCAACTTCCAAAATACATTATTAAAATTGGGATATGCTAAATACAGCCCTAAAGGTTGTATTTAACGTGCATAAAAAAACTTGTACCTTCCATATTAAAAGCTCGTCCCTTGATTTTAATGGTAAATGTACAAACAATTTATGCACCTTAAACACAGCCTTAAGGGTTGTATTTAGCAAACCCCATTAAAATTAAGAAATTTTCACCCAATCGAGTTTGAGCTTCAATTTTTAAAATATTAGCTTCTAGTTTAAGTCTTCTGCATTGTTTCTTTTTTAACTATCTATACTTGTATGGCTATCCTATCTCACATATATCTTATCTTAGACAAAAACAAGTAATATTGTATCTGTATTGTGTGCCTTTTATTCTGGCTTCAACAAGAACATCTTTACTTCTTTAGCCATTGGATTTTGGAAATCGGGAGACACATATACAGAGGGACATAATTTTATTTATTCTTTTTACCATATTTACAATTCGTGATTTGTGCTTTTTCTTGTATGTTTTCAAAAGATCATAACATATGACTTCTAACTGAACAACTTGAACTGGTGAATTCATTAAACTAGAACATGTTGGCATTGAAAATTAAGGATATTGTGCATTGGTGCCTATGTAAATAGGTTCTAAAGGAAAATGTATTAATATGAACTATGAAGAGATAATTCATAGCATTGACAGATTTTTCGAATTTGTGTGTTTGTTCATTCTCCGGACTCTCTGACTTGTGAAGAATATATAGTGCCTATATAAGTAAGTACTACAGAAAAAAGTATTATTATGAACTATGATGTGATAGTTCATAGGTAATAGAGATTTTTGAGTTTGTGTTGTTCATTTTCCCAGACTAGTAACTTAAGAAGACTATATAAGTTCTACAGAAAATCAGAAACATGTATTAATACGAACTATGATGTGATAGACTGATAATTCACAGAAATAACAGATTTTTTCAAGTTTGTGTGTTTGTTCATTCTCTTAACTCGTGACTTACAAAGACAGGCGGTAGGGGTGCTGTAATTTTAAACACCTGCAAACAATCATGAATGAAAATCTAAATATATTCAAAAAAGTCAAAGATTAAATTCGATTCATATTAAAGATATAAAGAATCTGTAGGAATACATAACTGCAGATTCATTTTTCTAGACCATATGGTTTTGGGTTTGTCTGACAAGTGACAACCATGTTCTGGCTATCAAGTACTTGCATTATACCCAACCCCCAGATTAGATTGACTTTAAGCATCAAATAAGTTATTTATAACTTCAAAAGTGATCTGAAACATTTGCATCTAAATATAAAATTTTCAAAAGCTGAAAACAAGAAAAAATCCTTGCAGATTTTGCCTTTCGAAGCACAACATTCAACATTTCAAAATCCAAAAGAGAAAAGCAGATTAATGAGAAACAAAAACAAGGATGTTCTGCAGTCGAAACTCGACACATGACATTGAGTAGGTTGGATGCTTAAAGATTTAATGTAGAAAAGCTAATTATGGATTTTAAGGAGCTTGAACAAAAATAGGTCAAAACAACTCATTTCATGGTCGGTTGAATCGTATGAACATGGAATCCAATGGTTATATGAAAGATAGTAAATGAGATTGGTTTTGAAGACTTATTGTAACTTATATAGATATGATAATGAAAAACCTAACAAAAGTACATTTAATAGTTGATGCAAGGAGCAATTATAGATGTGAACATGTCTAACTTTCAAGCCTCATAGGCTTTGAACTTGATTATTTGAGGATTAATTATACAATGGAGCTTTTAGTATCCAATTGGTTTATTTAACAGATGTAAATCTTTATGATGTTCCAGACTTAATATTTCGGTTCTTTTTAGTTCTAATTCTTCTGCTTCCCTAATCACTATCTTGACAAACATTTTAAATTAATTTACTATAAGGACTGTTATAGTGATCCAACTTCGCATATGCGGAACTAACTTATTCAAGAGTTAAGACCCACTTAATAATCAACACTTGTACCCTTGTAGCCGTGCCTTGATTACTTATATAAGTCACACAACTCCACAACAACTAAGATCTCCGACAAAAGGTATTTCGGCTTATTTTAGCTACAGTCTTTCGCTTCGATCATGAAAAACATCACATGGGAGTACATGTAACAATTTGAGTATAATTAGAGGAATACCTCTTTCGTCATCGGGTGACAAAGGACTAGCTGATGAGCATGCAAGTAGTACCCACAATCTCCAGGAACAGGATTCGTAGGCCTGTGATACCCTCTAAAAAAATTACAGAAACATTAGTTGACTAAGGGCTCAAAGTAGTAACAAAGATACCATGAATAGTAGGAAACTGGAACAGAGCAGCAGAATTTTCTTAAAGTATGATATACAACCACTTGAACCTTGAAAAAGACAAAATACAAATACTAATTTGTAGAAACTCTGACAAAAGCATGTTTGCACTTACCCATCTTCCGCTACTGTTTCATCTACAGTTTCAGGATCAAAACACTTCGGTATCCCACCAGCCACATAAAGTGGGTCACCTGACAAATTTAAAACGAAAGATATTAAAAGTTTAATCATCAAAAAGAGAATATAATAACAGGCATATAATAACATGTCTAGGACTTAACAAGTTTACCTATCAAAGGATGGCCAATGAACGAAAGATGAATTCTGATTTGGTGGGGCCTGCCAGATTGAATCTCCACCTACTCGCATTGCCACAAAATACATAAGCATTCAAATTACCATTGAAATAAGAACATAAAAAGAAAAAAATGTTTTGCTAGATTGCAACTTTTCTTGCAATCAAAATTTAAAGGGAGATACAATAACTCAATAAGTTACACTCTAACAAAAACATCGAAATAGTAGTTTATTGACCATCTATTTCAGTGGGCATACAAGTCACACAAGAGTTCCAGCATACGATCAATGTAAGCAGCAGCTAGGCTACCGTGTTCTTGATAAGAACAAACACTCGATCACAGTAAAGAAACACGATTTAAACAACTAGAAACACAAAAGTCGGCTGTTTATTCAAATATTCCACAACCGAAGAAGTCAGCTATTAAAAGGGATATCTGAAGTTCGAGCCCTCAGTCGCTCCTAAGACAGAATATGAAAATAAGAAAAGAAATAACAATAATCTTCCACACCCTAATGGGGACGCAACCCCTTATTTAATTAGACTAATGATAACCTAACTTGGCTGGCAAGAAGTTAACATATAAACTAAATAGCTTTTAATTATTTAACACTTAACCACCCTTATCTTACTTTCTGTTGTAAACACGTCACCATCTCCCAGCAGTCAGATTCGTATCAATACCCCCGTCGCGAAAACTCACCTTGTCCTCAAGGTGAAACTCCGGAAACTGTTTGCAATCTCCTGATACTTTTCCCAAGTAGCCTCCTCCACTCGTAATCCTTTCCAAGCTATCAAAACCTCTGCATTCGCCTCCACTTTTCGAACACCTAACACCTCTTCTGGTAGCATGAGTACAACTTGCTCCATATCCTTAGGCAAGACTTCTTCCACTGATTGAGACCCAATAACTTTCTTCAACTAAGAAACATGAAAGACATTGTGGATTGACGTTTCTAGTGGCAATTTCAATCTATAAGCAACTTGCCCAATTCTTCTATTACTTCAAAAGGACCATAAAATCGAGGAGCTAGTTTTTGATTAACCTGATTGCCACACTTGTTTGCCTATAAGGGCGTAACTTTAAAAAAAACATATCACCAATGTCAAACTCCACCTCCCTTCTGTTGCCATCTGCTTGAGATTTCATTAGTTGTTGTGCCCTATTAAAATGGACCTTCAATTCTTGTAGAACACGATCTCTTTGGAGCAAATACTGATCAATATCAAAGGTCAAAGCAATGCCTCGATCATAAGACACTAAATTAGGGGGATCGTGCCCATACAATACCTTAAAGGGAGTCATACCAATAGTCGAATGGAAAGACATGTTATACCAATACTCGGCCCAAGGTGACCATTTAACCCATTCCATCAGCTTCTTAGATGCAAAACACCTTAAATACGTCACTAAGCTTCGATTGACTACCTCAGTTTGGCCATCCGTTTGAGGATGGTAAGCCGTACTCCTTTTAAGATCAGTCCCCATACATTTAAACAATTCCTTCCAAAACTTACTAATAAATATAGGATCTCGATCAGAAATTATTGACCTGGGTATCCCATGCAACCTAACAATCTCTCGAATAAATACCTCAGCAACTAAAGCAGCGGTATAGGGATGTTTAAGAGCAACAAAATGCGCCGACTTGCTCAGGTGATCAACCACCACCAAAATCACACTATACCCCAATGATTTAGGTAACCCATCAATGAAATCCATTGTTAGATCCTCCCACACCCGGGTTGGCAACTCCAGAGGTTGTAAAGACCTGCCGGTGATAACGTGGAATACTTATTTCGTTGACACACCGTGCATTCAGACACCATCCTTGCTATATCCTTCCGCATCCCCACCTAATAAAAATCTCTTGACAGTCTTTGATAGGATTTTCGCGTTCCCTCATGCCCTCCCATCACACCACCATGAATCGTACCAAAATCTTTAGCAGCCACATCTGACGCACTTGGTAAGACGAGTCGTCCTTGATACAACAATTCATCATTCTAAATTGAATAACCTGCCATATCTTTATCCCCGTCCTTAATCCTTTCTTTTAATGCAATCAGCTCTGGGTGTTCTTTTATTGTTTTGACCACGTCTTCAGCTAATCTCAACCTAGTGATAGATAATTCAGTCATCTCAAAACTTTCCCCACGTCGTGATAGTGCATCTGCCACACCGTTCTCTGTACCCGGTCGATAAGCAATATTGAAGTCATACCCTGATAGTTTCGCAATCCACTTCTGATGCTCACCCGGTACTACCCGTTGTTCCAATAAATACTTTAAACTTCGTTGATCAGTTAATATTGTAAACTTACGCCCCAAGAGATATGGTCTCCACTTTTGTACAGCCATCGCAATAGCCAATAACTCTCGTTCATAGATAGATTTTAATTGTGCTCATTCACCCAAAACCCGACTGAAATAAGCAATTGGACGTCCCTCTTGCATCAACACCGCCCCCACCCCATGATCAGAAGCATCTGTCTCCACTGTAAAACTCTTTAAAAAATCCGGCAAGGCTAAAACCGGTACCTGAGTCATAACCGTTTTTAACTCTGTAAATGCCCTTGTCACCTCATCTTACCAGCAAAAACCATCCTTCTTAAGCAAATCAGTAAGTACACGTGCTATCTTTCCATACCCTTTGACAAATTTCCTATAATACCCTGTAAGACCAAGAAACCCCTTAACTCCCGTACATTTTTAGGAATAGGCCAGTCTACCATAACTGCAATTTTTGAAGGATCAGCTTGAACTCCATCACCAGTTACAATATGCCCCAAATACTCAATGCGCTCCTGCCCAAAAACACACTTTTTATGGTTGCAAAATAATTTCTCCGCCCTTAGACACTTGAAAACAGAAGTCAAATGTCCTCAGTGCTCTTCCCATGTACGACTATAAACCAATATGTCATAAAAAATACCAACACGAACTTACGCAAATATGGTTTAAATACCCGGTTCATCAATGCTTGAAACGTCGAAGGCGCATTTGTTAGCCCAAATGACATCACTAAAAATTCATCTAAAATCGTTTGTTAGACTAATGATAACCTAACTTGGCTGGCAAGAAGTTACCATATAATTAAAATAGCTTTTAATTATCTAACACTTAACCACCCTTATCTTTCTTTCTGTTGTAAACACGTCCCCATCTCCAAGCAGTCAGATTCGTATCAGTTCTAACTCATCTACCGACATAGCACCGTGATTGAATCATCTAACCCCACAAATTGTTGAATTAAATATTCGTGTCTGTTGTTTCATCTGGCATTTCGCATTTGTGATTAAAAAGAAACAAATTTTACTAGTTCAGAACACATTATATATGACACAAACATTTTATTATTATTCACTACATTTATTGTTCAGAAGAAATGATTAAAGTTGGTGATATACATGTTTCTTGACACTTGATCAATCCTAATCCCTTATTCTAAAAGTAACAATATATCAGACTAGGATCATATATTCAGATATATAAGCACATAACAAACAACTCTAAATCTTTAAATCTCAGAACCTGAACAACTGTCTGGTTATTCTCTACATCTCTCCTCAGAACATGAACTTTGCTCAATGCTGGTTTCCCTAAAAGAAAAAGACATAACAAAAGAAAAAGATAATAGTCAACATGAATACCTATATAGAATGAAGTAAGCTAAGGGTCATATATTAACTAAACACTAGACCTCAAGAATTTCAAAAACACTGTAAGCATATATTTTTATACATTCATGTTTGATATATAAAATCCTTGAAGGGAAACAAAAGAAAAACAGTATGTACTTATAAAGGGAGAAACCTGAAGGAGAAGCAACATATAATCCTTTAGCGACTCCTGGATATTTCAAGGTTCCGATTGGCTGATCAATGACAACCTGTAACATGATGTGTTTATATTGTAAGCATGAGTCAACAAATGGTACGAGTGTATAAAATAATAATAATGTTTAACATTACATGATATGGATAAATTAAAGCAAAAAGCAGAAAATAAATTACAAGAACTAGATCAGTCCAGATGCTCCACCTCATCCTCATTTATAACTCCACATGCTAATGCCCTGTATATCTTAGACATTTTGCCCACGTGATTGACCTCATTGTCAGATTTTCTGTCCACACAAGAATTATATTGGCAAGGATCAGAAATTGACAATGAAGAAAATATCAGTTATGACTTGTGACCAAGGACACAAGATCTGATGTGCTAAAATAAAAAGGAATATGTTACTTCTACTAAGTAGTAAGTACTAACCTGTTTCCGACAACCGCAGATGTTTTGTCAGCAAAGAGAGCTGCCAGACGAGTTTTTGCAACCTTCGTCTTTGCACAAAGTAAGATTCCTGTTGGGGGGAAGAAACAAAGAAGAATGATTGTGCATTACAAAGATATTTGAGCAACAAACACACACACACGGCATCCTGCATCACACTTGTGTCTCAAGTTTAACTTTGATCCAAGCCACAACCACTTGGTTGGAGATACACCTTGGATGCCACTAGAATATCAATCTTCGGTTTTCTTGATGATACCTTTTTCAAGTTGGAAAAAAACACCAACCACAACAGACACAATTACGCTTCTCCGGAAAGAAAAAAGCTTGTTCTTGATGATACCTCTTTGGTTATAGTCTTATTGACTATGACCAGAATAGAAATTACTTCCACATAAATTTACAATAAACCTAAAGTGCAGTTAACACTGATAAACTGTTACCTGATGTGCCTCTTCCAAGCCTATGAACTGGAACAGGGCATGATTCTTCATCTGATAATGATGATCCTTGATTTTTCATACGCCATTGGAGCTGTGTCAGGACTGTTCGCTGCTGAAATAGTCCCCCGGGTAAAACTTGTAGACCAGATGGTTTATTTAGAGCAATCTGAGCAAAATAAATGAACAGCTAAGCCAACATTTAAAAATGAAAAATCATTAATAAATTCACTATTAGCATTACATCAAGCTTACTATCAATCAAGTACCAAATGATCGTCTTCAAATAAAACTTCAAGTAAGTGTGGCGCATACGGTTCTCTCCAAGGAAGTCTATGATACACAAGTTCTGTACGAGCCCTAATAAATAGAACTGTGTCAGACAATCTTATACCTTATTTATTGTGAAGATATGAAATTATATCTTCATCACCGATAAGCTAACCTTAAGACAGTCGTAGGATCGGCAACAACTACACCATCAACTGTTATCTGCAAGTCATGGAAACCGTCACCCAAATTAACACTATCCTGTTCGTTGATACCCAATCAAGAATTCTCAAACAGTAATAACATTTTCCAAAAACCAACCTGACCATTCTCGATCCTCTGCAACCAACTGTTCCATTTTTAGTAGTATAAATAGTTAAATACTGGTTACCACCACGCACATATAATATAACGGAACTACATTTCACTTAATAATAGATCAATTCATTGTTAAAAAATTGCAAAGATATGTGGAATTCAACGTTTACACTTGAAATTAAAGGGGAGGGTTTCAACAGTCTCTCAAATATCAGGGTATGTTTGGCGGAGAGCTTATAGAAGCTTAAAATTTAGCTAGGGGCATTTGGCTGAGCTTACTTTTATAGCTTACGCTTATAAAATATAGGGTAACAAGCTAATATTAATGTTAGTTTTATAGGCATATGAACTTTTGGTGAAAGATTACGCTAATAAGCATAGGCTCCAAAAATGACCTAATCGGAATTCTACAAGAGCCAATAAGCAATAAGCTTCAAACATAGGCTCACCCAAACACCCCTATTCCAAGCATTTCGTTACGACTCCAAGTACATTACCAAAGACCTAAATACAAATAAAAGCAAAAAAAATAAGTAAGTAAGTAACTGCTCAGTGCCGCCTTCCGCAGGTTTTTGAGCCCCAATACCTCGACGGTGTATGGGGGAGTTTAAGATGTAGGCAGACCTTACCTCTACCTAAGTAAAGAGGTTGCTTCCAGTTTCTACCTAAATGGTAGAAAAGGCCCTCCAACCTTTGCATGGAATGAGGATCGAACCCATGACCTCTGTTTCCAGAGGCAAGGGTGTTTACCACTGATCCAACCATGTTGCTTTTAAATACAAATAAAAGCATACGCTCTAAAAACTAACAAAAACTTTGATTTCGAATCATGAGAGCCGGCAGTATCATAAAACATCACAAGTTTATATCTTCAATGAACAGTTTCATAAGTTTAAGCAACATTTAAACTCGACAACGTCCGCAAATGCAAATGCACATTCTCCCTCTACGCAACTCATTATAATATCGGATTCAATAAAAATCATAAAATGCCTGTTGTTTCAGTACTTTAATTCGTAGAAATATTCGACTTCTTATCTAAGCGCTATGATTCAAAAAACTAATAGAACATTATGATTCGAAACATAATAAACTTATATATTAAAAATAGAAAGCGAATTATATTTATACCCTAATAAAGGAGCTGAGCTTTGATGCTTAGCGGAGTAGTAGTCAATTAAAGTCAAACCTGCATATATATAAAAATATTGAGATTTTACATTAATTTTAGACAGTAAATTTGTGTGTAAACAGATTTAGATATAGAGGAAGAAAGACAAGGACCGGAATCAGGTGATCGGAGAATGTCGCGGTAAGTAAGGCCGTCATTGAACTCCGGCCAAGGTTTACCAAACGACGTCGTTGGAGATGGAGTATAAGTTGTTGTATCTGAATTTTTCATAGCCATTCTGTTACATCCACTTTAGCTTGTTTTCGATTATTCGCACATACACGGGTTTTTCTTTTCTTTTTGCTTAAAAACCCCTCCTAGTTACTTTTTTTTTTTTTCTTTTTTTTTTTTTTTTTTTTTTTTACAATTTGATAGAGAGTAATTCATTAACTTTTTTTTAATTTCATCATCATTTTAACAAGTGAGTATAATTTATTAATTCTTTTTCAGTTGTAAGTCATTGAATTTCATTTTTAGTTTATTGAGTCCCAGGATGTGCATACATCACGGGTTCGAGTCTTGCAAATAGTGAATTTTTCCCAATTATCTGAATTTCCTCTTAAAAGGTATTTGGGAATAATCGTGTGACTGTCACTGATTGCAAAAGGTGGTTCCGTGAGTAATCCTAATAGCATTTCAAAAAAAAAAAAAAAAAAAGTATAATGTTAGATTTGGTAGGATTATTAACTGATTTTTTTTTTTATAGAAATATAAGATTTTCTTTTTTAATTATGTTGATGGAATGATTTGTAATTTTAAATGAAGCTTTTAGTAGAAATTAAAACTTATATTATAAATAAGTTGAACTCAAATAAATCAATAGTTAGTTTTGAAAATAAGTTAAGCAATTTGTAGGAAGCTAAGCTTATTTTTATGGGTTTTGTTAAACGAAACCTTAATGTTTCGTTAAGATTCATTAAATAGTTGTATATTAATCATAAAAAAAATGCAAAAAATTTTAAAGAAAATATAAGTCAATCTTTAACTTAAAAAGAAGTTAAACCAAATACACCTCATCAAATAAAGTTTACAATATATCATCTGAATGATCAGATTAGAAAGTCATTTTAATTACTATTGTATCAGGTTATCAACCAAACATGAAAATTAAAAACACATTACTGAATGAATCTTTCTAGACACAAACAAAGCAAAACCATGCTAAGTAGAATTTTGGATCTTTCTTTAAAGTGGGTTCTTGTTGTTACTTGTTCAATGTAAAGTATATTTTCTTTTTTTTTTAACTTAAAATAATTTCTAAGTTTGATTAGTCTTGATTTATGTATACATGAAGCTACATGAAGTAAAGTAAATATTGGCTAAGTTACATGAAAATTCAGCATCACATTGGTGTGTTTGATTTGAGAGTTTAGACAAGGAAATGAGAAATGAAAAAGTGATGGTGTGTAGCTTGTAACAAACCTGAAAGGGTGTCCAAGACAAACCAAAAAATGATTGGGTTTTAAATCACATTTTTGTTTAGCTCATTCAGCCATTCGTTATATATCATATCTAGATGTTAAGATCTTATGATCGTGTCGACCAATACAATCCGAATCTATATCAAATTTTTGGATGCATAAGATGTGTGTAGAATCTCGATTCTGATTATAAGATCTTAGGGCGATGGCATCGGTTGGAAGTTGGATGCAAGCAGGCACCACCATGGAACATCGCCGCCAATGACCCACCATGCGTGGTGGTGAAGAAATGTGTGGTCAGACCATGCAAGTGAACTTGCGCAGGAGTGAGGATTAAGGCAGTGTACCGGTTGGTTTCTCTCTTTTTTTTTTTTTTTTTTTTTTTTTTTTTTTTTTTTTTTTTTTTTTTAATCACATGCAAAAAATCCAAGAATATAGATATAAATACAAGATTAATATGTATAGATGCTATGTTGAAGACGAATAAATGAGGAGCGGGCCACTTTTTGTAAATTATTATAATTATTCAATTTTAACCCTAAACTATTATATATGTTTTCTTTTTTTTATTATCTCTTTCTGCGAATATATTGTTATTATAGGTTTATTCTAATCTTTTTATTAGAAAAATTATATTATATACTATGTAATGATTAGTATAGAAAGTGATATTTCTACAACAAAATTTAACCATCTACAATTATTTCTGCATGATATAGTTGTACACTAAGGAATAAATTGTGTACCTTTGTTGTAGATGTCTAAAACTTGTTGTATGAATATGACTCTCCGTTTAGTATAAGTTTATGTTCTAAATAAAATGAGGTAGTGAATGGTTGGATGCCAACAAAATTTAGATGAGCGGTGAGTGAGTAGTGGAGTTGAAATGACATAATGTGATTAGTTAGAAGTGTGTGATTGATTAGTATGGAAAACACTGACAAGCTAAATTTCTTTATAAAATCATACATTAACCGATAAATTACTTTTATGAGTAAAACTAAATTATTAGCATCATGTTTTGGCAATTTAAATTCACATGTTTGGTTTTCCACATTCGTTTTGATGTCCACGTGTTGAACAATTAATAAACTTATCACACAATTAACACGATTAACAACTGATATGAATTATAAAACAATGGCATCTCAATCAAATCGGAAGCTTAAAACAAGTCGTTATTATCGGGGCCTTTTCGAGTAACAAAGCTATTGATAGTCTAAAAGAGACTTTATTTTTTCAATCTAATTAAATGCAAAATTTAACAAATATCAAACACTAATTTGAAATGATAAATAATTGTTATTTTATTTAATCTTTTATGTGATGTTTGACCATATATAATTTTTTGCATAAGTTAAGCTTTAATAAACTTGTTTTCGCTGAAGCAACTATCACCTAATTAATAAAACTCAATCTTATGAGTATTCGGACTATAATAGTTCCGACGAACAGTCACTCGTTTCTACATAATCATATGCATAACTAAAAAATATGAGGTCTTCGTATACTTGGTGCCTTTAGCCCTTGCTTCACTTGCTTTACCCTTAAGTCACTACCGGAAACACATAAATAAATTAAAACATATAGATTTAATCTTTCTATCTCAATTCGATCTTACGATAGATTTGGATGTTGTGTCATTTCATCAAACAATAAGTCAATAAGTGATGCGAAACAAACCTTTTGTTTTGAAATATTCGTGTATTACCTTAAATTATACATACATATATATAACCGATAATAATAACCAAAACCATATTCGGATCAACTAAAAACCAACTGGATTGGATAAATGGTGAGAGCCCTTACCTGTGGAAACAAAGGTTATGGGTTTAATTCTCATGCCCAGCAAGACTGAAGGTCCTTTTCTACCTTTGGTAGAACCTAGAAGCAGTCTCTCTATCTTTGATAGGGGTAATGTCTACATATCAACCTCGTTAAAGACGGTATTGAGACCCAAAACCCGTGGAAAAAAACATTAGGAGTTACTTTACTTTACTTTCTATATTCCGATCAACTACTTATTCAATTCGCATCAAGTAGTTTAGGAGTAGAGTAGATTTGTGGTTAGAAATAAAATAAAATAATTGGCTCATAAAAATTATATTACATACATACCAAAGACTCGTATATCAATTCAAAACCTAAACATGTAATCCATGTGCAGTAATATAACAATTTTAGACCGGTCCAGCGACTTGCAATGGTACGGATTTGAACTCAACCAACTCACCACAATGAACACCAGTAAGTTCAACCTGATTCGACCCACGAACAGTTGTTTTTAGACGATACCGTTCAGCCCTAGACCCGATCACCTGACCCAAAACCGAAGAAGCTATTACAAAAGCCATAGCAGATTTGGGCATCAAAACTGACTTTCTAAGCATGCCAATAAAAGGAACCGCGGCATGTACTGCTGCAAACCAAGAAGGAGAGAATTTTTTAGTATGTTCTCTCCATATCCCTAATGGGACATTAGCCGCCATTCCGATGACCCCGATAACTAGTACTTTTGCAGGCAGTGGTTGCGGCCTGAGGTTTTTTGCTAAAGCCGTTTTAGCTACTGCAGCCCTTGCAGCCACGATGATTGGTGGGCAACGATAGTTTATGCCCGATGGGAGTTTAATTGCTTTAGCCATTATTGGTAGAATGTTTGTGACTGATCTGTAGGATTTAGCCATAGGACATTTTCCATTTTGAAGCCATTCTTCGCTCATTGCCTCATGGCTAGAGTCACTTTTCTGTAAAATCATTATTTACGTACAAAAGCGAGTTAGATACTGAAATCAGACTAATTATTTGATTTATAATTAAATAATAATAACATTTTACATGGAACTAAAAGATAACCAGGCAACAACTATTAACCAATAGAAACATATCTAAAGACTAATCGCTAAATTTGAGTATTATTATTTTTTTAATCATAGAAGCCTATTTAGACACTTGAAAAAAAAGTTATAAATGTACCCACCCTTGAAGACTTTTTCTTGGATGGTTTTTGTTGATTCTTGAACATTTCATTGAATGCATCAAAACCGAAGGCCCCGCCAAAACCCGAGAGGCTAATGGTAGCTGCCTTAGCCGCTAAAGGGTGGAACTGTTGTGCAGGTGGTTCGGACCTCATGTTACTAGGACCATGTGATGATAATGGCTCAGAAAGCGGAACCACACCATTTTGCCCATGGAAGACCCTAAAAGCCGTATCAAAATTGGGCCCGTCCTCAAATATAGGACCTTTGGTTCCCCGTACCTGATTACATATATAAAAAAAACCATAAGCATAGTTTCTAAATGGGCATTTAGACCATTTCAACATTTTTCATGGTTTTTTGGTCCTGCCTATTTGTATTATTTTAAACTAGTTAATCAGTACAATAGTTCAAACAGGGTAACCACTTTTACAAAACACATTAATTTGGGTAACTTACCGGCAATGGGATAGCCACGGATGAAGAAAACGAGAAATTAGTTGGTTCGTTGATGTTACGCAAAAATGGACAACTAACAATGTTTTGTTGGGAAGTCGACGATTCCTCAGACATGTTCCTAGTACATAAAAAGTTCATTTTTGTGATCTGCATAGACAAAAAAGACTCAATGATTACAGTATCATATTAATTTGTATGTCAGTATGTCACCGCAGGAAAATAAAAAAAACTTCACAAGATCAAATAACTATATCATAATATCATGTATGTATAGTCGAGGGTTGTACTTAAGTTTTGATCATATAAGTGTTTTTCGGTTTCAATATTTGATAAAAATATACTATATATAAATACAAGATCTTATAACAGAATTCTATAGAAACGTACCTTTAAAAGATGGTGAGTTATTAAATTAATATGTGATGAGTAACAGTAGTTAATCAAAGAAACAAAAGGAAATGGTGAAATGAGAGTATCAAAGAAAAGAAATGTTAATGTTAATGTGCATGTTGAACATATATGGGTAGTATGGTTTCCACATTCCTAAAACGACGTAGGAAGAACCTAAAACGACAGTGTGTTTTACACACTCAGTTTGACTTTGACAATTCAATCAAGGCTTTTCTTGACTGGATTTGGTCAAAGGTAGGGGGTGGAATATTGGGCTGCTTTGATACTTGGTTAATAAAAGACTTTAAGGTTTTTTTTTTTTTTTAATGGAATGAAATACAAGTTGCTTGTTGCGTTCCGTTTAATAATTTTTAATTGAAATAATATGTATTCTAAACTTATAATTTCTATAATGGCATATTACTGCTATTATTATTATTATTATTATTATTATTATTATTATTATTATTATTATTATTATATTGTTTCCAGAAGAAATATATACATAAATATCATATATCTAGACTATGGTACATGTTTTTCATACCTCATTTTTTTAATAATGAGAAAGGGATACACACGCTTTCTTTTTTTAGTTTTTTTAAAAAAATTTAAGATTTTTTCTTCATCTTCGACATTTGATTACGATTCGAGTTTGTTAAACAAATAGAAGAATAATTGTCGTTAAAATAAAATGATAAAAATAGAATTATAAAGTAGAAATACATAGAAAATAAGTTTCTAACAAATAAAACTATTCTTACTGAAATTGAATAAAAGCAAAACAAACAAGATGGTATAATGCGAAAATATGTTTGATGACTACATTCTCGCCCTAGGTTTGTCACCGGTCCAAGTGATTACAGCTAGTCGATCAGTGTTTTCGATTATCAGCAGTCTGCGTTCATTTAACGATTTGCAAACACTTGCTGATCCTATTAAAATAGGCAAACTGTGTAATCACGGATAGTTAAAAAAAAAAAAAGAAAAAAAGAAAAACAAGCTAAAAGTTTAAGCATCCACAAAACCAATTGAAATTGAAATATCATGATACTGTGATGGGTGTGCCTGTGGTAGGACCTAATATGTTTCCATTAGCTATGGTTGATTCCTTGCAATCTTCATTAATAATATTTATTGAAACCTTTTTAACTAAAAGAATTATATTATACTGTATTACAAATCAATTGCAATCTCCATAGTGCGACTTATGTACAGTTCCCCATTTGGATATGAAGCAAGTATAACAATAATAATGTTAAAATTTTTGGACCCTTCAGTCAACACGATATATTTCTCGTTCGATCTTACTAATATGAACCATTTTTTATTGTAATTTGTAAGCTGAGTCTGGTTTTGTTATGACATTTTAACTAATTAATCATCATACTTACATAAAATGTAACATGAAAGTTTTCGATCGTATAACAATTTTTGGATTGTAATTAGGAAAATGACTAATCCTCTTAACAAAATAGCCTAAAAATCCTCCTAACATTCTAAGAAAGTAACATGTGGTATCCACTAATTCTCTTTTCTAATTTTCCCCTGATTTTTTCACATGTCATCATGGAGGATTTTTAGGCTATTTTGTTAGAAGGATTTATCATTTCCCTTTGTAATTAACATATGCATAGAATATCTAAATTGATAAAACCGCTTAAATATGATAAATCATTACAAGTTTTTTTCTGTTTAGTAGATAGAAACATAAACATTTCTTTCATGATAGATCACATCAGATACATAATAAAGCTAAATAATGTATACAAACCATCATCACTTTCCCACTAGATTATGATATATAACTTTGTAATTAGTTAATTATTAATCTCCACATAAACAAAAACCAATAATGAAGATACAATCCATGTTTCTTGTATTATTTTCATATGCTTTAGTTGTTCTGCAGTCAAGTAGTTATCTAACTGCAGTAGTAGACAGTACCATATATGCAAATCAAGCTATCAAAGATGATGGCACCACACTTATTTCACCTTCCGGGGTGTTCGAATTAGGACTTTTTAGCCCCGGAAAGTCCAAGAATCGGTACGTAGGAATATGGTACAAGAATATATCAGTGTTTACTCCAGTATGGGTTGCTAACAGGGAGACACCTATTCTTGCTGATGAAAAAAGCAAATTTAAACTCACTCAAAAAGGCAACTTGATCATCTTGGGTTGCAGAAAGACTAAAATAATTTGGACATCCAATTCGTCGTTATTCGTTAGAAGCATTGGTCCTATGGCTCGGCTTTTGGACACTGGAAATCTTGTTGTGTTGGATAAAAATAGTAGTTCTAATGAAACCCTGATCATTTGGCAAAGTTTTGATTATCCAGGTGACACATTACTACCAGGAATGAAATTTGGAAAGGACTTAGTAACGGGTAAAGAAAGGTTTATCACGTCATGGAAGAGTCCTGATGATCCTTCTCGAGGTAGATATACACATTGGATAGATACAAATGGATATCCGCAATGGTTGGGGAAGAAAGATGATTTTTGCTATCGAGAATTGGACCATGGAACGGTGTAGGATTTAGTGGCCGGCCTAGTGACCCTTCAAATACAGTGTACATTACAGAGTTTGTTGTTAATGAGAAAGAAATATATTTCAAATTTGAACTTTTAAGTTCAGTTATGCAACAGGCACATTGGACATGGGACGGAAAGTGCCTTCTGATGCATTGGATAGAGCGGTTACAAAAATGGGTTGTGTATTCAGATATTGAAGTGGGCAGTTTTAATCGTTATGGAGTGTGTGGTCCTTATGGAAGAAGTAATATTAATAGGCGTCCCCTTTGTGAATGTATGGAAGGTTTTGAACCAAAACATCTTGATGAATGGGAAGCATCAGAGTGGTCAAGTGGTTGTCAACGAATAAAGCCTTTAGATTGCGGCAGGGGAGATGGCTTTCAGAAAATATCAGGAGTGAAACTTCCAGACACACGACGTTCATGGTACGATGTGAGCATGACCCTTGCAGAATGTGAGACAACGTGCAGAAGGAATTGCTCTTGTACAGCTTATGCAAATTTAGATATAAGAAAAGGAGGAAGTGGTTGTTTGTTGTGGTTTGATGAGCTGATGGATACCGGAGAATATGATGGACAGGAAGAACTTTACTTCCGAATGGCTGCCTCTGAATTAGCAGGTACACACCTAATGATCTAAAACAATCTTTCTATAACTAGCTAGGTGATTTTATTTTGTGCTCAAAACTTCCTAAAAATAGAGAGATAGATAGGATGTCAGTTAAAGTTTATGTAAGCTTTATCCAGTTGTAGCAAAACTGTACTGACTGTAGTTATCCCTCCTAATTTGTAGATAATAAAGTACAGCAATTTAGCTACAACCAGAAGAAAGGAATACTCACAGTAGCTGTCTCAACTTCGTCAGTTGTGTTGCTGTTGTTCGCAGTCATTGCTTATGCTTGTAAGAAGAAAAGACCTTACATGAAAGGAAGAGGTAACGGAATTTAGTTTTAATGCATCTAGAAATGAAACAGTAGTAATCAGCTATAACGTTTGATACATGCTTGTGATGAACTAAAATAAAACGTATTACATTGTAGGAATATGATATGCACTTGATAAAAAGAATAGCAATGTTCAGATGGAAGATATCGATGAGCTACCCTTTTTTAGCATATATGATATAGCCAAAGCTACTCATAACTTTAGTATCAGCAAGCAGATTGGAGAAGGTGGCTTCGGTCCTGTCTACAAGGTAACTTATTAATAAGTTATTAGAAAACGCAAGATGCCAACATGTACATATCGGTATCATGAATCGAAATTTGGGTTAAGGGCTTCAAAATGCAATCAATTATGCACGAATGTCTATTGTATGTACCCAGCATAAACTCTGTTTATCGTGTGTTTCCAACTTTCAAATATTTGTAATTGGATGTATCTGGATATATCGCTGCCATGTAAGTGGCACATCAATGGCACATTGTCAGTTAGAAAGTTTTTGATTGGCCATGTACATCCGATAACAAAAAAGTTGAAACTTAAATATCTACATTAGACAAATTCTTAGTTGGAATGTTGGATACACATGATAGACATATCTGCATAGTTGGTTGCATTTACAAATCCCTAAACCTCAAAATTTTGATATAAACTTACCAGAAATACAAGCATCATAAACTTTATCCTCAATATTTCAGGGTGAGTTGGAAGATGAGCAAGAGATAGCTGTAAAGAGGCTGTCAGAAACATCACAGCAAGGGATTGAGGAATTCAAGAATGAAATCATTTGTATTGCAAAACTGCAGCACCGCAATCTTGTGAAGCTTCTGGGATACTGCATTCGTGGAAATGATCTGATTTTGATATATGAATACATGACCAACGGAAGCTTGGACTCATTTCTATTTGGTTAGCTTCTCTCTCCTAGGCTTCAGTTACTACATTACTTTCACTCTTCATGTTATAAAGATGTTGGGCTTTATACCAAAATTAGGCTCAATTAAGTAGTTATGTTTTGTTAGATGGAACCAGAGAATCAATGCTTGACTGGCCTCAACGTTTCCACATCATGAATGGCATGGCTCGGGGGATTCTATATCTACATCAAAATTCCCGCCTTCAAATCATCCACAGAGATCTCAAGGCAAGTAATATCCTGTTGGATGCTGACATGAACCCAAAAATCTCAGACTTTGGCCTTGCTAGGAAGTTTGTAGGCCTTGATACTGCTGATAAGACAAAAAAAGTGGTTGGAACATAGTAAGAATCTTGGACCATGTTCTGTTTAAATTAATATTTCTATTAGTCCTCCTAATTTAGTCTCTAATCTTTAACTTTTTCTACAGTGGTTGCATATCTCCAGAATATGCAGTACACGGACGATTCTCTACAAAGTCGGATGTATTTAGCTTTGGTGTTCTGGTTTTGGAGATAGTGAGTGGTAAGAAAAACAGAGAATTCTCTCATGAAGATCACAATGATAACCTTCTTGGACACGTAAGTTACTCTGATAGAAAGCTAGTAGTTGCTTATAACAAAATGTTTCTAATGTATACTTATTATCATATATTTGGTATGATTCAGGCATAGAGACTCTACAAAGAAAATAGGTCAACTGAACTCATGAGTACGTCTTTACATGACTCATGCATCATATCTGAAGTACTGCGATCAATACATGTTGGACTGTTATGTGTGCAACATAACGCAAAAGATAGGCCAACTATGATGTCGGTGGTTCTGATGTTGGTCAGTGTGGGTGTGTTGCCTCAACCTAAACAACCTGCCTTTTTCACAGGAGAAAGTCATGGCGAAGTTCGGTCCATGTCATCAGCCGACTAATACATGATAACACAAGTTAATGCTCGATAGTAACCATACGCTAATGTGAAAAGTTCATGGTGAGTTTGACTTTGACCGTAAGAGCCAAAAGTTGATGCAAATAGTTTTTATCTGATCTGATGTTTCTTTAAAATCACAGTCAGATAGTTTCATCTGATATTGATCAATCGACGAATCATTGTATTTCGTTAGTATAGAATCTTCTATGTATGTGCTTGTAATGTAATTTAGATTAGATATATTGTATATGAATTAGGCCAATGAACCATATTGTATTTTTGTAAGTGTGTTTAGTCAAAGTTATAACCGGTAGATGGGTTGTCATTAGAAAGATTTCCAGCAGAATGCAATTATAGAATGCAAAGTAAAAAGAGCACGATAGCTCACATATTTTTCCCAAATTCATATGCAACAAAAAAAAACTAGTTGCTTAATTTCCTTGAAATGGGGAGGAATGATAAAATCTGTTATCAAAAAACATAAAGACCAATGTTAGAGCTTTTTTCTCTGGATTCCAGATGCTATTTTGATGGCAGTTCTTGTTCATCTGTTGATTTCTTGTATTCCGGCTTCAGCTCATATTTCCCTTGGTTTGATCCTTTGTTGTTGTAAATGCATAGGTCCTTAAGTATATCTTTCAGAAATTGCTGAAAGCAAACATAGTATAATGTTTTTTCTGTCAATTGTACATGCCCAGTTCATTTTATAGTCTCAATATAAAGATTCATGATCAACTTTGATTGCAATGGTAATACACTAGGTATATATTTGTAATGGTAGTGCATAGTGTATACCCTAGTCGGCCACTAGATAACTGGCCTCTCGAACAACTAACCATGATTCTTGTGATCATACGACAACAAAAACACTATAACTTGCAAAATAGCGACTTTGAACCTTTTGCTCAATAGCACTACTTTAGTAATTTTATGAAGTCCAGTGTTTTGTTTTTGCATTTTTGCAAGAACGATAGCCATCTTATAACAAAAAGACAAATTTGTTTGAAAAGTCTATCATTCTCTTATCGGAAATGGAAGTCATTTCATCTGATCTGATAATCAAACATTCATTAATATAGTCATTTTAGACCATTGATCTGTTTTGGAATAAGGAAAGGAGAAAACATACTTCAGGTTGGTCTGTCTCGGAAATAAGATGCTTTAAGGTCCAATTGGATTGTCTCTCAAAGAGTTTGAACATTATCTCTTCCATCTCTCCACGATCCCTTCTAGTTCTTTTTGTGTCTGATCCTTTCACTAGACCTTTCTTCCTTTCCTGTAAAATGGTTGCCATGTTTCATTCAGGTCTAATACAAGATTTATTGATAAACAGAACTTGAAATACTAAACTGGATGATAATCAAAAAATACAAAGAAAGAAGTATCAATTACAGTCTGTGAGAGTGGTTTGACGATAAACCCTGGCATCGGCCTCATATGTGCTCCATTATCATTGTCAATAAACTGAACAAAAAAAGGATATAACTCTAAATGTCAACACATTTATGCATAAACATGTTAATTGGCGTTATAGGAATCAAATGGGTAAAACTGAAATAGATTAACTATAAGGAAAACCACTTCAATCATTTTATTCAAAAATGTAGATTATCATTGTCACAATACAATTTCTTTTGAACATTTATATACTTGTAGTTTATTATTTAAGTATTCAAGGAAAAAAGTGTTTGTCGGTTGGGTCAACCCTGCCCTGCCCAACGTGACCCTTTTTTTATCCAAACCCATTTGACTCGTTACAGACCCAGATTGACCCGTCCATTTTTCTGCATCAAGCCACCAGCAATCCCAAGCATGTAGCAGTCATTTATAGGAAAAGAAAGAAGACCTGTATTTGTCGTGTTTTGGTCATATACTTGTTTGTTCTTTCACGACAGAGTTTCCCATATTCTTCTATGTTTTCGTTATGGGGCTTCATGTCAAATTTATGATATATTTTCCCTTCAACAGAAAGCCGACCTGAAGTAGAGGAGTGTTACATTACCATTTTTATCCCAAAAACAAGTCTCGGGTAATAAGGAAAATGACCAAACATAACTCATGCTTTAAGGAATAAACAACAACCATTTACTTTCAGCTAGAAGTAGACACATTAAATGTACATTCCAGAGTATGATCCATAGCAAACACGAGTATATATATGACTCGTCATACAAAAAGTTGAAGAAGGCCAACGCTCACCTTGTTTGGACTCAGAAAATACAGACATCGGAATGAAATCTGTTGACATGTCCATAGAGTAACATTTGGGAACTTTCCCTGACTCAGTGCCAAGTAGCTCCATAGTAAACTGGTAATGTAAGGATTGCATAAGTTGCAAAGAAAAACAGGACAGAGACAAGATTAAATAAAAGTTCCATTAGCAGAACAAGGCTTTTATACTCTTATTTGTTTACTTCATTAAGCATAGAACAAAGCGTTACACAACAAAGAAAATCACAAGCAGATTGGCAAATCAGGCGTAATTATCAGCAGGGAGTAAAAATCCCATCATTGTGGAACTAAGACATGGTAGTGCCACTTTTGGTCTTAAATTTGCAGATTATAATAACAACATAATCCAGCCTTATCTCTTAAGAGGCCAACATTAAACTTCTTATAATGAAAATCGAAGTATATATTTTGCATCACTCAATATCTGCATATGCTCTAAAAAACATGTAGCCTCCCACTGTCCCACATGTAGTCTTGGGAATTTTGTTTATAGTCTTTTTCTTTTTCCCTTTTTCCGTTTTATTATTTACCTTTGTTTCCTTAGGATGGCTTAGGATGCTATCCGAGGAAATTTCTGGGATATGGTAGTCATTTTTCCCTTTCAATTTTCCTTCCTACTTCTCACTTTTGCTTTCTTCTTTATATTTTTTTCATTTTGTTTCTACCACACATACTTGTTTTATGTAATTAATCATCTTCGCCTCGATTTAATATGAAAAGAAATTCTAAAATTCTCACAAGTTTTCATTCTTGGTAACATATTACGCTGACAGTGTGCACATCTAAAGCATCAAAACCAATAGTCCTTAATCCCAACCCGGCTAATTCCAGCAAACATATATGTTTCTCTAGACAAGTACAACAATTAGGTAGAATAAAGAGAAAAGAGAAAGCAAACAACAAAAGAAAATAAAATAACAATTATTCTTTCTTTCTTTCTTTATTCACTTCAGTTAACATGTATCTTGAAACAATTTCAGATAACACAAACTCCCTTTACTTTTGCTGCCTTTTTCTTTCAATTAGCAAACTTCATCAATCAAACATTTATAGCCCAAATGAAGCGTAAAATGAACATCCATTACATTATTTGTAATAACCCGTGTCATCTCGGAATAAGTCAATACGAATAGAACTTCTAGGCCTTATAAAACGAATATCTGGGTATCCTAAGACTTCTGAACCCCCCAAAAAATAATGGTCCACCTTTACAAATGTAAGAAGTAGGACTCGAACATGAGTGGAATACCCCTAGGTCGAAAGACCTTATTAATGGGACACTAACTCCATTGTCAATTTTAAGTTAATCGTTATCTGAAAGTATTAGACCAGTCAATGTCTTTCGGCTTTTGGGGTGTTCTAAAACAACATAATAATAAAATTACGCGCCATCATTGCACCTCATTAACACACACAATCACATATTTCATGCAAATCCACCATTTTAGGTCAATTAAGCTCGAATTAATTCGTTTCAGCATGCATGCATACATACATACATACATAAATCAAACTTCAAACCAAAACCAATTAAAACACACATTTAGGTCACAGTTTCAACCCACCTACTTCACTGCAACACGAAACAGTATATATTTACTGCCTATATATATATAGATATATAGATATGGGGATGGGAATGTAAGGCTGTTAGGTAGCTAAGCACATATTGTTTTTTTAATCCATATAAATCAGGGGCCATGTGTTTTAATTAAAATTCAACAAATATTAAAAAATTAGTATGTGAGGGGTTTCATACCTAAGCTTAGGTACCGAACAGCCTTATATTCACTTTTCTATATATATATATATATATATATATAGGGAAGTGAGTATGGGGTTGTCCCCCATCTAAGCTTAGATGGGGAACCCTCACATTTGGTTTTTATAATCATAAAAATCATGGGGGCATATATATATATATATATGGGAAAGGGAATATAAGGCTGTCCGGCACCTAAGCTTAGGTGTGAAACCCTCACATACTAATATTTTATTATTTTTTGTTTAATGAATAAATGCATGGGCCCCCATGATTTTAATGGATTAAAAAAACAATATGTGAGTGTTCCACACCTAAGCTTAGATACCCGATAGCCTTATATTCCCATCACCTATATATATAATATATATATAGGCATATATGTATATACAAAGGGAAAAGTGAATATCCGGCACCTAAGCTTATGTTTTTTTAATACTTTTTGTTTAATATATAAATGATTGGACCTCCATTAATTTTATGGAATAAAAAATTATTATGTGAACACCTATGACCATGCCCCACAAACAAAATAGGGTTCGTATGTTGATAAAATTTACAACTTTGAAACAAACAATAAAACACAATGACAATGTATAATGTAAATACCTGAGTGGACGAAAAATCGTTATTGGGAAGTAGCGGATCAACGGTCACGATAACTTTGGCACCAACTGGACCAGCAGATGAATCTGTTTGCATTGTTATTTCTGATTGGGAGAGTGACCGAGATACAATTGGAGGACATTTCATTAGCCATACGTGTCTCTCCGATTTCATTGTTTCCAACGGCGGCGGCGGCGGTGGTGCATTGCAGTTGTTCGCCTTGACAGCAGCGGTGTTGAAGGATTTCGCGTCGGTGATTGTGATTTCATCGTCCATTTTTGTAACGGTTTTTTTTTTCCTTTTACGAGGTTGTTTGTGTTTGTATTGATGTATATAGATTGTAGAAGTTGTGAATGTATGTGAATGGGCCCTTTGGTTTTACTTGAACTCACGCTTATAATCGTCAAATACATTGCCTGCACAATCGATGGTAGTCGTGTATATTGGTGGAGCGGTAGTTGTGTATATTGGTGGAGCGACTCTTAGTAACAGATGCCGTGTCAAGTGACGTAAATTATTAATATAAAAGTAATTGAAGTAAACATTAAAAAAATATTTTAAAAAATAAATGAATAATAGTGTAAGGGTTAATGTAAGTGAATATATATTTTGAGGAGTGATAAGTGCAAATATAACAAAGGTTTCAATATTTCCAAAAAAAAAGAAAATTACGACTATTTAGGAAGATTTACATATATATCTTATTTTTTAGGCATAATTACATATTTACCCAAAGTACAAGTTTTTAATGCATAAATACAATGCATCTACACATAGGAGAACAAATCTTTTAGGACATTGCCAAGATTCGAATCCAGCGTGGGCGCATCAAAGTTGGGAGTGTTAGACATTTATCCGTTCTGCCTTTCAAAAAAAAATACAATGCTTCTAAAACATGGTTTGAGTAAATATGTAATTATGCTTAAAAAATAGGATATATATATAAATCTCCCTTTTTTATTATACAGTATAGAATTATAGATAAGGACGTGTTTAGTTGTGTCAAAAGTTTTTTAGTTTTGTATTTTTAATTTTTTTATTAAAAGGGTTTTTTATTTCTTGAAAACATATAAAAATTTTGAAAACACGTTTTAATTAGTAAGTGGTATTTTCTTTTTTATTTTAGAAAACTAAAAAAAATGTCAAAAAGGGATTGAGAAGAGGAGAGGGAAGAAGGAAAATGAAAATGAAAAAAAATAATAAAAAGATCTTTTAAATTTTCTGTTGAAAAGTGGAAAACATTATTTTTTGTGATTTTGGAAAAAATTTGAAAAAACTATCATTAGATACCGTTTTCTATTTTTATGTTTTAATGGAAACAAAAATAGAAAATAAATGTGTTTTCTGAAACTAAAGGTACCCTAAATATTTTTGTTTCGTTAATCTCAACTTTATGTTGAGCTAGATTTATATGTCATCTTCCCATATAATAAAGTAAAACCATGTGAATAGTAACTCGTTTATTTGGCGAGTGCTATTCGTTCATGTAGTACAGTATTCAAATTTTACTATATTACATCCTTTTGGATTTTCTATTACGGGTTGTTTTTTGATTTTTTTTTCCACACTTTTATCTCATCGAGTCATCTAATCTTTTGTGGTCACACCCTGTACCATTACTTGCATTTTACTACATCATGTCCGTTTGAACTCTTAACTAATATATTGAGATCTTTGCCTTATCACATCCTACTTGAGTTTTCAACTATCGGATATTTTCCGGATCTTTGCACACTTTTAGAAAATTTGGGCGATCATTGTTCGTCCACGTCACACACCCCATACCACCACTTAGATTTTGTCATATCGTATCTCTTTCGGGTTTTTCTTATTATGGTTTACTTCTTGAGTTTTTTTCCCCTGTACCGCTATTTGGAGTTTGTCTAATTGCATCACGCCTTGAATTCACAACTAATATATTGAAGATTTTACCACATTGCATTTGGTTTGGGTTTTTTACTACGGGTTACTTATTGGTTTCTTGCACACTTTTAAACAAATTAAACATATTCATGAGCAGATGATTTTTAATTAAATGGTTGAAAGTTCAATGCAAATACACTAAGATAACGTAACAGTTTTAATAAGACAATTGAGCCCCAAAACGCGGGGACTGAAATCTACTAGTTTTGTTTATGAAAAAAATTGAATGTTAACGGTGAATATTCACATAACTTTATCCGTTGTTAAGTTATGTAGTTGAAATCGGGCTTTACTTTTCATATGTTAAATCTTTTTCAAGTGATAGTCTAGTCCATTTCCGGGCTGCACTTCCAAAAAGAACCCATATTAGTATCATGTTTTTTTATCCATATACCAATTGATACAACTGTAGCACACTGTATAAACATGATATGCATAGGATTGGTGGATTGATCAAATGTTATGGTACGAGTGTACGACTATCGATTCATTTCCAAAAATGAACCTTCATGTGGAGAACTGGAGATTAACATGAAGTATAAGGAAACAGAACCATGGTACATAGATACATTATACACACTAACAAGACAGCCTAAGGTGACTCGAAACAGTAGCATAGATGACCCGATACCATATGATTTGAACCTCTTTGATTTCCATTCCCCCTTTTTTTTATTAGTGAAGACCTGCTCGTTGCTACTTGCTAGTATCAAAAGGCCCCAAAACCCATTCATTTTCGGGTTTTACAGGTCAAACCGAGTTTTTCCCGGGTTTTAACACGACTAGGATTGAAACCCGAAAATTACATTTTCTATGAAGCGAAGACTGGCCCCTATGATGGTCGGGTTGGTCCAGGCTCGATCGGGCCTGAATCAGGCTTTGGGTCTCCAGTTAAAAGAAGGGTTTAGTGCCCCGGAATGCAACAAACTATGCCCAAAAGGTTATAGTGTGCACGAATTAACGTTTTTCTTTATTGTATGCATAAACTTAATAAAAATGTTTATATCATGCAACTTTTTGTGACCGACCAATAAAAACCTTACACGTGGCCTGTTCAAAAAAAAATTTACATGTGGCAGCTCATACGGGCAGCCACGTATACAAATTACATGATTTGAACATTTTTACTAAGTTTATGTATACAATAGAAAAAAACTTTAGTTCGTGCACACGATAACCTTTTGGGTTTAGTTTGTTACATTCCGGCACACTAATCCCTTAAAAGAAACTGAACACACCCCAAAAGAAACATGTATGTCATGTAAGGCTGGCATAATAGGTCACACGAAACCTGTTAAGACACGAACTTGTTAAGGTCAAACACGAACACGACATGTTAACTAATCGTGTCACTTTTCAAACACGAACACGACACGAAAATTAGGGTGTACCTGTTAAGACCTGTTAAGGAACCTGTTAACATGTATATTATAGAATTCTTGACTAATATTAAAAAAAAAAAACTTAAGGATACAAAAACTCTTACAAATCTCAACTATTATATAGTAACAATAATCCTTACATTACAAAAGTTCATAAACATCTTACCTTATAAAAATTATATATCAAATCATAATATCAATTCTTAGTATTTTATATATATATATATATATATATATGTATAATCTTAACAGGTCTTAACAAGTCCAGACCTGTTAAGACATGAAACCTGTTAAGGTCAAATACGAAACCTGTTAAGAGCAGGTCGTGTCATGTCGTATCGTGTTAGCAGGTTCCGTGTCAAAATTGCATGCCTTAATGTCATATTAAAAGAAACGGTAAGTCGGTAACACAAAAGAAAAGTAAAGAGCGTAAAACTGAAATTGCATGTATGTCTAGCTAGTAATATAGATTCCAGATTTAATGAAGAAAATGAAAGAAGCATAGTCTAATGCAACAATGAACTAATGGTAATCTCGGTAATAGATTTAACAAAGATAACACGAATTTAATTTGATGCCTTGAATCTTGTAGCTGATCGTTTTATCAACCAGATTCCGGGGAATTTTTTCTTTACAACTGCTAGTAGAGAAACGTTGATCTCATGCTTAGCGGGTGCTACCCACGCGAGGCTGTCAACATACGGAACAACTTTGGTACACATAACAACGCTAAACTCACGGGGTGCCGTCATCTCTAAGGATTTCACTTTAGCTGTAACCGGATCATACAAAGCTAAAGACCTATCATCAGCTTCAAAAAGAAACTTGTTGTTGATCGTGAATCCAAACAGTCTTTCAATGCGAACATGTTGTGGGAAAACATGGTGTCTCACCCAGGATTCAGCCACCCGATACTCGTTCATCACCCAAACCTCACACGCATCATTTTCAAAGTGTGACACTAAACAAAGTTTTCCGGCCATAAAAGCCATAACAATTAAGTGAGCGATAATGTTGTATTGAATTGAAGCAGGAAGAGATATCTCGTGAAATCTTTCCATACCTAAATCAAATGCAATGAATATGTCCATTCTGCCCATCAGAACAAACTTCATTTTGATAGAAAATTCTTTTGAATTTATGAATGATCCTTCTGTTTAGTGTCACACTTTGAATGATCAAGATATGAATTTATGTATTGAATGATCAAGATATGAATTTATGAAAGACGGTTGAGATAAAAGAGCATTCCATGATTTAGAGACACACCTCATTCGAGCAACAAGTTTTGAAGGTAACCGCATTGCATAAAACTGTTAGAATATGAACACATAAACATACAAGATCACGAATAAGCGCAACGGAAGAAATTGAAACATATATGCAATCACATTAATTAACAAAGAGAGAATCGAGATGTGTACCTTATATGCAAAGATCCAATAAGAAAATAATAATAAGATTATTATTAATGCTTAGGGTTTAAAGCAAAACCTCTCCACGATCGCACACTAGACACTCCGAATAATGTATGCTAGTACCCCGATCACGAACCTAAACAACCCTTTGTTTAAAACCCTTAAACTTAAAACCGAAACCGAAAACCCTTTTGAATGGGGTGTTCGGCCGAACTAAAGAAAAGAGGGAGAGAGGAGAGAATTTGTTTTGTGAATGAATGAATGAAAACCTTGTAATTAACCCTTGTATTTATAGGGAAAATTAGGTTAACAATAACTTGGAAATTAAGCAAACATCAAGGCTTTGGAAAGCCTTAATGTAGCCGTCCCCCATGATGGACTTAGGTCCAAGTCCACTTTCCAATTTTCATATTTTAATCCTCCTTTTTAATCAATTATATATAATTAACTCTTTAATTATGTTTAATTAATTATTTCGTGATCAAACTAATTAATATATTACTTTAATATATCAATTGTTATTATCGAGTTACCGAGTCATATCGTGTGACCCCGTAGGCTTAAACTATTCCCGGACATGCGACTTATAGTAATATGATCATATGCCAACAGCTCCCACTTAAGCATGTTATTATAAAAGCAATAACATTGGTTGGCATCTAGCAACACTCCAATGCTCCTGGAAATATTTAAGAATAGATTCTTAAACTTGCCAAGTTGAAATGATTTAGTCTTTAATATCCCTTTGTTCAGATACCCTTGTTAAATATGAATATGGATCAATGTCATTTCATAATTTAACAATTATGTTTCTCATTTCTACAATTAATCAAGATTACCAAATTAGTCAAGACTCCTCTTGAGTTCATTTGGGTATGGTCATACAAACATCTTAATTAATCAATGAGGGCGCCAAATGGTATCATACTTCAGTTGCAAATTGAAGGAACAAATCCTGTATTGACTACAAGTGTCTGGCCATGTCGTTTCTTAACATTTCTGAAAATAGCCCTTTATTACTGCCTTGTTCAGGACAGTTAGGAACTATATCAAGAAATGCAATCCTCACATGCATAACTCACTTGTATCTCAAGTCAAAGGATAAATAAAGTAACCATTTCACGAATTTCATTTAATGACGCCGATCCATAAAATGATATTTCGTTCTGTGGGGTAAGTCCAATATTCACCTTTTGAATATCATGTGAGTTTGGTACGATCTACCATTTTCAAAATATTCCCTTAAATATTTTCACCAATCTCTCACAATTGTCTTACTTCAATTATATTCCCATATAATTAATCGACAATAGACATTTAGAATATTCAACTAATATTCATGGATTTAAACATGCAAATATAGGACACAATTATTATAAAAATGAAACCACTTATACCGCGTATAAAAATTCATTTATTGAAAATAACAATTGTTTAACATCCCATTATCCAAATACTAATCACAGATTTACATGAAATAACTTAGCAATATCTAAGACCTAAGCCTTCTGCATGCTTGTTGAGCTTTCCCTTTGACAATGCCTTTGTAAAAGGATCCGCGAAGTTATTATCTGTGTGAACTTTGAGTAAATTGATTTCACGTGATTCGATTTGCTCTCGAACATAGTGATATCTCCTTTGGTAATGTCTGGCACCTTTTTGAACCCCAGGTTCATTGGCAATGACAATTGCTCCAGAATTGTCACAGTACAGATCCATAGGTGTATTATTCGATGACATCACATCAAGCCCAGAAATAAACTTTCTGATCCAGACAGCTTCCATTGCTGCATCTGAAGCAGCTATATACTCAGACTCTGTAGCAGACATAGCAACGGTAGATTGCTTCTTGCTCTTCCAATCTACTGCTCCTCCATTTAAAATGAAGACATACCCTGACTGAGACTTGGTATCATCCTTATCAGTTTGAAATCCAGCATCACAGTATCTAGTGACTTTAAGCTCTTGATCCGGATTTCCTCCATACACCAAAAATAATTCTTTAGTAGCACGCATGTACTTAAGAATGTTTTTCACAGCAGTCCAATGATCCTCTCCGGGATTTTGCTGATATCGGCTTACAATATTTTGCGCGAATGCAATGTCATGTCTAGTGCATCTAACAGCATACATGATAAAACCCACCGCCGAAGCATAAGGGACTCTCTTCATACGCTCCACCTCTTCAAGTGTAGAAGCACCATTCTTGTTGGATAAATTAAGTCCTTCTTGCATAGACAAGTTCCTGCGCTTAGAATTCTCCATCTTGAATCTCTTCAAGATCTTATCTATATACGCACTTTGACTTAATCCGATCAACCGTTTACTTCTATCTCTATAGATTTTGATTCCAAGTATGAATGCTGCTTCACCAAAGTCTTTCATAGCAAAACACTTTCCAAGATAAGATTTAACGTCTTTCAACATTGGAATGTGATTTTCTATTATCAATATGTCATCGACATACAAGACAAGGAAAGTAACATTACTCCCACTAGCTCTGCGATATACACATGGCTCATCAGCATTCTGAACAAAATCAAACTTTTTTTTCTCTTCATCAAACCTTTTATTCCAACTCCTTGATGCTTGCTTTAGTCCATAAATGGACCTTTGAAGCTTGCATACTTTGTTGGGATGTTCCGGATCGACAAAACCTTCAGGTTGGTCCATATAGACTTCCTCGTCTAGAAAACCATTCAAGAAAGCGGTTTTGACATCCATTTGCCATATCTCAAAGTCATAGTACGCTGCTATGGCTAAGATGATCCTAATAGCTCTAATGTCCGCAACCGGAGAAAAGGTTTCCTCATAATCAACTCCAAAGAGTTGAGTATAACCTTTCGCCACAAGATGAGCTTTATAGGTGTGTATATTTCCATCCATGTCGGTCTTCTTCTTAAAGATCCATTTACACCCAACGGTTCTACCATTTGGTGGAAGATCAACCAAGCTCCAGACTTGATTGTCTTTCATGGATTTCATTTCCACATTCGCAGCTTCAAGTCATTTTTCAGATTCTGGATCTGATAATGCAGCATTGAAATTAGGAGGTTCATTCAAATCTCCTACCACGTGTTGTTCAGACTCAATCATAAGATTTAATCTATCACGAGCATGTATGGTCCTTGAGGACTTACGAAGTGGAATCGCTTCATCTTCAACTTGAAGTTCATCTTGAGATTCATCCCTTTGAACATTCCCCCCCCCCCCAAGTTGAAGATTGCTAGTATCTTTAGAAGTTGACACATCTTCATGATGCTCATCAAGCTCAACAATCCTCCCACTGTCTTCTTGAGATATGAGTTTCTTTTCAAAGAACTCAGCATATCGATGAACCTTGAAAGTGTTTTCCGTAGGAAAGTAGAAGTAGTAACCCATCGTTTCCTTTGGGTATCCTACAAAGATGCACTTAACAGATCTAGGTGCAAGTTTGCCAGACGTATCTCGTTTCACGAGCGCCTCACATCCCCAGACCTTTAAGTAAGACAATTGAGGAACACTTTCATGCCACAATTCATGCGGTGTCTTGTCAACTTTCTTTGTTGGAACCATATTGAGAATGCGAACAACAGTCTCAAGGGCATAATCCCAAAACGAAAAAGGAAGAGTCGTATGAATCATCATCGATCGAACCATTTCCAACAAGGTTCGATTTCTCCTCTCCGAAACACCATTGTGTTGAGGAGTATATGGAGGAGTAAGCTGTTGAACTATTCCACAAGCTTTAAGATAATCCTTAAACTCTTGACTTAAGTATTCACCACCTCGATCCGAACGAAGGATCTTGATGGTTTTACCGAGTTGATTCTCCACTTCACTTTTAAATTCCTTGAATGTTTCAAAGACTTGATGTTTATGCTTAATCAAGTGAACATAACCATAATGACTGAAATCATCCGTAAAAGTGACGACATAGCTAGCACCTTTCCTTGACACATGTCTAAATGGGCCACATACATCCGAATGTATTAGTCCAAGTAGATCTTTTGCCGTTTCCGGTTTATTTTGAAAAGGTTTCCTTGTCATTTTGCCGGAAACACAAGATACGCATTTTTCAAATGATTCATCATTTGATTGCAAGACACCGTCCCTTTGAAGTCTTTCAATGCGTTTCTTGCCAACATAAGCAAGTCGACAATGCCAAAGATAAGTCGAGTCCGAAGTGGACTTGACTCGTTTGCTAGCATGATACATTGAATTATCCTTTGAATCACAACCACGCATATCAATTTCATAAATACCATCACAAGCAATAGCATCAAAATAATGAACATTATTTCGAGAAACTGAAATTCCAATATCATTAAAGACATTAACATAACCGTTGTTTTTCAACAAAGAGACTGAAATAACACCTCTAGTAATAGAAGGTGCATAATGACAATCGTTCAAAACAATTATTAAACCACTAGGTAAAACCAAATGATAATCGTCGATCTCTTCCACAGCTGCAGGTAGGCCATTTCCCACGAACAGTTGTAAAGATCCCGGCTTCAGTTTCTTTCCCCTTCTAAGCCCCTGTAAAGAATTACAGATATGAGTACCACACCCAGTGTCGTAAACCCATGAATTCCGCTTAGAAAATGAATATAATTCAATGGTGAAGAATATACCTGAAGTCCCGGACGTACCGGGCTGCTTCTTCTTCAACTCAGCAAGATACTTGGGACAATTCCGCTTCCAATGACCCACTTCATTACAATGGTAACAAGGTAGGTTCTTAGCGGGATGTTCCTTCTTCGCCGGAGGGGTCTTCTTAGGTTTAGGAGCAGCAACTTGCTTTCCTTTACCGTCAGCCTTGCCCTTTCCCTTCGGTTGTTTGCCTTTTTGGACCTTACCCCCCTTGATCATGAGAACGTTGGGAGTAGCAGTTTTCTTCGGCAACTTCTTTTCAAATTCAATAGCCATTGCAAGAAGTTCCATAACGGTTTTATCCATGCTATGCATAGTATAATTGCGTCCGAATTCTTCAAAATCCTTAGATAAGGACTTGAGAACCAGACCAATTTGTACTTGCTTTGCATAAGGATAATTCAACCTTTCCAACTGCTCAAAATATCCTTTCATCTTAAGGATATGAGCGCTCACCGGTGTTCCTTGTTCATGTCGCAAGTCATGAAGTACATCGATAAGATCGTATAACTCCACGCTAGCTTTCTTCTCGAACATAGACTTGAGTTTAGTAAGCATACCACACGGAAATAAATGCTCAAATTGCTTTTGTAGGTCAGCATTCATGTTTCCCAACATCAGACAAGCGACCTCATTATGTCTATCATATGCAGCCGCATATTCTGGTAATGCTTCATTAGAAGCATTGGCAGCAGGAGCAACGGGTCTTGGCTCTTCAAGGACTTGGTATTTCCTCTCAGCTCTCAAAACAATCCGGAGCTGACGATACCAATCGTTGAAATTCGGTCCTGAAAGCTTTTCCCTTTCCAACATCAGCCTGAATGCCGATTGATGTATGTTTTGAGTGGTATTGTTTGTTCCCATCTACAAAACAGACAAAAGTTCAATTATCAGTATTTCGATAATTATCCTTAAGAAATATAATTTTACCCTTGTTAAATTCATCTAACAAATTACTTTCACTAAGGCTAGGATCCAACTTGACATACAATCATTTCATCAGTTGATCTGCTGGAAATGACGGCATTCAAAAGGTAATCGAGAATCGATAATTGCATTCATGCAACTCCTAGGTTTATGGGACTTACAACAACACTGTAAAGGGGTATTAAGTGTTTTGTAAACATGTTTTGTCCCATCTTATGCCACGGGTTAAGGTCTCACCTCTTAACTCGTTTTAAGTCGCCCAATTAAGAACATGTAGATAGTCCACCGCTGTCTCACAACGAGTGGTAATCCACCTTGAAGAGATACAATTCACCTACGTCTCACGTAGAGCAAAAAGCACTGGCAAGTGTTCTTCGCAAAATGGGTGGCATTGACTTAACTTTAAATGGGTAATGCATTTGATGTGAATCAAAAGTTTATGTTTGAAGACTCATGCATAATCTTCGAAACATAATATTTAATAAAATCATTTGTATAATCTTACAACACAAGAGAGCTCGGTAGCTCCATTTGAACGCACAAAGAAGCGCAAGGGCAAAGGTATGCGATAAACGCGATTTAAAAACCCGCCCTTTTAGAAGGCTCGCGCACTCCGACTTATACCTCTCTTAGAGTTTGTTCAAATTGGTGAGCCGGTGTATCTCAAGGTTGCAAGACTCCAATTTTATTAATGAAATCTCTATTTCGATAGTTCTTAGTCAAGTTAATTTTCAAAACCAATTTTTGCATCACCTTTATACAACTTATAAACAAATACAAAAATTAATAAACTTACTAATTACCGAACTATTTAATCAAGTAACAAGTTAAGGTGGGCCACCTAAACATGGTCACTATGGTTAATGCAAAAGTTCAATCCCGGCTTCCCCTTCAGAAGAAGAGGACCACATGCATCAAGTTACCTTGATTGCGTAAGCCTTTAAACAATTAACTTAACAAGTTGCATATAAACACATAAACATGCTGACTGGAAATTTCCAGTAGCTTGACGACCATTTTACTCCTGTTTCTGGTCCGATTCAGCTTTCGACCAAAACTACAAAGTTGTAGCCCTATGTGTTGGGCTTCTACAGTCCAAAGAACAACTTCTAACTCATTACAGATTAATTTATATGATTTTTCTAGTAAACTGTCACACATCAGAAAATTTACACGCAAAAATCACATTGTCACATAATTATCTAATAATTAACCCTAATTATTGGATCAACATGCTTTGCATAATATAACACTTTATATATCCAGTAAAATCACAATAAATTTTGCATTAATTTCTTGTGATTTTACTATTTATTTAACAACTGTAAATAAAACGATACACATAATCATGCAATTCATCACATAATTTATATCAATTCACAATTCAAAACTTGCTTGAGGGTTTCAATCTCCATTGAACAAGGTTAAAACTTTAATTAAACAAAAAATTAATTTTTATTTAATCAAGATCCGATTTAATTAATTAAAAAAATAAGAAAAAACAATCTTTTGATTATTTAACAATTAATTAAAATCAACCAACCCTTAAACCCCTCTTCAAGTTTTGATCTTTGTAATTAATAGATCACATATGTGGCTCGTGATACCACTGTTAGAATATGAACACATAAACATACAAGATCACGAATAAGCGCAACGGAAGAAATCGAAACATATATGCAATCACATTAATTAACAAAGAGAGAATCGAGATGTGTACCTTATATGCAAAGATCCAATAAGAAAATAATAATAAGATTATTGTTAATGCTTAGGGTTTAAAGCAAAACCCCTCCACGATCGCACACTAGACACCCCGAATAATGTATGCTAGTACCCCGATCACGAACATAAACAACCCTTTGTTTAAAACCCTTAAACTTAAAATCGAAACCGAAAACCCTTTTGAATGGGGTGTTCGGCCGAACTAAAGAAAAGAGGGAGAGAGGAGAGAATTTGTTTTGTGAATGAATGAATGAAAACCTTGGAATTAACCCTTGTATTTATAGGGAAAATTAGGTTAACAATAACTTGGAAATTAAGCAAACATCAAGGCTTTGGAAAGCCTTAATGTAGCCGTCTTCCATGATGGACTTAGGTCCAAGTCCACTTTCCAATTTTCACATTTTAATCCTCCTTTTTAATCAATTAAATATAATTAACCCTTTAATTATGTTTAATTAATTATTTTGTGATCAAACTAATTAATATATTACTTTAATATATGAATTGTTATTATCGAGTTAACGTGTCATTTCGTGTAACCCTGTAGGCTTAAACTATTCCCGGACATGCGACTTATAATAATATGATCATATGCCAACAAAAACATCATAGGGAGGTTGCTCAAACTTGGCTGATCCTCTTTGTAAATCCTTTGTAAAAATTCCTTAGTAGCAAACACTATATTTGAATCATGTGTTCACAATATATGCAATACTATTAATATCCCGGAACATTGCCAAGAAAAGGTGACATAAAATACCAATTTTGACAATGTGAGCTATGGAAAACTTTCTCGACCTCAAAAGGGTAACATCTAGTTTCTACATCTCTGGCTCCATGGAAAGGCAGGTTTACTTGCAGCTCAAGTGAGTTCCGGAAGACATGTTATAACTATACGATTTCTAAGAGAGCGTAAAATAATTATCATTTGGAGACAATTATTAGATGTTATATCTTCTCATGAACACAAATTAATGTATAATTTTTTGATATTTAAATCCCATGAAGACCAATTTTGCTCATCTGATCTACCCAAACCATTAAATCATCACATAAAAGCATATATCAATGATACTTAATTCTCCAAACATCATTGAGACTCATAACGAAATCCCATGATTTACCCATATCGCCTAGTTGCCACTTCTTTGAATAAAACTGAAACCAGTATATAGTCTTGTCGATCATTCACAATTTAGGCCAATGTCTAGAATGAATTATGACTTTTTAGTATCACAAGAACCTGACCTGACCCTGATTTGACCCATTACCTAAAAAAAAACTAACCTGACCCATTAACCAACCCATCCTAACTCGTTACCTGACATCTTAACCAACCGGTGGTCGATATTACAACTTGTCTTACAAGAAAATAAATGAACTAATAATTGTTAAGTTTTTAGACTAACTGCAAAAACTTAAACAATTTTACAATAGAAGCAAGTGACACACACTTTATGGTGACAAACACAAGTGTTTGTGTTGCAGCTGTGTTGCCTTATATAGGGGAGGAATTAGGGCAACACAACCTTACTTTAATAGTGATTGATGGTGGTTGTCGAGATCTCATTGGCTAGCAGTACTTGAAACCAGGAGTCATTGTCTTCTTTACCAAATCGGATATGAGAGAGAAAACCCTTACATTTGGTCTACCTACATCTTTACCTTCCAAGGTAAAATACAGTTGGAAGAACCACCATGTGACTCGTGTCTTCTTCTAATTCAAATTCTTCCCGCGTTAACTAGCTTGCAATTTGGGATGAATCCACCGGCTGACAAGAGTCATTGGACTCGCTGATGAATCATCAACGACCAAGTTTATCAGTGAATCCTTGACTCAACAGTTTGACAGAGTTTTACAAGCAACCAAGTCATTGACCGAGTTTGCACCCGATTCTAGCCAACTCAGCTCGACCCATTTAACCCCCGATTCCAATTCCGAGTTCCCGGTTGAGTCGGCCGAGTTTTACAACACTGTCTATAACTACTGATAAAGCAAACTAGGTTTTCTATTTTTAAAATCTATTAAAACATTTATAACATACATTGTTTATTTACTAAATTACCTTCATTAACTCCTTAAATCACATGAATTATTTTACATCAAGCATCTATCTTACTTGTCGTCGTTGCCACAAGTCGTCAATGCCACCTCCACGCCGCCGCCTACAACGCCACATCTAGTATTTGTAAAATGAAAAAGTCAAAGCTCTTAATGATGGTCATCAATTTTAAATTCAAATTTAAGATGGATCTCAACATTTCGGTAATAATATATTGACATTAAAACATTGCTAACAAATATGGCAACCGGTAAGTCAACTTTAAAATATGTTAATAAGAATGTGCGGTTAAAATTAATAAATTATCTTCTATTTATTCTTTCACAAACTAGCATTTGTGTTTTATCTTGATCGTTAATAAGTGGACTTGTCTGCAACCTATATATAATTTATTCGAATTTGTACAACTTGGATTTGAACTGAATGTGGTAAGTGATGAATCATCTTGATCTTGATTTTTAAGTTGATAATAATTTTAGCAAAATCATGCAAAGTAGGAGTTGAAAGTCGTGATAAGAAAACTAGTGTGTCATGGACAATTTGGGCGACGAGCCGACGAGTCCACCTTTACTATTTTTCCTTTTGTATACTTCGTCATCTTGACGAAGCATAGTATTAATAAAACTTCAGCGGTTCCAAAGATAAACTGAAAGAAATTCTTGATTTATTATTATATTTTTTATAATATTATAAGGGATAATGATAAATTACTTAATTGGTGTGCCTAAAGATATGCTTAATGATAAGATGATGACATGTGAAAAAATCAGGGGGCAAGATTAGGAAAGAGAATTAGTGGAATCCACATGTCAAATTCTTAAGGTTTTAGGTTGATTTTTAGGCAGTTAGGTTGATTAATCATTTTCCTATTATAGGCTAATCCGCTAATGAAGTTGTAAAGAATACAGAGCTAATATTTATGCACATGCTTAAATTGTTCAAAATTATATATGCACATGCTTAAATTGTACAGTTTTAGTGTTCGTTACTGGATTTTCTCTTTTTTTTGCCGACCTAAATTTTGAAAATCTTAGTTCACAGAATGTATACTTCGTTTCAATTTAACATGTCAAACATATCAAAATGGCCCAAAAGTGTAGTTTTAATTCTTAAAAGCCTACTAAATCATCTTATTCAAAGATTTAGATTATTATTGAAATAATATAGTTTTTAAACAAATTTTGGACAACAGATAATTGTGGACCAAAAATGTTTCAGGTTAACTCATCCAACCTGTCTAAACTCTAAAGTAACCATTCATTTTACCACTTCAACTAAGACAGAGAATCCCCGCTGCATAAAAAATTATCAAGAAAGGTAACAGAATATTCCAATACCACGACACACCTTTTTATTACATACGATACACACAAAACTTTCAAATGCACTTTGTGTTTAAAGAGTTAATGCACATTAAAATTCAATTTTTTTTAGAATATAGGCATCCTTGTTTTGAACTACTACATGCTATATTGGGACAACATCCAAAAGTTTGATACCAACCAGGTAACCAGATAAAACAGATACAAGGTACATTTTTGTATATTTACATTTTATGACATAGGGTAGGGTTAATATAAGAATCAAAACATGAAAAAGAACCGTGAAAGCCACTAGTTTCCACTCTCTTTCTCCTTTTTTATGGTGTGGTTTTTATTTTTTATTTTTTGAATTCTTTTTATTTTCTTTTAATAAAAAACCCATTCCAATTGGCACCGATCCAAAAGATGGTGGCGGTTGGATATAGTACGGGTGTAACCCTTAACTCTAAGGAATAAACTCTTAAAGATGGTTTTTAATGGTTTACACGGTTCTCATCATTACATTGGTTCTCACTTGATCACTTCACTTAAGGCATAAACCCTATAAGGAAAATAAATGAATTTGACTTGCTTTTATATAACATAAACCCCCAAAAGATGGCTTTTATAGACTTTAGCTTATTTCATCATCAAAATATACAATAAGTTGAACAAAACATATTAGCTTTATTTTTTAATAAAGTTAAATAGTAAGACCTATAAATTTGTGAAAAAAACGGAGGAGACGAAACTTGAATGGAGATGATAGACGCAGTTGCTTCCTCACACCCATTAATTTAATATATTTAATTATAGTATAGTATGTCCTTTTGATCTGCACTTCTTTTTTTTTCTGGATAGGGACAATTATTAGTCATCTACAACAATTATAAATTATCCAGTAAAACATGTACATCTCCGTTTGGATACCATCAAAAAGACGTGCACTGTTTTTCCACATTTTGCAAAATTAGAAAACATTTTTTTTCCCACTTTTACTTTTCCATTTTTTAAATTTTAAAAACCTCAAATTGTTTTCCAACTTAAGTTTTGAACGCGTTTTCAAAATTTTCTTTTGTTTTCTAGAGATAAAAACTCCTTTTATTTTCTAGAAAATTAAAAATGTAAAACTAGAAAACATTTTACGCGACTAAACGCGCTAGATATTCAATAGAAATTAAAAACGTATCCATGTTTCATGTATCATTGTCAAATCCTTTTGCCACAATGATTTCAACAATCAGTATTTTTCAAGGGTACTCCTACTAATCCTACGATGATATTAACAATCAGGATTCTTCAAGCCTTAATTGTTATCTTGGCCTTATCTTTTGTAATTAGATTTTAGACTTGTGTCATATACATGGGTTTTACAACACTATTGATATAAGAATTAATATATAAAAAAAAAACTTATACGTTAAAAATGAAAAAATATACTAAAAAAGGAATTAAGATATTCAAATGTAAAATAATGAATGATAAATCATATCAAGGTTAAATGGTGTAGTAGGGTTTCTTTTATACAAATTCTTTGAGAGAAACAATATCTTAACTTTGATACATAATTAGCCGAGTTTTCCTTGATGTTTTGCAGAAAAAGTAATTTTATTCTGGTTAGCCATGATTGTTATGAACAATAAAAGTAGCACCTAGTTCGTGGATTTTCAATAATTTTGTATGTTGTGATTTTATTTGTAGGTTTCAGTTTATATAGAATAATAAGTATCTTAAATATAATTTGATTTTAACTACTAATAACAACAATGATTATCCTAATTATAGTTTGATTACAATTACTAATAACAACAACATACAAATAATTTGATATTTGTTGATAAATATAAAATAAAATATTGATATAAATATGTAGTCTTCTAAACTTTTTGCTATATTTTGTTATTAGATAAACATTATGCAATAAAATATTAATTATTTTTAAATTGGATTAAGTGTAAATTAGTGATGAAAAACTAGAAAGGCAAAAAGTGTAAATTAATGATGGAAAACCAAAAAGTGTAAATTAATTTAGACATGTATTGATTTAATTAATTTTGTGGAATTCAAAGTTGTGATTAATCAATTGAGATTAGGTCAGTTGTCTTTTAGTATATATTAAGATTAAGATTATTTGAGTGATTTTTTTAAGAATAAGGTAAAGTTGTTATTGTACCATAAATTTTTTAATTAAAGGTACACAAATAGGATAAAAGATTAGTAATAGAAATTCTATTATTATTGTTTTCTTGGTGCTCATACCCTGTATGCAAAATTAACAATAAATCAACACGGATACTAATGTGTATAGGTAAGTGTGTGTATGTTTTTTATTGGTATTCTATCCCGTTGTGTTGGAACCACGTTAGTGTGACCGTCACTAATCATGTATCATTCCTGATATGATAATTGACCATAACTGAAATCCTTATGTCTAGGTAAATATATGATGGACGTATTTACTCTTAGAGACGTAGTATAGGGTTTCCCATTAGGTGATTGTAACTAAGAGGACTAATGATACACACATTAAACACCAGAAGAGTTGAATGTGTAATTACTCTCATTATAAATAGAGGGTAATTAACCTTAAGTTAAGGTTAATCTTAACACATAATAAACCCTAAAATTCGTGTGTGTATTCCTCTCAAATTCGGTTATCATGTTCCAGCCGAATTACTCATCCCATTATTACTCAATCACCTTGTTATGGGAACCCGAAATCAATAGCAATTATGCTTTATGCTCTTACAGGTTCCACAGGACGATTGGGGATCTTTTATCACTCGAATCGAATCATGTTTATTCCAACATGTGGTATCAAAGCCAGGTTACGAGCTATAAGTCATGATTTGGTTCGAATTTGATGAATTTCGCGAACTAAAAATTTGCAGAATAAGAACTTCGTGCTGACATCACACGAACTTCGTGCTGACGTCATCACGGACTAATGTTCAATTCGCGCTGACGTCATCCTCGCGCTGACGTCATCTTCGTGCTGGCGTCATCATGTCTTCTGCTCATTTTCGCGCTTACGTCATCTCTAACTCCCGCTTACGTCATCGGGAACTTATGCTTATGTCACCACGAACTTCAGCTTAATTTCATACACGAACTAATGACAACCACGTGCTTACGTCATCACGAGTTAATGACACCTTCGTGCTGACATCATCATGAATCTATGATAACTTCGTGCTTACGTGTTCACGACTTAGATGATGTTTTCGTGCCTATGTCATCACGACTTACTGATGTCTTCGTGCTTACATTATCACGAACTATTACTTAACTTCGTGCTTACTTTATCATAAGTTATTACTTAAGTTCGTATTATACTGAAGAAGATCTTAGCTGATTAATGTGTTCGTGCTTACTATTTTACCCTATAATTTTGTGGCTGAATTTGTCTCTAATTTTCAAAAATATTTTTTTCTAAGACATTTTTGCCATAGGACTTTAAGGGTAAAAAATTTTGGACAGCTCGATCCCAGCCAGGGGCTCTGCCCCTTGGACCCCGTCAGGGGCTGCCGCCCCTTAGACCCCGCTCCCAAGGGCGCTGCCCCGGACCCCCGTAATGTGTAGGGGCTTCGCACTAATGTACATGGTTTCATCATTTGTGCCCAAAGGTCAAATATGATTCTCATGGTGCGTTCTTTTCCTTTTGGATAATGAACACTAAGTATATTAATTCTGCCCAAAGGTGATTTAATACACTTTGTGTGCTAAAAGGAATATTTTTTCATGCATAAGATACACGATTATTAATTTTGTGCCCAAAGGTCAAAAGATAAGCGTTGTGCCGCATGACCCTAATGCTCATGTGTATTTAGATATTAGTTACTTCTGTCCAAAGGTGATGTAAATCTAAGTAGAGCCTTATGTCAACTTATTGTTTTGGTGTTTACAATAGGTTACCTATCACTGGCTTCATTAGTATAATGGTCTTAGTCTCATTACTTTTAGGAACATTACTTTAGCCTCTTACATATTAAGGCATTACGTTAGTTCCATTACTTTTAGAGACATTACTTAATAAGCCTTAGATATCTAATTATGAGGAACATTATTATTAGCCCTTAGTTAAGTTTAAGCATTACTTTAGTTCCATTAGTTTTATAGATATTGCTTAGTCTGCCTTAGATAGCTAATTATGTCACTATAATCTAATTGCCCTTAGTTTTAGGCATTACTTTATTAATCTTTAATTACTAGTATCCTAAATCTATATCCTCCTTATTTCCACTGTAGTACCTAACTTAAGCATTAAGCCGCTTATTGACGCAAACTTTACTTCATGAAAAGGTTAATTACCTCTAACTCTGGAGATGCTAGACCTTTACTATGTCATTCGCCATAATGAACCCACTGCTATTACTATTAACTTTTCTGCAGCTCATAAAGCGAATTTTTAAGAAAGTGGGAAAGGGCAAATCACTTGTCACTAATGATGGTCAGGAACTTCATCAATCATAGTATCTGAGGGAATGTATAAGGCGTATGCAAGTAGCTTAAATACAAAGGAAATAGCAGTATTTGTGAACACATAATGAATATGACTGACATGACTCATAAGTTTAAGAGTCCTAAAATGGAAGTCTTTGACAATTTTCTTGTGCATTTTCTAATGACCCCATTGCATGCTCATTTTGATACCTTCAAAAATTAACTTTAGCGCTATGAAGGATAAATGGTTGATGAGTAAACGAATAGCAATGTGTGTACAAGAAAATGGTCGCCTTAAGTTGGGCCAACCTAAATTTGTTCACCTTACTACCACTGCTAATTCCATTAAGAGGAAAGATATAACAGTAATAAGACTGCAATTAAAGTTCAAAAGGCTAATCATGGTGCTTTTGCCTCTAGCTTTAAGTCCTTGACTAGCAATCCTAACTGCAAATTCTCATTGTGCCCAGATTGCCTTAATTTCAAGGAACTGCTAGCTAAGAAAGGTTACTTATTTCATGTAATATTTGATTCTTTTATGTTTAATGTATCTTCTAATACATGTGTGAGTGATTCTAGTTCTATGGTTCATGTGATTAACTCAACATAAGCATTCCATACAATCCAGAAGCTATCAAATGACCAAAGAAAGCTTAGAGTTGGAAGGATTGATCTCTTATATGTCGAAACCATGGAGACTTATGATTTACATATAAACACTTGAAAGTGTATTAGACTAGTGGATACCTTATGTGTACCGAGAATTTCTCGGAACATTGTGTCTATTTTTTCTAGTCTAACACCTTGAAAGTTATGTAATTATTCATGGTTACGACGAGATTGCCATTACTGATAATAATGAATTCCTTGGTCCTAGTTTCTTGAATGGATTGTTGTATAAGTTAGAACTAGATCATAATGTGTCACAGTCTTTGTTGTCTCTTGATATTGATGACATAACTAAAACAAAGACAAAATCACCTAAATAATTTGAGAATTCCTCCATGTTGTGGCATAACACCTTAGCCACATCTCACGAGTTCGCATGATACGACTCATAAAGGATGGAATATTACATTCTCTTGACTTTAGTGATTTTGAAACATGTATTCAATGGCTTAAGGGATTAAGAAAGGAGCCAATAGAAGTTTCAACTTGTTGGAAATAATTCACTCTGATGTTAGTATCTCCTATCCCGCAACCATCTCAGAACATACATCACTTACTACATTCATTAACAATTATTCATGTTATATGCACCTATATCTGATCTGAACCCTTAGAGACTTTTATTGATTTTATAACTTTGGTTTTAAACCAACTTGATCATAAAATACAAGTTCTGAGATCGGATAGAGAAGGTGAGTATTATGGTTGACATATTGATATTGGTTAAGCTCTTAATCCTTTCCATAACTTTTGAAAGAAACAAGACATAAGTAACCAATATACCATGTTTGGTTCTCCTCAACAAAATTTAATGTTGCTAAAAAGGAGAAATAGAACCTTAATGGACATGGTGAAAAGTATGTTTGTCAACACTAACTTACCTACTTTCCTTTGGACTAAGGCCTTACGCACAGCTGTTCATATAGTCAATAAGAGTTCCATTACAATCTGTCCTTAAGACTCATGGACAGAAAGGAAACTGAGTCTGAGTTATATGAACGTATGAGGTTGTACTGCCAAAGCATAACTCTATAACCCTAACTTAAAGAAACTGAATCCTAAATCCTTTACCCATTTCTTTATCGGTTATTAGTTTTATTGTCTTTCCTACACTACTAGCATTATTGACACGTAGCATGTCACATTTCTTGAGAACTAAGAGATCAGTGGGAGCACGACAAATCATAACTTAAGATTTGTAGGAAGTACAAGAAGCGGGGGGAACCACTCGTCGGTTATTATTACTCCTCCGATAATTCCTCTTGTACCCAACGCTGCTCCTAATATCACTGATCCACCTTCTCCATCAGAATTCTAAACCTCCTAATTAGAATACTACTAATGATAAAGCATCTTACTACTAATGCTAAAGCATCTTCCTTATTGAACCTGAAAATCAACTCAGGAGATCATCTCGGTCACTCATGACCATAACTTTTGATGATTTCATAACTTAACTGAAGTTGGGGACATTGGAAAGCTTACTGATCCTACCTCTTATTAAGAAGCCATTAATAGCGATCATGCCGCTTAGGGGAATGAAGCCATAATTTGAGCACTTAATTCCATATAACATAATGACGTTTGGGACTTGGTTGAATTTCTTGAAGAATCCAAATCTATAAGTTGTAAGTGGATCTTCAAAACCAAATTAGACCCGAACGGAAACGTCAAACGCTATAAGGCCATAACCATTTGCGAAGGGCTTTACTCAAAAGGAAGGAATCGATTATCAAGAGACCTTATCTCCTGTCTCATAAAGATTCCTTAAGGATCGTCATGGCATTCGTAACTTATTATGATTTAGAGTTACATTAGATGGATGTCAAGACCACTTTCCTAAATGCAAACTTGCATTAAGATGGATACATGTGAACCTAAAGTTCCATAAAGTAAATAGCACATGATCTGCAAGTTGAATAAGTCCATATACAGGTTGAAGCAAGCATCACTAAAATGGTACGTTAAGTTTAATGAAGTCATAAGAGGACAAGACTTCCTAAGAAAATCAAGTGTATTAATGCACCTATCTCAAGATCAGTGGGAGTAAATTTACAATCCTTGTTTTGCACGTGGATGATATACTTGCAAGTAACAACTTGGATATGTTGCATAAGTCGAAGCGTTTACTTTTCGCAGAATGTCGACATAAAAGATCTCGGTGATGCCTTTAATGTCATAGGTATCGAAATATATCGGGATAGGCGTAATGATGTTCTAGTTCTTTCTCAAAAGACTTATATTGAACGCATCTTTGAACGCCATAGCATGCAACACTACACACCCACTATAGATCTATTAGTAAAAGGAAATGTATGTGATTATTTCCAAAGTCTGAACATTGAGATTAAAGAAAGGGCAAATGAGGATGATACCTTACTCGTAAGTAGTTAAGAGCATTACGTACGCTCAGGTCTGTACTCGTTCAGATATCGCTGCTTGGGAGTTAACTATTCAATCCCATAATAGCACACTGAAAAATGGCTCAAAAGGTTCTAAGATATCTGCAAAGGACTAAAGACTACATATTAACTTATAGAAGAGGTGACAACTTAGAAGTAGTGAGATGTTCTAATTCCAATAAGAAATCTACTTCTGGATGTATATTTATGATTAGCTGGCAAACCTATCTTTTGACAGAGTCATAAGTAGAAACTGACTGCAACATCTACCATGATGTCTGAACGTTCATAATTTCATGTCATGAGATGTTGTTAAAAAACCTGGTCAGTGGACTCGAAAGTCGTCAACTTTGTTATTAGACCATTGAAGTTTTACTGTGATAACTCAGCTACCGTAACTTGCTTGAACAGTCACAGTTCAACTGGTGCTGAGATGTATCTTGATACAAAGTATCTGCTTTATGTGAACGGAATGAGGAAAATGTTCTTTGTATTGAGTACATAAGTACACATAATATGCTACTGGATCCAATGACCGAAGGTCTTCCTCCTAAAATCTTCGTAGGATACGTATCGAAGATGAGGCTTACTTAAAGACATATTATGATAGCATGTTGTACTTATTGGTCATTATTATTATGTTAATTAAAATTTTCCTCCTTATTCAGATTTTGTTTGTCTATTAGTTACACTTCGAGCTCATAACAGTGTAAAGACATTATATAACAAAATTTGTCTTAGTCAATTGATCATTGCTTATTACTTTTAAATTTGAGTCATAGTTTGACTAGTGGGGGTCCTGAGTTGATGTTCTTCTCTACGACTGTACTTATTGACTATGATTTCGGTTTAAAACAAAATGAGTATTATTCCGGAACTTATTTGAATACTCATAGATAAATGATCGCTCGGTCAAGTGGGAGAATGTTGGAACTACGTTAGTGTGACCGTCACTGATCATGTATCATTCCTGATATGATAATTGACAATAACTGAAATCCCTATGTCTAGGTAAATATATGATGGGCGTATTTACTCTTAGAGACGTAGTATAGGGTTTCCCATTAGGTGATTGTAACTAAGAGGACTAATGATACACACATTAAACACCATAAGGGTTGAATGTGTAAATACTAGACGGTTGAATGTGTAATTACTCTCATTATAAATAGAGGGTAATTAACCCTAAGTTAAGGTTAATCCTAACACATAATAAACCCTAAAATTCGTGTGTGTATTCCTCTCAAATTCGTGCATCATGTTCCAGCCGAATTAATCATCCCATTATTACTCAATCACCTTGTTATGGGAACCCGAAATCAATAACAATTATGCTTTATGCTCCTACAGGTTCCACAGGATGATTGGGGATGTTTTATCACTCGAATCGAATCATGTTTATTCCAACACGTTGGTCATATCAACCAATTAAAAGATGTTAAATATAATAATCGTTAAAGTATTTTTGTTTTTTTTCTTACAAATTTGCAATTTCAGAGTATCTTAATTAGTTCGTCGGTAATTTTATCAAGAAGCGTGAGAGAACTAGGTATGGCTAATGAGTTTAATTGTTCTTATAGAGGAATACATAGAAGTAAATAGTTAGCACCCAATATCATCTTTTACGGATTTTGGGTTATAATACCTCGATGGTGTATGTAAGAAGTTTAGTTGTATACAGTCTTACAAATACGACGACGGTGTAGATAGACTGCTTTCAAGTTCTATCTAAAGATAGAAAATAACTTACAGCCTTATAAGCCATGAGAATAGATACTTTGACCTCCGTCTCCAGAACCACTTATCCAACCTTAGAGGAATACTAAAGCATATTAACAAGATTCTTTAACCAAGCAATACATAAAGGTAACTTGAATGCCGAATGATGTAGGTTCAAGACCTCTAAGGCAAGCCTGTTTCAAAACAAGATTTTTAAAAACTCAACTAATATATCTCAAGTCAAACGCTTAATAACTAAACGTGCCTAAACAGCGAGAAAAAAAGTTGAGATTTATGAGCCAATGACGACATTAAAAAAACCTCACTCATTCATGTTACATGAATCTCGACTGTTACATTTGAAACTGTAAAATACATGACATATTTTTGTATAAAAATACAGCCATAAAGTAACATACATATAAACTGTACAGTTTTGGACATTTTTACTTGTAGATTTGGATAACTTAGTTTTTAGTAAAACTAGACGGATGCCCTCGTAAAAACGACGGTGATGGTGGTAGCGACGAAAGTGTGGCGACGGCGACAGTGGTGGCGTCGATATGCGGCGGTGATGTTGATGATGACATGGTGGTGAACGTAAACTAATTGTTGTAAGAGGGGTTAATATGGTTGTTTAAGAGTTGGAGGATTTATGTTGTAATTTATTTCTAAAAATGTATTATAAGTAAATAGGTGAAGATATTGTGAATAAAAAAGAGGTAATATGGTGGACTCCTCAAAATCTTAATTACTTAAAAGAGATGGTAGTTTATTTTATAGAGTAGTATTTCACAAAGACGACAATAGAAAAGCACAATACACGACCAAACTGGCTGTCAATAATTATCGTAATATCTATAACTTGTGATAGTGATTTGTGAAAGGTATGATTTTATGCATATTTAGAGAATCGGTTTATATTTACAATGTTTCAAACAAAACAAAAAATAGATATAGAACCAACCTTTTCAATTTAGTAAAATTCTTTGTTAGTCGCTCAGTCAGTCTGTCCTATAAATAACAATGATGCTTGCATACTTTTAATGTTTTTCTTTATCAAGGTAATGTTATTAATCAGGCTGTCACAATTAAATTCAGATCAGTCTAACCATTTGTGCTTCTGAAGGTACAGGAAAGAACATGTATGGAGATAAATGCAAATGTGCATTTTAACTGCCAACCAAAACTCATAACGCCAAATTAAGGTTTACAGTACACCATATGTACAAGAAAACTATTAGGATTTACATAGGCTCTTGAAAGAACAAAAATATGAAGATCTGTGAAGCAGGGCATCTTCAATTTACAAAACAAAGAAAAATATGAAACTATACCTATTGTAGCCCATTTATAAATTACTACCGCTATCCTTCAGAAACTACAAGTTTGGCTTATAGATTATATTGCGCCACATATACTCAAATGGAGGGCCACCTGCAAGGGAACTGATTTATATAAAACCACATAAGTTAGCCGAAAGGAAAAGCAATACATAATGAGAAGTGGATGATTTCTCAGTATAACAACATTCGGCATTTTTAGATACAAGCTTTAAAAAGCAGCTCAAATGAATGGCATTCTACAGATAGATTACCAAATACCAAATTGGCATCATTTCCATTTCCTTTGAAAATATTGAATAGTCCAGATTGTTCAAATAAATAGAACATAAACCAATAAGCTTATGATAAACTAAGTAATAAATTATGATAACATCACAATATAGCAGAGCATTATATCATCAAGTAAAACATAAGCCATGAAACGTAATGGGATACAATTGCAGTTTGTAAAACTACTTGATAGGGCATAATCATATTAGAGTTAGAGATGCATAACCTTACAGTAGGCTTTTATATTTGTTAAGTATAAGAGAGCTGGTAAGTTTGAGACTTCGAGCCATACGGCCATATATATACAAATGGTTAGAACCCATTTGACCCACGCCCCAACCTGACCATTTTGCCACCCCTAGCCTATGCCCTGAGAGAACATTTAACATGACTCAATTTGCAACGAACTATCGATGCAAGGCGAAAAAAAACCAATTAAATAAGTAACTTGGACAACTAATAGCATGGATAGTATCACCATCAATTTGGTGCAGCGGTATTGGGAAATAATGGAATGGACTGCTTGGGTTACCTATCGCTATCTGCGTTTCGCAGACGTCGCCTTTCGCCATTGGGTACCCAGGTAAATCAGATTTATTCGTTAGCCGTTCACAAAATAAATAGCATCGATAGTATTAGTTAATGCTTATAATCAATATAGTGCAGCAAACATTTAGAAAAAGAATACTACTTTGCTATTGTTATTACAGTACCTTTTAATCGCCTGGTACATTTTTTGTTGCATGCTGCCTCCTTACAGACCTTGGCTGGCGAGGAAATGTGAATGGGTCACCTGACTGTTTGTTATTACTTATGTCACTAGTTTCCGCTTCCCCACTAGGACGTGATGATGCTGTAAAACAAAACAGTTTTATGAGATTTCTCTATAATTAATTTCCAGTTTAACACTACAAATTCAAAAACCACACCCTGATGTTAAACCCGTGCATAAGAACAACAGTAAAACAATTTAGTTATTAATTGTTTCACACAAATAATAGCATTGGGATTATATTGTAACTAGAGATTCTAAGGTATGGCGCAATACGCTTGAGTTACTACTGAATTAGTGTTAATTGGGCATCAAAGGAAGAGATGGCTCACCAACAAAAACCTATTATAGAGAGACGAATGTCTCACAAAAGAGGGCCGATTTTGTATTTCTGAGTAAAATACCAATCGGGTCTTATGACCTGAATACAGTCTACAAGAACCTACTTTAGATGGGAAGTAAAGAAACTATCACATTAGCCAAAGGTTAATGTTCTGTAAGGACCCAAGGAATTTAAGGGCACAACAAAAAGGTGGTTTTTTTCATCTAGCACAAGAATACCAAATTCATAGGTTTAGAGAATTACACTGCCACTGAAGAATAGTAACTATGTAACTTATGTCATGACATAGTTAAGTTTTCACTGCACGCCACTAATCACATGAAACTTGGTGATATGTTACTTTCTAAAGTAACAGCAGAATGATTTCTGGATTGGCAGTTGCATCATAATTATGTTATCTGCGTAGAAAGGTAGCAAGCTTAGGTCCAAATTTTTTATTCTTGAACCGACTTTGTTTTCTAGCATATAACCCCCAAACTTACTATATTTTCAAATTAAGGACATTTGTACCTGTTACCTGGTCAAATGATGACTAAGTTAGTTATCTTTCTACGCAATTAACCCTTATTAACTTACTAGAGTGTTTTTAGCAAAAAGAAGGGACTGATACGAACCCATCCCAATCCCATAATAGGCTCGCATCATGCCATAAGCTAGGTGTAGAACTCACTCCCAAAAGCTAGCTCAAAGGAGGAGGGGACACCTTGACTTATAAACCACCAACCAATCCCATACTTGGCCGATGTGGGATCATATCAGGGACCCATGTATCTTATTTCGGATGTATACATATTTAACCTACATCTTATGAACAACAATTAAATAATTGCATTACATCTGTACAAAAAGGAAATGAGTATACTGGATGTGGTCATAATTCAATTTCACACAAGACATAAAGAAACTGAATATGAAGATCATGATGTTTGAAGAGGCCGAAAAAAGACATACCATCTGGAGCTACAGCATCTCTCACATGAATATCAGGAGTTTCAAGATTAGCAGTGAGTGAACTAAAGCTACCATTGGGTGGGCTCGGTACAGCAACTCCAGTTGCAGTAACTGTATCAAAATTCTCTTCTTCTGAATCACTGAGAACAATAATACTCGGATCTCCTATAGATGAAGAAGAACTTCTATTTGTGATTCCAGATGTTTGGTTATGGTTGTATGGTGTATAATCCATCACACAAGGATGGTCCACACTTTCGAACTCATCTTCCTGCATGTCATCAGAAGAGCCACTGCTCATTGATATTATTTCTTGTGCATAGTTCGTACTGTACTCTTCTATATGATTTCCGTGACCATTCGAAAGCCCGTTCACATTCCCATGTTCTAACTGGTGTTCACTTTTGACAGCAGAAACTTCTATATTTGAACCATCATTAGCTTCCAGAGCACACAACGATCCATCCGAAAGGTGCCATTTTTCAAGATCCTTAGAAGGACGTGCAGTCTTTACACGCCACGAACCATCGGATTTCACTTCGATCTCAGTTACATCCTCATCACAAGCTTGCATCTTTCATAGCATATAATACACAGAAGAGAATCAAGTGCTTTTAATGTTAAATTAAGAAAACTAGAACATTATGAAAAGAAAAGTAAGCATAAAATTACCATCTTTACGATACGATTTAAATACGGATCAATGATTATGTCTTCCAGAGAATAATTTTTTAGGCATATGGGGCATTGCCACTGCAAAAGAAAAGATTCTCATGCAAACAACCCAGAGGAAAGATAGCTTTAAAACAGAATAGTCAAGTTTGGTAAGAGCTTGCCTTTCTAGACCGTTGGTTAATTTCCACAAGAGTATGGAGATCAAAACAACCCAGATGGATGCATCCTTTAAATCTAGCAGCAGTTTTCATTCTACATCCACTCATCTAGCATTGATATCAACAAAATATAATACGTCACAAAACCACCAAACATTTAACATATGGAAAGTACTTGATGGTTTCATCAACAATCATTATACTATAAGCAACACTAAGAAGCTATAATGATGTACAGTACAAACCGTATACTCACTTCAATGACCTATCACTAAACAAGGTTTATAGCACAGATTTTGACTGAACACAAATACGCCTGTTCCTTTATAACATGGGTTGATATTTCTCAGACACTTAAGGGCAGGTAACCTTCTCACAGGAGCAGGGATTTCAAGGTGTGTTTGGCATGTAACTATGTAAGTGAGACTGTAATTGGGTACAGGTTTGAAAGAAAGCTAGGAGTATGATGTCTCAAAAAGATGTTACTTTAGAAGTTGGATTTGTACTATATTTGAAATTTCTTTTAGAACAAAAATTGGGGGCAGTATGTGATAGTTAAAGAGAGAAAGAAGAGGGTGTGTGAAAGCCTAAGAAGAGAGAAGAAGGGGATGAGATTTAGAAGAAAAAAAAACACACCAATTGGGGTGGATTTGCAAAAACAGGTATGTCATGGCTTTTGACTTATCATATAAATGTAAAATACTAGAGAATACACAAGCAGAGCCAAGCCCGAGCTCAACAAGGGTCAAGGTCAGCTCATTTCTAATAGTAGGGATTGAGCTCGCCACGCTTCAAGACTTAAATGTGAAACTATAGCTCTGCTTACATTTTCTAAGCTCGAGCTCCGCTCATTGACCAATCAATCTTTTTCTCACCTAGGCTTTTATAAGGCTACAGCTCATATTGAGCTCATTTATAAAAACTCAAGCTCAGTGACTCTATAACTCACAAGAAAGTAACTTACAAATGCCTTTGTTCTATACTTTCATTAAAGAAAAAAAAAGGTATCAAGGATTCTAGATAAAGGAGATTGCCTTTTAAAAACAACCTAAACACCAAATTGATTTTGGAATTTGGATTTGTAAAGTAGGTAAGGAAAAAAAACCCAACAACAACGATCCATGCCATAATTAGAGTATCAGAAGAATTGTTTAACTATAAAAGCGAGTATCTCGGCTCATTTACAACCCCATTTTGCAAAACCTATCCCCTTAAACACCCATTGCCTCATTCTGGAACCTCAAAGGCTCAAACCAAACACACCTTAAATTACAGAACTTGTAAAGTACAGAAGACGTACAGGGCACCGGAGATTAATTGTGACATTATCTGCAATAACCTCCAAATCACTGTCACTATCATCATTAGTGGCATCCATTCCACCACCAATGCAACGACAAACACGAGAAACAGCTTCGGTAAAAGTTTCACCTTCTTGCTCAGCAGGAATCATGCTGATAACCTAACAAGACAGTAAACAAAAAAAATTAGATGTATAAGAAAATACAAACTTAAAATCAGATCACAATAATTGCATTTATACTAATCATATTCAAGTATTTTTCACAGGAAAGATCTCCTGCATTTGGTACATGCTTTTAAGAAAGAATGTAGCAAAATGGCATCAAATGCAAAATAGCTTAAGGTACCTGTTGAACAGTTCGTTGCTTCACTAGTCTGACACCCACGCAAAATGTACGAGCATCAGAGCAAGATAAAGAAATGCTATTATAACCCTCCACCAGAAACACTGCTATCTGAAAGGAAAACAATATCCGTTTCAATACAAAAACGCCAACTGTTCTCGTCTAATTCAAATAATGAAGTAAGGCTAATATGAAGGCAAACAAGTAACAAATAACATAAAACTTACTGATGGACCATCGTCACGACCATTGGCTCCAAGCATCTTTGATCCAGGTCTGTTAATTGTCTTTACAGGGATGCCTGGACAATAAAACTTCTTTAAAGTCAATGCATAATTACTAGACTACATTGTCAGCCTTCCCAATCCACCATTGCATTATCCCTCAAATACTAATCAGACATAACATATATATTGCCTTTGGGAATTCAATCAAGTAACTGTAAATCCGTGACAAAAAACTTGTAGCATCTTAATGACGATATTCAGTTAACAAAAGAATGAATATAGCCAAATTAAAACCAAACAAGTATTATAAAATTCTTTTAGCTTTTCCAAAAGATGTATAAGAGCAGAACAAGTATATAAAAAGGTAAAGAGAATATCAAATAAATAAGTATCTAGCAGATATGAAATGTATGAATGTCTGACTGATGAGTCTACCAATATTACATTCAAAAATGTATCATAGTATCCGTTTATAAAGATAGATTTCTTATATCCGGCACCAATTCAGAACAATTAGAAATTACATTTGGATATATATAATATAATATATGAGGAATGGGAATATGTGGCTGTTAGATACCTAAGCTTGGTAATAGAACCCCTCACATCTTAGTATTATGATCCATAAAAAACATGGGGGCACAATCATTTATTCATTATACAATAAATATTAAAAAATTAGTATGTGAGGGGTTCTATACCCAAGTTTAGGTATCAAACAGCCACAAATTCACTTTTCTCAATATATATATATATATACACAACACACACACACACACACACACACACATATATATATATGTATATTCAATAATCCCTAGATAATGTTAAATTAAATATACCATTGACTTTTAGATCAGAATATTGAGGCCATTGCATCCTAAACGGAACATTATCATTGAGAAGAATACACCATGCCTGCTCAAGAAATTAAGAATACATAAAAGATCTAAACAACCAATAAGGATATAATACAACTGAACAAATCTCACCTGTACATCGTATCCTGAATTCTCCAGCAAATGTACATTTGCTCTAGTGATTTGGAAGCCTGTCTCCGCAGTCTGTATTGGCTGTGAACTGAGAAACACAAGTTTGGGAGTAAATGAACTCGGAGGCTAGAGATTCAAGTAAGATGTAGTTCCTAGTCATTTTAAAAGAAACAACGTTTATGATATAATGGAATGTTCATGCCACCAGAAAATCTCGGGCTCTCGGCAAACCACTATCCCAGATCGAGGTTATCCATGCACAAACCACACCTCAGTTTAGTCAAACTGGGAGGCTAAAAACCACTCTACTTAACTGACTGTACTAACTAGAAATCGAGAATACAATCCAAAGCATTTTATTGAAAACATTAATTAGCAGTTGTCCTATCTTACATGAAGAATCTAAAGGAATGAAATACTCGAGCAATAAGAAAGATCAAACCCAACTAACTTACCCATCATCCGGTGTACTTGAGACAAGGAGCTTAACAGGATATAAAGGGTGTGCCAACGTTTTCCAAAATCTGACCAGATAAATTTCCATAATATAAACCAAGTCAGCTGGTCCACCTTAACATGATAAAAAACGATAAAGAAGCTGCTGAATGCTGAGTTACCATATATTTAGATTTTGTTCAGCAAAAATATATAGTTATAGAAAGTAAAAAGGAGGTGTGTTATGCCAGAACAAAATATGTAATACAAATCCAGATTGATTAAGAAACATTTCGAAGTGTTCAATTATTTGCTAAACTTAATTTGAATACAGTAATACTTCTCAAGGCTCCTTAGTAATGAATTTATTATCTTTAAGTAAATATCATTAGTTAATGGGGAAGAGGTGGCTTAAAACCTTTTAACTAAATTAAGTTTGGAGAATACTTATGTTTATTCTCACATTAAGGTTAGCTATTCATGCTATCTGTTGCTAAGTATAACTTAATTACAGTAATATTTCTCAAGGCTTTTTAGTAATGAACTAATGATTATATTATCTTTAAGTACATATCATTAGTTGATGGGGAAGAGGTAGCTTAAAAACTTTTAACTAAATTAAGTTTGGAGAATACTGATATTTATCCTCACATTAAGTTTAGCTATTCATGCTCTGTTTCTTTAACTGACGTATTAAGCTTGTAAAAGAGGGGTTCTGATACGGATATGCAATGTGATTATGTCAGATGTACTTGTTGAGAGATTATATTTAATTTCTGATAAGAGAAACTTGACACAAATGACGAACCATATATAAATAGCAAGTTATATAGGATCTTTTAGAGAGGTGTGTTGCACAGTTCGGCTTAACCAGTTGGCATGCTATAGAAAGGCATCCATCAATCTTACGGCATATTGGTAGGAATTACTCTAAAGATGGGGTTGCATATAAAGTTAAAGGATTCTTAATATAGGTAACCGTATCTTGATAAACAATAAATGATTTAACATGTTTCAAGTTCATAATGAGCATAGGCAAAGTGAAATCTACATCAGTACACCAGTATGTTGCGGAAACTCTTCAAACAGTGTTCATCGCTCCCTCCATCCCAAAACTATTGTACACTAAACAAATAAACGCAGTTTATGAAAATGAGAATATTACAGCTTACATTTGACTAATATGGCACTTTTTGCCCATTTATTCAATGCTTCTTTGAGTTTTATAGCATTAATTTCAATTAGGAGTATTATTGGAAACTTATTCAATTATATCTAACCACTTTTAGAAGTTTACGTTTAGTTTGGGAGATACTAAAAAGGTGAAGTGGCCATTACTTTGGGAAGAAAGTAATATATATTTCTTCATGCTTACTAATTAGTTTGTGATTTCCTAAGTATTCTGGTTACTCGAACTGTGTAATTGGTAACAAGGACATATGATTATATACCAAACCATGTAGCATAAATTAATTAATAACCACATAGTTCAAATAATGAAAAATGACATATAAATTCATACGGGTCGCATCGATCGATTCGACAAACTTCACAATAATGCTGAGACTGAGCAGGTGGGGCTCCCTCGGTGGACTCCACTGGGATAATAACACAGGAAATGTGTTGTAAAACTTGACAATGTGAATCTGCACACTGAAAAGAAACAAACTTCATATAAGTAAAAGTCATGATGACACTCAAAAGTGCTACTTTATAAGATGTAAACAAGAACAGAACTGCAAACCGTGAATTATAGAGAAAAAAAAACTACTCATAAAAGTGTTTCAGGTACGAAGCATAGAAACAACCCTGACAACATCTAAGTTCACACCAAACATAAAAAAAGAACATTTGTGAAAAGCATTATAGCACAATCAGAAGAACTCAAAAATTTTAAAATGTAAGGGAATGAGACTACAAAGCCTGTGGACAGAAATAAAATTAAAGACAATAAGAAGACAAAACGCAGTAAAACCTGAATCATGAACTCTGTTTTCAGTGGACTACCACAAGGACAACGCATTTTCTGATCCACTGTTTCCTCTTTAGTTGCAGTGATGCTACTGTCAGAGACACTACGTCCACCAGTTACAGTATCATTTGGCAACATATGCGACATTTTTCTGAAACAATAAGACATACAAATATTAAATATTAGCAAGGATCATTGACGTTGACTTGTTTTTGTGCAAAAACAGAATGACAGCAGGGGTTAACTTGGGAAAGATCAAGATTTATGAAACAAGGTAGAAGGAACGGGACATAAATGATACGTACAAATGATATTGTTGTTACAGAAAGCATGATCCACTGTCATGCCAATCTGAAAACAAACCAATAAACACTTACTTGTGGGTTTCATTAATTATATTTGCCACTTCATCCTTTCGAATCAATCTATTCTTTTGCGCACCATGAGTACCTGATGCTAGAAACAAAATAGGAAAAAACTGAATAAGAACAAACACTTAAAAACATAAAAACTGAGGTTGTCAAAGCATCCAACACAAGGACACTAAACTAGATTCCATGTATACAAATAGTAATGACAAAGTTTAGAAAATAGGCCTAAAACAAGAATCTGATAGAAATGCTTACCTCCTTCGTCAGAAAGCAAAGCCAGAATCCTATCCATGAGGTCCTGTATTAGAAAAGGATGCAAATTAAAGTAAACTTATCATCTAGTCATGTACTTCAAAATATGTGGATTTAATGCCATTTATATATAATACTTTATAAGCAGATAAAGCTGTGACTCTGGCATTGTGAAGAATATCAAATATCACACAACTTTACAAGTTCGCTATACGATGGCACCAAATGATAGGTGAATACTGCCTGCAGCTGGTCCTTGGGGAAGGGTCAGATTGTGTCCAAAGGGCACACAAGGTCAATGGTTTCTCAGCCGATTTAAATCTTTTGGAACTTTAAAAAGTCACCATTTGGCTTGTGACTGCACTTAACAAACTAAACTTTAGTCTTTGAAAATGACTAATTGCTCAAGCTGCAAATAGAAAGGGCAATGTTGGGTATACACAAACACACACACTCGTATCCTGCTACACACTCTTGTGAGAAGTCTTCCTGGAAGCAACCTCCCTACCCTCGGGTAGAGGTATGACTATCTACATCCCACCTCCCCCATACCCCACCTTTGACAGGATTGTGCATTGTTGTAGTGCTTTAGTGCGAATTTCTTGAAGTCAACAAACAAAACCACATGAAATATGCATCAGCTTTATTACCCTCATTGGAAAAACTCATTAAAAAGTGTGACAAAACCTAATGTTCATGCATTTAAAGCAGAACTATGTAAACACTAATTTATTATGAAAAAGTTTTAAAGAACTGCTAGGAAGCATTGGGAAGATCTAGACATGTTATTGCCACAAAAGGCGTAATCCTATATTACAGTTTGACATCCTGGGGAAATCCCTTTTCTCAATACTCTCATTGCCCTTTCATCCGGAACTGCCATAATTGGGCTCATCATGCTATGCTCGCAGGAAATAGTAAGAACCCTTTTCCAAAACATATTTTTAGAAAACATTAGATGAAAAAACAGAAAGAATAACCCTCGAAGATTACAAAAGAACTTCGAGAAATCGAAGAAATAAATATGAAAATAGTCAAAGGGCCTTCTGTCCAACTGACACAATAGGTAGTTGTTTTCTGTAACATCAACACATTAAATGCTTTTTCCTATTTGAGCTTGAACAGACATTGTTCAACCATTCATTAGATTTCACATTTGGGTATAAATACCCATGTCGGCCATTCGCTTATATCCAACACAACTATAAAAATTTTCTTAGATCCTCTCAATTATTTTTATACTCATCATTGATCAATCAAACTTAAAACATAGCCTAAAATTCGCAAACTGTGCTTATGACAGTTGTACTGACTGAACTAAGGTTGTACATTTTAATTAGTTGATCAAATGTGGTGTAGAGCTGCAATCCAATTGTGAGCAATGCTATTCCGCCACAAGAGAATGTTTAATTATAGTGGAGAAAATCTACGGAGTAGCGAGGAGTGGATTGGAATAAAATATTGTCCGAACTACTATACATTGGCTGTTGTATTTATCCTATCTCTCTTATCTTGTCTTGTTATCTGACTGGCCAAAAAAATATACTGGTTAATAGATTCTGGACATATAAATAGTAGCAATGGCAAGAAGACTAATCCCGATATTCTTTCCCTGACAATTGGAGAATTCTACGCATAAATATGAAGTAAATGAAATCACTAAATTAAGTTTGGATAATACTGTTGGGGAAAGACATAAAAGAAGAAGGATGAACTACAGAAAAAATCTGACTTGTCTAGCAACCATAAGAGCATACTCTAGAAGTTAGAAAACAAAATGGGGATGAAAAAAATCGAACATGCGATAATGTGCCAAATGGCTAACAGCCAAAATCAAAATGTGGTCTACTATAACAGCGTAAAACCACTATATCATTAGGTACATACATTAGATTGTCAATACAAACTATCAAAACAATACAATATGCGTAAATAAGCAGTGTTTGCTACTAAAAGTATAACGGGGAAATGATCTCAATTAATAAGTGCAGTACTATGATTTATGGTTCACACGTATGACGATATAATTACTTGCATTAAATTAGATAGCAAGGAACAATCATATCATACATGATACATAATAGCTTTCACTTTCTATTAATTTTACTGCTTAAATTTAATCATCTCTACTTGAGATATATTAGGTAATTTCGGGCTTATACTCATCTTTTATTTGAAAACCTAATACCATAAAAGTATTAAACTTTAAACCCTTCCATATCTTGGTCTTTCAAATACACACCCAAAACAAAGATCAAAAACTAACAACTTTTTGTGTCTGTGTTTGTAACATAGTGTGAAATATAAAAAGCTAGATAGGTCAAATAAATATGCATATCCTTTTCCTTTACAAGTATAAAAGACGATAGTAAGTTTAGCAAAAGCTTGATTTTTTGAAATCAAACAAAAACATACCAGGCCCCAATTTAACAAGCTCATTTCAAATAAAAGAAACATCTGTGTAGCATTAATTGGTAATGAACGAGGCAATCAGCGAGCTACTCTAAATTTGCATAAATTACTGGCTTTCATGCAATATGCGTGTTTTCATGACCCTTTAAACAGACTTTCTCTAATCAAAACCAAAATTAGACAAACTCAAGCATATGTGGTCAAGTATTAAAATATAGCCTAAAAAGAACTTCAAATAAATATATTTCCCTTCAGAACATGCCAAATCACATTACATAGCCATAATTATAGTATAAATTAAATAGATAACCAGAACCCGAACAAATGGTTTTGAAGTTACAGAGAACGGTTACTCCAGCCTGTGATTCACGTGCGGCATTCACAAGATCCCTATTCCCTAATCAAGAAAGTAATATTTATGCTATAAAGATTTTACCTGCTTCCTCCCCGTTTTCGGAACACCAAGATGGCTGAGTACATCCTTAAGCTCTTGTATTCTAAATCGTGCCAGTTTTTTCTGATTGATAAAACATTGTTACTAGGATAATACTATATCATATGAAACATGGAAGGAGAACAAAATAAAATTGCAAAAGAGAAGCACATTAACATATAACTATCCAGAAATGGAAATACATATAACCTTAGACTACAGATACACAAAGGCACATAAACAAATGACTACTTGATGTAAATGTAAGCCAAGCCTTTCGACTAGACGCATACAAGCATTGTTAGTTCTCCCAAGGCTGTGTGGTCTTTGTGAATTTTCAGTAGTTCATTTAATCATAGATATGACTTAATATAATCTATCTCAACACCAACCATAAATAACAATATGTTGATGCTATGCCCAAAGCCCCAAAGCTTATCGATTATAACACATTATCATGATATCCTTGTGAAATAATCGATCTTTATTCAGAGCGACGAGGGAAGCTATTAATCCTAGACATTGACTCTCGACTTTCTAGGAAGAAATTACTAATGTTTACTTTTTGAATTTGAACAAAACAAAGCACTTATGAAAGAAGGAGGCCAATCCGCATGCAAAGACAATAACTTTTAATTTTGGCAGCCCAAAAAGCATAAAGCATCCTTACAAGCAGAGGCTGATACGGATCTCACTGACTTTTTTTGAAAGGCCGTTGACTTGCATATTTTGTGCTAACATTTGATCTTATTAACTGTCTTTCTAAATTTACATATGATCCAAAAACGTCAACCCAAATATTTTGTAAGTAAAATCACAGTACAAGTTTCTAAACTACCAAATGTATTTTCACTTGTACAATGAATTTACTTTCTGGGGTTTCTTCGTCTGGCTGAAAACTACATTAGTTAGTTTCCGTAAAAGTAAAGAAAACCTATTCCTACACCACCTCAATGGTGCCTCGCTGCAGATTACTGTATTGGAGTCACTCCGTTATAAAAACTGAAAAAAATCGTATCAATTATAACTATCCCCGATAACTTTACTAACAGTCGTTCACTACCACCATTTATCCTTCATGATTCAAGAACTATACTACAATTTCAAAATGTTAGAGCAAGTACATTTTTTTGCAAAATATCGTTTTCGCTTTCGTCTCATAAACACATACGCTCGCACGACACATGGCAGTTATGCCTCAAATTCTGAGCAAAGGCGAATCACCGTGCCACGTGTCACCTTCTCCTTCTTCCCTACTTGGTTACTATAAGATTTGTTTTATTTTACAATAACCAACCCGTATATATAAGGGATTAGTACCTTAAAATGTAAACAACTTTACATGAATTGTCAAAGTATGTATCGAACCTCAATCATGTGCATTGTCAGTAATGAACTTTCAAATCTTGTGCATTGTATGTATTCAGGTATATGTGCCAACCATATAAGTTGCCGCTTGTAAGTTTTTGATTGGACAGATACATAAATGCACAAGATTTGAAAGTTGCACATGATTAAAGTTTGACACACACTAAGAAAATTCATAAATACAAATTATATATAAACACATTATATACAAATATATATAATTCATAAATACAGATACAAAATCACAATTAACAAAAAATAAAAACTAAAAAAGCAAGATAAAAGAAATTACCTTGCATTCAGGAACCAAATCATCCATCTCTAAATCCTTATTTAAAAGAAGGAAAAAAACAAAAAACAAAAAAATGCAAGTTAATTATAAATAAAAATATTTCAGATAATAGATAATTAGGATTCAGGTAAATTAGGGATCGTGAGTGTATAATTACTGTGTGTGTTAATTATATAGGTTTAACTGAGCAGCAGCGGATAGTGAGGGGCCAGAGGGACGTCAAACGAGGGTTTTTCGCAATCTATCAATATCAATATGATATTTTATTTATTTATTTTTATTTAGTTTTGGTTTGGTCTAGTTGTATTTATAGTGTCAGTGTGGTATTCAGGTTTTCCCTAGTCGGACAACCAGAACAACATTAGCCAGAACAATATCAGATCTTACTTACGGGAGGTGAAACGTTGACAGTTATATTTTCGTTTAATATACGAGTCATGTGCTCGCGTAATGCGATAGGCAATGGTGATGGTAGCGATGACGGTTGATGGAGGCGACAATAATGGTAAATATAAAAGTAACTGATATTAGAGTAGGTAGTGTGGTTATTTTGAATATTGGAAAATTTATGTTGTAAATTACTTGTATTTATTTAAGAGTATCATAAATATATTAAGTGAAAATGTTTTAAAATTAATAAATATAAAGAAGAATGGTTTGTAATTTTTTATTTGAGATTTTTATAGATGAGTTCCTCTTTTATAGGGTATTATAAATTAATTTGGAAGGATAATGTGATTAAAAACGAAAATAAGTGTTAACACTATGTTCTTTAGTTTTTGTGAAGGGAGAAAAGAAAAAAATCCAAGTGATTTTAAAACAATGTGGGTTCTTGAGTTTTTTTTAAAGTGAGAAAGGAAATGATTTGAAAGGAAGTTTTACTTGTTTTTGTTTAAAAAAATCTTACTTCCATTATTGGGATGATTTGAAATGATCGAATCTTATCTTTTCTTATCATATAACTTTTTTTTTTAAAAAAAAATATATGGACTCAAGAACATAGCATAATAGTCATTCATATATCTTAAGGGAAAAGTATCTGTGTGTATATGTAACTTGTGACCAGTTACTATTGTATGAAAAAAACTTTAGTTAAGTTCATTGTATGTAAGTAACCTGTTAAAACTGAACGAATTGTGTAAGAAATCAAGGTGGCACCACCAGGCATCTAATACATGGCCCAATGAGAGACCTCTACATCAACTTGTTTACACAATTCATTCAGTTTTAACAGGTTACTTACATACAATGAACCCGACTAAAGTTTCTTTCATACAATAGTAGTTGGTCACAAATTACATACACACTCAGATACTTTTCTTATATTTTTTTCTTTTTTACTTAAATGATTTATGACATCATTTATTAATTAACTTTTAAAATTTTTTAATTCTTTTATTAAAACACAAGAAATTAGATATAGCTAATTAGACTGAGCGGAGTGGACCATGAAACCCTCGACCCTCGCCCTCCCTCGCCGACCGTCGCTCCCCACACCACCCCCGTCGACCGACAACCCATTCGCTCGACTTCTCCCTCTCGCCCTTTCTTCCTTTGACCATCACGTTGACCGAGGTGGAGTAAATGCCTACCGGCTAGTTTGACCAAAAAAAAAAAAAAAAAAATTTCCCCTTTTTTTTTAAAACAAATCCTTTCCATTCCATTTCCCTTTTACAATTCACACACACATATCCCTTTCTTCTTCCTTTTTTACTTTCATCTTCTTTATCTTTAACCAAAAATGTTTCCAAACAACAACTTCAACAACAACCCTTTAACCCCGGGTAATCATAGTCAACGTCCAAATAACCCAAATCAACAACCCGATATGTTAAACGACCTTAATTTACTCAATAACCCACAACTTTTCCAATTGAATCAACATATGTCTACTAATCAACAAATGGGTATGGGTTCGCTTATGGGTATGGGTCCGGGTATGGGTATGGGTATGGGTCCGGGTATGGGTATGGGTGGTTCGAGCCAACATGAAACTTTTGGTGGGTCGTCTAGCCAACAAAACACTCCCGGTTCATTTTTTGATCGTCAAAGGCTAGTTGAGACTCCACCACTAGATTCTCAAGATGATGATGTAGTTCAAGAGACACAACCACCCCCTCAACCATCAAAACCAAGGCGGCATAGGAAAAAAGTGGCTGGCGAAGACGAACCACAACCAAGAAATGTCATACAAACGTGGTTACCATCGGAAGAAATGAATTTAGCTACGGCTTGGCTATCGGTGACCGAAGACCCAGAATGTGGTATTTTTCTTTTTACGCATACTATTTTTTTTATATATAAATATGCCCATTTTTATAAAAAAAAAAAAAACTGTTTCGGATTTTTTTTTTTAAAAAAAAATTTGTTTCGTTTTTTTTTAATCTGTTTCATTTTTTTTATAAAATAAAAAACTGTTTTAGTTTTATTTTTTTAAATATATTTCGGATTTTCTTAAAAAGAGAAACAGTTTTTAATTTTTTTTTTTAAAAACAGCCGACTTTTTTAAAAAAACAAACAGATTTTTATATTAAAAAAAAAGTTTTTTTTTTTTAAAAAAAAGCCGAGTTTTTTTATTATATAAAACAGTTTTTTATTTAAAAAAAACAGTTTTTTTTTAAAAAAAAAAAACAGCCGAGTATTTTAATTAAAAAAAACAGTTTTTTTTATTTGAAATATTATTTGTGTTTTGTTTTTTGTTGTAGCAAATTATCAAAAAAGGGGGTATTTTGGTCACGAATAACCGAGGCTTTTGCGACATTAGAAGAAAAGCCGATAGATTACTGTGACCCCGAAGTTGTGAGTGCAAAATGGAGGAAGATACGTCCAATTATTCAAAACTTCAATCAAATCTATACTCGAATCGGTCATGCAAGTGGGGAAAACGATTTAGATCGTGTTAGAAAGGCCAACGAAGAGTATGAAGGAACTTATCGCAAGCCATTTCCGTATTCATCAATTTGGGGCAAAATTCGGTATATATTTTACTTTTTATTAAGTCTAATTATGTTTAATATATATATATATATGTATGTACATTTCATTTTATTATGTTTTATTATGTCTAGTATATATATGTATATATATATGTACATTTCATTTTATTATGTTTTATTATGTCTAATATATATATGTACATTTCATTTTATTATGTTTAATTATGTCTAGTATATATATGTATATATATATGTACGTCTCATTTTATTATGTTTTATTATGTCTAATATATATATGTACATTTCATTTTATTATGTTTAATTATGTCTAGTATATATATGTATATATATATGTACATTTCATTTTATTATGTTTTATTATGTCTAATCTATATATGTACATATATTACTTTTTATTATGTGTAATTATGTTTTATATATATTTATATAGGTAAAGTTCGAAGTTTTATCTCGTGGACAAAAGCGCTGTGAGGACCAATCTCGGTGAACCCACGACCAAAAGGTCGAAGACTTCATCATCCACCGACCCAGTGGCTAGTCAAGGGTCGGATGCTAGGGTTAACTTTGACTTTAACTCGTTTGAAGAGTTAGGTGATAATGATGATGAGCCGGGGCTTCAAGAACGGCCCATTGGTAGGGACGCATCAAAGAAAGCGTCGAGAGGGGAAGCCGGGTCGAGCTCGGGAGGCAAGGGGAAAGGAAAGGGTAAGTATATGGAGACGTTTGAAGGAATTGTGAAAAAGTTGGATAAGTTGTTTGATATGAGCTCGAAGAAAATTGAGTTGAAGGAAAAGAAAGTTAAGATCATGAAAGAAGACCGCGATTGGAAGTTGTTGGGTACCGACTATTCCCACCTTGAAGAGCCGGAGCGAAGCATCATGGAACGCAAAAAACAAGCGCTTCGTGAAAAATATTTGTCTTGATTAGTTTTTATATTTAATAACTTTGTTATTTATATGAACTTTTTTATTTTTCGAACTTTGTTATTTTTCGAACTTTGTTATTTTAAGAACTTTGTTATTTTTATGATTAACTAGTAGTAATTTTAATTATGTTTAATAAATTTGTTTATGTTTAAAATATATATGTATTTCCTTTTTATTATAACAAAGTTTACAAAAAATCAAAAATAAAATTAAATCAATCATTACCACATGCCACATGACACAAGTCGCCCACCCCTTAAAAACCCACCCATTTCCACCTTTTTTGAGGGGCAACTCTTTTTATCCCACATGCCACATGGCACAAGTCGCCCCCTCTTTCTCACGACACCACTCCTCTTAGTCTTAGTATATGCATTAATCACAAATGTTAACTATAATACGTAGTACATCATAAATAATTTTTAAACATTTTTCTTGCCCGCGTAATACGCGGGTTATTAAGCTAGTAATCTTATTAATCAAGAATCCAACTAAAAACATACTATTTAATTTTTAAAAATTAAAGTTTTACCATCAAATTAAACAACCCTATCTTACACTATCATTACCATGACACATTATTAAAAATCGTAGTAAACTGCCACTTTGCTTGGCTACGAGGCCAACTTATATTAGCTAAAAATTTGTATTACATATATGATGATATGAAACCACTTACTTCTAACCGTATACCATCAATTGTCCAATTGTGCTTTAGAATACTATAATATACAATACCGTAAAATATGTTTGATGATGTACGGTTAAAACTAAGTGATATACATAATTACATATCACCACAATTGAACGTACCATATATTCATACATATACGCAAAATAAAAACAAATTTCCAAACCCACTTTGCTAAATTGAGAGAGCCAAATGAAGGTCCTTTGGGCCTAATGTATCATGCAACGATGTATGGTCCATTTGTAGGCGTTTTTTTAGAAATTTTCTAACCTCAACAAATCACATATTCAAGTACTATACAAAGTTACACGTGCTGATGGGTCCGATGTATGCTATAGAAACTATAAGAGGAATTTAACAGCTTGTGACATATGACGTAAGTAAAACATAACACTTTAAATTAAAAGACATGATATCTTGTAGGAAAAATGGAAAATGATACATGTATCACACAATTTGAAAAATACACCACAATTTCAAGCTTTATAGCATGATGTATAAATATGTAATGTGCAGTTGGTATTAAGATGATGAGCTCTCTACCTTGTAAGGTGAGATGCATAAGATATTCATATTGTAATTTGGTATAGTAATAATGTAATATAAATCTGCTTATTATAAAAATATTTATCATTTATGCAACTAATCGTTATTGATAAAAACCTCAACTAGATAAGACCTAACTACACTTTTGTTTTTCAGGTTTTTAAGAATTAGAAAAGATCAAAGCTGGGTGGAATCTGATAAAATGTGAAAACAGCAAGCAAATACGAGATGAATGAAAAAACTCAAGTTACAAAAATAAAAAAATTGAAAGGGGCATTCCGAGAATTGAACTCGGGACCTCTCGCACCCTAAGCGAGAATCATACCACTAGACCAAATGCCCGCTTTTGAAATTTATCTTAGACTTACATTTATCAATACGTGTAACAAGCTTTTTATCGCTCACATAAACTGCTTTGCCATTATATTACACATGACATTGACAATACTAGTTACAGAGTAAATTTAATTTGAATAATAAAATAAAATAGCATTGTAGCGAGAGCGTGAATTTTTTGAGAAAGAAGTCAAGAACAAAAGAAATACATCATCGTGATATAAAAAAAATAAACACCTAATATCGTTTTCTACGGTTTGCTTCCAAATTTTGTAAGTCATTCACTCGTTTGTCTTACTATCAGTTGATCTTATCGATCATCAGGTTACATGAGGACCATCTTTATATAAAATTTGAAAATTTAATAACCATCTTTGTCAGTAATAAAAGTAATACAATTAACCTTTTCTGTAAAAAGTATATTAACATTTTATGTCTTAAGCATTTTACTTATACTTATTTAATTAACCTTTAGTTTTACTAACTTACTCGTACATTTATTTACCATTTACATTACATATAAAGCATACTCTAAGTCAATAATGTATCTAGAATAGTTAAAATAAAAAATAAAAAGAAAGAAGTTATTGGTACGTATAAACAACTTAACATTGTGGCATGTTTTTCATTAACGAGTTGAATCATCGTCTCGAAGGGCTCTGGTTCAAAAGTCACAAACAAGACTGACTTAATAATGGTTCAACACGTCCAGGTGAGAGTGTGGGACACCTCCCATGTCATTGACTCTACTATTGTTTGCTTTTAAATTCTAATTCAGGCCTTCTAAAAGGGTCTAATTTTTGGCTCATTCGTTTGGACAAGCTAGGGATAATAAGTTAATGATTAATTATGAGTAATTACACATGTTACTTAATAATTACTAATTAAATATAATAAGATTATTGTTTGGTTTATATAGACGTGACACTTCCTACAAACTTCTAAACTTTGAAAAATGGTATAGTAAATGTTCATACCCTGGTTTAATTAATAAGAGAAATCAAATATAATCATCTAGACTATGTGTACCCGTGGTAAATACATGAGTTTCACAACATTATCAATATAAGAATTAGTATATGGAATAAAAAAAATACTTATACCATTAACATGTAAAAATATACTTCAAAAATATTTGAAATATTTAAATGTAAATATTAAATGCTAAATGATATCAAGGTTGAACAGTGTAGCAATATTTTAACATTGATTACACAATTCAAAAAAAAAAAAATGTCTACATGAAAAATCAGAGATATTGGTATGTTTTAGGGATTAGTTTCCTGGAATGTAATTATCTTTGACCGAATGTCTATAGTAGGAAAAAACTAAAGTTATGTGTATTGTATGTAAGCAACTCGAAAAAATGTTTATTATATGTAAGAAAACATACATGGCAACCATATACAGGTGCCACTTGTCAGATTTTAATTGGTTGAAACGAAATTCTTACATATAATAAACATTATTTCGAGTTGTTTACATACAATACACACAATTTTAGTTATTTCCTACTATAGACATTCGTTCAAAATTTCTTATATTCCAGAAAACTAATACCTATGTTTTATTATACACCCTTATGATTTTATATCAAGAAAAAAGTTGTGTATACCTTAATAATAGGTGATGATTTGTACATCACACCTTTTAGCCGTATAACATGAAATATGCTTTAAAGTCGTATACTCTATATTAATGTTTTGAGGGTGTAACCAGGATTTGGAAACTTGTGACTTGGATTCGACTCAGCGGGGGAGGGGGTTAGGAATTTTTGGAGAATTTGGACTCAATTCGGGGAGAACTCGAATTGGAATTATATATACAAACATAAGTATTTTTGAAATTATATGTAATAGAACTTTAAAAATATATTTCAGACTTCAAATTTAAGCATAGTTGTTTGAAAATATTAACATAATAATTCAAACTTGAAAATTAAACATTAGATTAGTTGATAGATTCACGTTTCATCATCATTTAATCTGTATCAAGGTTGGAGAACTCGTGACTCAGACTCAACTCGGCGATGTGGGGAGTCAGGAGTTTATTTTGGATACCCAGTCTACTCGAGAGAGTTTTATGACCTTGGATGTAACTGTGTAATTAAGGGTTAAAAAGCTACAAAACATGTTTATTTTACAAGTGAAGTTAAAATATATTATAAGTGGGAAGATCTTTCCTTGATCTTTACATTCATGATTTTCTTTTTATATTTGACCAACTAGTGATCACCATCTGGTTTTTCTATATCAAAAGTCATGTAGAGACAAAGTAGTTCCACTAATTAATATAAACTAATGATTTTAAAATTAAAACCCACATTCCCTAATAAATAGAATAATGCATATAAGATGCATGTATATATATATGCACACCTAGACATGATAATAATTCACTAATTTAATCATAAGCAAAACCTCCTAACTAATCATTCTCTTTTGAAGCTCTCATATATAGTCATGGCTACTAAACATCATCCTTCAAATCTTAATCCAAACCTAAATTCTCTTTGTGATCTTCCTATTTATGGCGATGAAACTAAATACATCACTACCTCCATGAAAGGTGAAGAAAGCTTTAGGTTCTTTAGTGAAGAATGGGTGAAAAATAATAAAGATTTAAACATATTTCCAAACAAAGATATCCTTTTTTGTGGAAAATTGATAGTTCCCAAACAACCCGTTTCAAACAACACTCAAGAATTCAAGAAACGTGAGAATAGAAGCACCAAAGTTGATGTGAATTCGGGTTATCATCGAGACAGAGAATTTGCAAAGTTAATTTCAATGAACAAAGGGAGAAATAATAATCATGATTGTGAGCGTAAAACAAACAAGGCTTTTCCGTCTTCATCAGGATCACATAAGTTAAAGTGGTACTATTATGGGCTTAAATTGGCTGGGTTTCATGTGGAGATGGACATGAGTTCCATTAAAACTAGACGAAACCGACACCAAAAAGCCCATGGGAAAGAGGGGAGTGGTGGTTCTAGACATGGAAAAGGGTTGGGTAGGGTAATTAGAGACCTTAGTTGTGATGGTCCAACCCAAGCTAACTTGATGGTGGAGGCTTCACATGTATGCATCCCAAGGGTCTAAAGTTTCATGAGTGTTTATAAGATTTGGAAGTTAAAATGCATCCTATAGAAGTTGATGTTTGATAAACTCCACTTCGACACATCTATTTCTGATCCCTTTTTTTGATGTTAGTTTATCTAGCATTTCTTGTAATTGTAATATCCTCTTCTTCTTTTCTTCCTTTTTTTTTTCATGCAGTACCAATCTTTCTGCATCTTGCAGGTTGTTGGCTCGTGGTGATTTTTGTAATTATATACTTATATCTTATTTATATTTATATAATTTCTACAGTATTTTCAACTTTACAGCTTTAGAGGATCCTATCCAACAATTTTTTTGTTGCAAAAGCTTTCTCCTTTCATCGTTATCAAGTTCTCGTATATTATGTTTATGTAGCTTTTCATCGGATAAGATATCATTCACATATGAATATAAATAATATTAAATATAACTTGATACGTTCATATGTAAATAAATTTATTTATATATATCATTCACATATAAATATTTATAAGTTATAATTCAAAGATTCTTATACTTTTTCAATTCAAATATTTTTTACATGAAATTTTTTTCTTTATTTTAGTGTTTTATACCAATAAAGTTATAATTTAGAGGATGTCAATGCAATGCAAAATTATTAGGCTTTTCACGTTCATGGTTCATACTTCATAGCATAGGGTTTATTAAAATTTTAGAGGCCCTATTTAAAAAATCTAAATAAAGCCTCAGAACAAAAATGATAACGGTCCAAACTCAATATAGGCAAAACTTATGTATAACTATGGGCTTGACTTAACTTCCAACAATCCAATTCAATTTTTATAGAAAAATTTTCAATGTTTTTATTTATAACTAGTTCTTTATCCGAGCGCCCCGGATTGATTTAACGATACGTAAAACTATAACGCATATAAGGTGGTTGATATATATAAACGATAAACGTATATTACAATAGTGTATCATAAATGTAAAAAAGTGCAACACAAAAAAGAAAAAGTAGTGCAAAAATCTTTTTAACATATATAGATAAACTCTTAAAATAACTACAATGTCATGTTTTACATAAATTAACTTTACACTGATAACCTACACCACTAGTCGTTACCGCCATCACCACACCACTACCACTACTACTATTATCGTCGCATCATGCAAACATACATCTAGCATTACCCAAACGTTTGATGGTAAAAGTTAGGAACAAAGTTTACTAAAGGGATCAAAAAGTAAAAAATAAAAATGGGTGGCCAAAGTTACAAAATCCAAAAGTTTAAAAGTAAAAGTTAGAAAAATAAGTTTAATTTAATGGGTAGAAAGTAGGGAAAAAAAAGTTGGTGGTCAAAGTTGAAAACTCAAAAACTTAGGTGGTAAAAATAAAAAAGCCATAAAATTTTACTATCTATATCTATTATCTAAAACCCCCTAATTTTAGAAAGTGTTATAAAATGGTTTGATGGAAAAGTATTAAATTACACTTAATAAACATCCTTTATGGAAAGGGTTATTAGAGATTACCAAATTTGCCCTTAATGAATTAATTTACACTTTAAACCCTTATCTTGCTAATTTACATTCTAAGTTCTTATCTTCTAAAATATTTCCAGTAGCACCATTACATCAACTTACACAGTTACGCCACTCGACACCAATTGTCGATGTCATCACCACCCGTCACCGACACCACTAAACCGTCATCGCCGTCACCGGATCCGCATTGCGCGGGCACCATGCTAGTAGCTAATATGTCTTAAATTGTTACATATAATACTGAGTAATAATTATTCTATCTTTTTTTATACTAAAATACAGTTGCTCAAATAACTTATTGACCAATCACAATTCTCGATTTCTTAACGTTGACTTTTGTTTTGAATTTTGACTTTAATTTACTTTTTTTTTTCTATCACAAATTTACACTTTTTACCCATTAATTTTAATATACCAAATAAATATTAATAGCTAATATATATCTGATAGAATAATAACTAATATTTATCTAATAGAATAAGAGAATTGATATCCGTACCAAACATTTTGATAAATTTACCAAACTGTACAAATTTTATAACATACAGTACAAGTAATCCATACATAACTTTGGTAGATTAATAAAAACAAATGGTACAAATGTCATCTCCCATAGAATAATAACTGATATATATATATCATATAGAATAGAATGTATATATTCAACAATATGTTCTATCATATAAATATATTTTTCTATCTAAGGATAAGATATTATTTCCAATAATATAAAATTAAAATATAATACACCATGTGTAACAATATAACAAATAAAATGATAGTGACTTATTATGATATTTTAACATTGAAATATTGTTAAGTATGTCACAATTTATAACTTTGATAAACATATTATATTTTATGATATTCAAATTTCGCTAAGCATGTCACAGTAAACAATTTCGATGAACATATTTTTTTTAAAAATATTTCATATAAAACTTATAGTGTTGATATATAAATCAAATTTGTGTTACTCAATATATTATATTAAGTTTTATTACTCAAAAGAATATATTAAATTTTAAACTATAATAATTAGTATCTAATATTAATAACTCCGTAAGTTCCGTATATTAGACACAAACCTAAATCTAGTAATTATTCTATTATGAATTTATAATTCATAATAATATTTGAAGGCCTTTAAATTCCACCATCATATTCTTCAACAATATGATCTTGATACAAATTTCAATCATCATTTCCAAAAGGGAAAAATTCATAAAAAAGTAACATTTTTACTTGAAATTCTTATTAAGAGGAACCTATTTTGTTTTCGTTTATTAAAAGGATTTTATTTCGAAATTTTTTTCAATAAAGGTAATTAACGTCAAATATTCGTTAAGTGACACATCACCTTGTCACTACATTAAAAAAAAGTGATATGGACAGCTAAGAGCTAACTCAATATACAATCTTATTTCTCTTTCAGTATCCTACACACCAAATTCCAAATCACACCTCTTTCTCTCTCCCGTTTGAAGAATCCTACTACCACCACTGCTGGCTGGCCAGCCGCTGCCAGAGCATCGCAGAAAGCCACCACTACATCACCATCTCCACCTTATTCCACTCCGTCACGATCTGTCTTTCTAAATACCATAAATTCTCCTATTCGATACGGCCACCACCGCTGCCAGAGCATCGCCACTCTTATTAATGAATTTGTACTACCACCCTCGAAACCCTACCCCTTGATACGGGCCTTTGGAGAGAAAGAAGGAAGAGAGAAAAAATTTAGGTAGATCTGGATATAAAACTCAAGAATGAGATACGGAGAAGTAAAGAAATATAGTCGACAGCTAGACAATGATTGTGTAGCGGTGGTGTAGGACGGCAGTGGGTTTGCAGGGCAGCAACGGCGACGCCGGTTTCTTAATATATATAAAGTACGGCGACGGCGGTTGGATGGAGGTGGTGAGCGGAGGTGATATTGAGAGGGTGATATTTAGGTGCCACCATCGTTTTTGATTGGTGTTCTTAATCTAAGTGTGAAATAGGATGATGTGCAAAATCGAGCTTTAAATTTATAAACTAAAACTACCCAAAAACTCACAACTACGCACTCACGGGCAGTGGACCCGATCGTTTGTAATATAGTTAAGAGATAAGTCTGAGTTCGTTCTCAGGGATTGGGAAATGATTAGTTGCTTGTGAAATGGTTTGAAAAACGGGTGTTGTTTCGAAAATCCTTTTGACAAATAAAGTAAATGGGTTTGCAAAATAAATTTAAAAGAACTCTTCAAACAATATATTTAAAAGTCATCCACCTTGATTTCCCTCGACTTCAAATGTGATTGCATTTAATGAAGAACAAATTCTCTAGAGTTTAAAAATAGTCGTGACAAGATAAAGCTACTCACGTGGTACCACCAACCGTGAACAAATTATCGAATCACCTAACTACTAGTCGAATTACCCAAGCTGGTACCACCAAAACTAAGTCAATTCTTCTAACAATCAGTTTTGTTGACTATCAAATTATCAATTGTACCTATGTGACAATAGCGTGGTACCACCAACCGATACCAATCACGTTGACAAAGTTAATCTTTTCTTAAAATGATATTCACTATCATACCATGAACTAGTGATAATTACTTATAGACAAGTAACCGTTTTAAAATCACATACACATTCAACTGGTACCACCAACGAAGAATCATATGCAACCAATATCAAAATTAATTAATGAAAAGAGTTAATATCATCAAGATCACAGAACAGCGATAATTGAGTAAACCCTTTTGAATTAAAAATATTGCAATCACATTATCCGTCTAGTTTCATCAAGGTGGATGATTAAACGCTTAGCCACTCATGATCAATTCACAATAATGAATAGAATAGAAGAGACACATGATGTACCAATCGTTTAAGGAAAATAAAATGCAAGACAATAAGTAGATACGATCTAGATGGGTGCCCGTGAATCTTCAACGAATTCGCCTAAGAAATAATCTTGATTGGAGGAAGAAAAACCCTTGTAGAACAGCTCCGAGAAAGATTTTTGATGCCTGATTTTCGACCTAGGGTTTTCTATTTATACTCCTCCAAAATCTGATGCAGAAACAAGGAAAGGTCTATCCTCCCGTGCACCCACTGCGGCGCAGTGGGGTTGAGCCTTCCCTCACTGCGGCGCAGTGAGGTGGTCTTGACTTTGACTTAATGGTGACTGCGGCGCAGTGGCTAAGCAAAACACCACTACGGCGCAGTACGTTTCCACGACTTCTTTTCTTCCTTTCCTGACTGCGGCGCAGTCATTTACTTACGACCCCCACTGCGGTGCAGTGGGGCAATCTTCATTTGTTTCCGAGGATTTTGGCTGCGGCGCAGTCTTGGCTTGTACAGAACCAACTACTTTCGATCTCGATACTTGCCAAACTCTGCCGTCTCTTCCACTCAAATCAACTCTCATCAACATAACGTACTTCTTGGCCAATAATCACCTGAAACTGTACCAAATGGACGCGTAACCTGTTTAGAGCCTGTAAACACTAACAAACACCATAAATGCGCCAAATGCATACAAAAAAGACTTAAAACATATGGTAAAATGGCTAATAACGATGTGGGTAATAGGTATAAATTAGTCACATCATAGGAGTAGATCGATTAGAAATAGATTGATTCTTGTATTGGAATTGGTTATTACAAACATTGTTTCTTCTTGTAGATTTGTTGTATTCGTATAATCTTGGTTATATTATATGAATATGAATAGATTTAAAGTCTCATATTGTTCTTGTTATATTCTCATATTTAGATTAGTTATGTGTGTTTTGAAAGCCTAGTTTTTTTTGCCATAAATTAGATGTGAAGAATATGAGTGCCGGAATAATTACCGGAATTTTTGCCTGAAAAATTTGATGAAGAAGATGATGACGTGACATGCCACGTTTGCAGTTAACGAAGATCTAGCGTTAAAAACTAGCGATATTACTTTTATTGAGAAATATTTGAAAATGGAATCCTTTTAATAAACAAAAACGAAATAGGTTCCTCTTATTAGAATTTTTGAGTAAAAAGATTCCTTTTTATGGATTTTTTCCTTTCCAACAAAAGCCGGAATGATTGTCCCTTTATTCCTCTTCGTCATCAAGCACATCATTCCACACGTCAGCCTCTATATCATTGTCGTCATTTTCTTTCATCCATTGTTCAAACTTCAAAAAAAAAAATATGAAAATTCTTTCATCCAAATCAAAATCCTAATGTGAATCAACGTGTATTTTCTTGATAAGTCATTCCACGTCCAATGCCCATAATTTTACAATCCAACCATGTCGTCTCATTAATTTCTAAACATATTCATCCAATAAAACAACATCGACTATCTATACATCTTAAAAAATAGGGTTTAATATCCCGGAGTATAAGTAATTTTGTAACTTTTTTTATTGTGTGTATGTATCAAAAATTTTAAAGATTTTATGTAAGTATTTCGCTATAATTGAACACTTAATGTAAAATTTTTACGTTGACCAATAAAAAACTTTTACGTGGACAGCTCATATAGTTGTCACGTATACATTTTTCCATTATGCGTTCAATTTAACGAAATCCTTATATAAAATGTTCAAAGTTTTTGATGCATACACACAATAGAAAAAGTTGTAAAGTTCCTTACACTTCAAGATACTTAACCCTAAAAAATATATAATACTTACTAATTAAAAAAGATGTACATAAACATATACGGAGTATCTTTTTGACAAAAATATGTCATCAATTCATCATAGATCTTATCACATTACTATTATTATGTAATTATAAACCATTTCAACGTACACTATCAATTAACGTACACCATCAATTCATCAAAATATTTTTAACTATTATTATGTGTATGAAATATTAGTTGTTATTCTTAACTAATATAGAGTATAAACTATATCACTACTTAAATAGTACGTTCTTGTTACAATAAATTAACTAATAATAAGTTTAGTTATTTTTAATTTTTCTAACAGTTTTTCTAACATGAAACTTTTAATTCACATTTACTTCATGAACTTATAAATTTGTAATATTTATTTATTTAATAATAGTTGGCATATAAATAAGCCATTTGAACGGACATGATACAACCTGATCCTATGTTGTTTGCATACAAAATTTCGATACGGGCATATTATAGCAATTTTGCCCATAGTATCCGATTCTTCAGGACCGACACTGATTAGGATGGAGCAAACCTCACGAAATACCGAAACGAAACTAATACCAAAATTCTGTATCGAACCACTATTGTACCCGCAATGTTGGTACCCGATTCAGTATAGGAATTGGACCTTTCGGTTTTGATATTAATTTGACGTTGTCGGTACATTTTCTATATAGTATGCTACCGAAACCATCCTAACCAAATTTACAACCACAATGAGCTATAACCTCTTCGGTTGCAACAAAAATCATGGGTTACGTACAAAATGGGGTCATTCAAGATAAGACTCATTACCTATAGTATTACAATTATCCACTATTAATTAGCGTGAATAAATTATAATAATATGTTACGTTTATGTGCGTAAAACTATATTGAATTAAAAGTGTGTAACAATGTAAACACGTGCACTAAAAAGTGTGAAGTTTTAAAAGTTCACACAAACAAGTTTAGATGTGGACTTTCATATTTAGTTTGTCACACATTTTTGTTCACACTGCAAATAATAGTTATTGTGGACAAAAGTGTTGTCATAAATTAAATATAAAAATCCACATATGCAATTGTGGATTTTTTAAACTTCATAGTGTGGATGAATTTATACACTTTTGGTTCAATATAATCAAAGTTTAACTCTAAAAGTCAAAATCCACAAATTATCGAAAAATTTTAAATCGTCTAAGTAAACATATAAGAATCATCGTTTAATATTAATAACATAAACGATCAAGTATACACATAGACATATACAAATTATGTTTATATATAAGAATTGAATGAAATAAAAGAGTAAATATTACAACCAACAAATAGAAAACAATTAATAGATTATGGTGAATTTCATTTAATCTTCAACCTCTTCAACAACTCTATTCCAAGCTAAGACAATCATCTTTAATTTAGTAAGCAGTTCCTAAAAAAAATAAAAGAGTGGGTGATTTGTGGCCTTTTTTCCAGTCAAACAAATGAAATATCCTTCTAATCTGTCTGATAAAAAAAACATAGCTCTCCCAAAATAAAAAGTGTATTTATCCCCAAGTGGTCACTGATTGGTGGGTTCCTTCCTTTGTTTCACGCTAGATAAAAAAAGAAGTATTAATATTTTAGAATGTAAACAACTTTACACGAATTGTCATAGTGTGTATCGAACTTCAATTTCGTACATTGTATGTAATAAACTTCCAAATCTTGTGCATTGTATGTAGTCGGGTGTATGTGGCAACCATATTAGCTGCCACTTGTAAGTTTCTTAATTGGTCGAATACATACAATGCACAAGATTTGAAAGTTCATTACATATAATGCACGAGATTGAATTTTGATACACACTATGAAAATAAATGTAAAATTGTGTACATTTTTAGGTACTGATTACAATTGTTGTTTTTAACCACTGACTAATAGCCAGTGACCACCAGCCGCCATTTTCCAGGGGATCCTGGGTTCAAGTCTTGTTAAAGGCAAACTTGAGATAATCTGGGGATTATTAAGTGATTGAAAACTACTTGGACACTATCAGTAATTAGTGGATACCAAATGGTACATGAGATCATGGAGTTTCTATCCAATTATCCTTTTTTGCAATTGTTGTTGTTTTGTGCGCGTGTCCACTATCTAGCCGCAACAACTCATCTGCTTTTGTTGCTAAAATAAACTGGGCTCATGGGTTTTGATGGGCTCCTGGTTTCTTCAGATGGGCTTGTTTCTTTTCTTTCGTTCAAGGCTCCAGGCTTCAAATAAAAATGAGATCACCATAAATCCAAATAAAAATAAACATGTTGTGTGCCCATTTGTTTGATTCCTCATCTACGCGTAGTCCAAAGACTAAAAGAAATCTTGTGATTGGCCAGTGAACATAATAAATCTTCCAAAAAATTGAAATGTGAAATGCTTGTGTTGTGTGTAGTTCGTCGAGGAAACCCACACAAAACTTCGGCTTCTATGTTTTGGTCCAATGAAAATCAACAACATTAGTCCACCATGAAGTTCAAGACTTGATGAGAAGTTCTCGACATCAGTGTCCACTTATGTTTCTTGAATCAATTTTGGCAAGTGCTATACCCGAATATCACCACTTTACTTAGATTACCATTTCAAACCCGTTATTTGCACATTCTAGCTAGCCTTTGGTCTCGAAATCATCCAACTCACACATTGGACCTACAAAATACTTGCACAAATAATAACTAACTAAAAAGATACAAATTGGACTTAAAATGCAAACAAGTAAAGAATATAAGTCATTGAATCAATATGCAAAATACTATAATTTGGCTACTATCAAAAACACCTCAGATAAATATTATATGACTACATTATAACTGAATTTGGTGATATACTAAAAGCATAGTATGTTGGGAATTTTAGTGGAAATTGTTTATTTCACTAACTTTAGACACAAATTAAATGGTACTTGATCGATTAATAATTAATATATGTATATTATATTAATGAGGTCGGTGTGTTCACTTTGATTTTTTTTCTCTTTGAAGGACAGAAGAATTGATGAAACTCTCTGAAATTGATATTGCCATCTTGAGTTCGAATCTTGGTGTGTTCACTTTGATGAGAGACTTGTAATGTACAAGCTAGAGTGTGTCCAAAATACTGAAAAATGGAGATAAGGAAAATGTGATATCGAGTCTCAACGTGATGTATTTGTTGCATAAACTTGCATTAAGTCCAAAGAAAACTCAAATTTGTTTCTTTTGAGTTGCCTATTGGTATTATATCTCCACTTAATGAAATAATGTCATTATTCGGAGTAGTGAACAAGAAAATATCAAAATGTAACACACTAACACCTATGCTTAATGATAATTAACTTTATATATAGTTACTATTTTTATTATATATAAGTGTTTTGGTAGTTCATTCAATCATTTGGTGATGGTGGAATATTAGAATGTTGATATACACACAACCCTCCGTCAAAACACATATATGACAGTGTAGCAAATTTTGAGACATCGTTGTCAAGTCCGACATTATTATTGGCCTACTACCTCGGCCAATGTATTAGGAGATGATAGACGATGTATGGACATGAATCTATTTTAAAGAAACTGATCGAGTCGAACACAAGCCTCAAGCAAATTCTATGTTAAATAATATTTCGGATTGGAAGTAGGTATTCCATAAACGACCGATGGTCATCCATATTCGATCCATTATAGGCGATAGACATCCATATCCATATATGTAATTCATAAATTTTTACCATCTATATCCGTCTACGGTAGATATAGATAACTCATGCCCATCACGTCAGATACGCATTGTCACCCCTATCAAAGACGAATAAGAGAAATTAAAAGAAAAAGTGTGTATCCCCCACTATACTTCACCTTTCACTCTCATGTCGCTCTTTCCTTCCCCTTTCTTTCTTCCTCTCGATTGGTTTCCCTTCACTATATTTTTATAGGTACAGACCGAATATCACAACAGAAGGTCCATACTTTGTTGTCTTAACCGGGTCCAAACTAGAAATCTCCCTTATCCAATACCTAGTAAGAAGGTAAACCCTGCTAGTTTGCCCAAATGCACGACAACGTATTAGAGTAATATTTTGACCCCTTCAACTCGAACCTGGGTCTTCCAAATCCAAACCCTCATAGAGAGACTTCGTTACCACTTCATCAATTTCTTCCATATACAATAGTGGATATGATGAACGGAAGTCGGTTGCGTCACATAAGCATTATTGTTATCCTTATCAAAGACTAATTAAAAAGAAAAAAAATAAAAACAAGTATTCTTCACTACCCCATACCATTTACTTCTTTTCCTTACTTCTCTGCCAGTTTCCCTCTTCTTTTTTCCTCCTTTATGTGCATGCCTACACAACCCTCTCCCTTTCCTTTGGCCTCATATATACCGTCTATGCTAAACATACTTGATAAGTTGTGATTATTATTGGGGTTGAGATACCCTCAAATTAGGGTAACTTAACAGGTAAAGTTAGATGACCTCAATCATTAATTTAAAATCAATGGTCAAGATTCAAAAATGATAAATGAATCTTGATCATTAATTTTAATCCAATGGTCAATAACCCTCCAACTTTACTTTTCAAGTTTGAATTTTGACCACTAGTTTTAATCCAATGGTTAATAACCCTCCAACTTTACCTCTCAAGTTAGGAATTCTCCATCCTTATTAATGCCACATACAAATGAATACAGAAAAATTAACAAATAATAAACGGGGAATAAAATTAAAATTAAGGAAAGATAACATTATAAAATTGCCATATATTGACATTGTCATATATTTCATATGTATATTAGAAATCGACGGTGTTGTCTAATAAAAAGATAATAAAAAAATATTTAGGGACTATACCATTCATGTACCATGTGTTTTAAAGTATCATATAGTAATAGATTTCCAAAATAAAAACAATAGAGAACGGAGGAGACAAACGAGACTTCAGACTTTTAATTTTGAATGATGACATAAACATTGAAGATATGTTGCTCACAATTATATATCTATATTATCTCATAAAGACTACGCAATACTAACCAGATTCACGGAAGACCCTGCGAATTTCGTTTTTGATTCGACGATCCAATTTGCGATATTTTGCGTACCGATTTGCGAACCAAAAACAAAAAACACAGAACTGGTAGAGGGTGGTAAATCGGGTTCAGTTAATTGTGTTTGGGTTCAAATTGGTTTAATTAGATTGAACTTTGCAATTATCAAATTAATATATAATAAATGCATGTCCAAAGAGATGGGTAAATTATTAAAACAAAAGGTTGAGTAATTATTAAGTATTTGTTTTATTTTATGTACTCGTAGTTGATTTTAATTTTTTAAGTTTAATAACTTGTAATTTTTTTTTTGAAATATTGAAAATCTTTAGACTTTGTAGTATTATAATATATGAGTCTATTAATGTATTTTTAAATTCGGGTTCACCGAATCGAAATGAAGAAAGCGAACCGAACTGAGTCTACCCTCTCCGAACCAGATTCGTGGGACCTCGCGAATTGCAATCCTGAATCACGAATCCGAACCGGAACAAATCGTAAATCAGGTGACTATGGATTACACCACCCATATTAAAAGAGTTACGAGTACATCTTTGAGATATAGAAATTGACCAGTAAATTGATATTAACAAGTCTAGCATTATTATACATTCAAGTAAGGTAAAAAATGAATTTCATTGCTTTTAATTTATTTTTTTTAAATGGCAATAAAAAAAATATATATACATATATATATATATGTATATATCATATTTTTTCAATTGAATAATTGATAATTATAAAATATCTTTTCATATAATCATAACAATAGCTCTAGACTCATCCCGGTCATTACTTTTAAAGTCTCATTAAATTCCTCCTCATAGATGGACCTAGACTAAACTCAATGCCAAGTTCATCAAATTTATTTTTTATTTCATTTTTTTTTATCAATGTGCAGTGTATGCATGCTATAAATAAATCGTTATACTCCACAATCTTTCCAAATGTTTGATATAGGTTATATTTGGTGAATTGAAGGAGATGATTATATATAATTCAATTTTAACCTCAAATTTTTTTGATATATCCATAGATATATATTATAAATATGAATATGAATATGAGGTTGTACATATCTAAATTTAGATGTGAAAATGTTACATGTTTTTTATTTTATGAGGTTTAATATTTATGTTTTGTTCGATTGGTTATAGTTTTTTGGTGTTTTGAGGTATAGCTTTTAGAATTATTGCTATGTAAGTAGAGTGACGCTGATGCGATTCTAATGTAACATATCAGTTTAATTAGGATAATGATGTGACGATTAATTGTTAATGGTCTTATATTATTAGTTTGTTCCATAATGGTTTCGCTAACTTATAATGAAGACAAACAATTTTAGATTCTCAACTAACCATTCACTGAAAACTATACAATTTGAAAATAGTGGATGAATTAAGTAACTACTAATACAAGAAAAGACAACTAAATTATTTCAAAATCTAACTTTATAATTTAGTAGGATTTTTTAATTAGTTAGTTGGAAGATAGTTCCTTGATCTTACGTTCATGCTTCTCAAATGTTTAATCAAATTGTCACCCGGCCACTAAAGGCTTCTATCCTTTTCTAATTTTAATTTTTTCTTCTTCCACAAGACATATAAAAACAACATTGTTCCACTAGTATTATAAAGTAAGATAGATTTGGAAAGTAAAGCTCACCTTCCTTTAAAAATAAAATATAATGTATATCATGCATATATATACACATTAGATGCCTATAAACAAGTTTCAAATCTATAAGCAAATTAAACCATCGATTTGGCCATCTTCTTTTTGAAAATTTCTGTAGTGGCTACACATAAAAATCATCCTTCAAATCTTGAATCAAACCACCCTAGTTCCATCATGCAAGACACCATAAAAAATGATGAAAGCTTTGAGTTCTTTAGTGAAGAATGGTTGAAAAACAATAAAGATTCAAACTTCTTTCCAAATGAAGATATCTTATTTTGTGGAAATTTTATTTTCTCTAAACAACCTATTTCAAAAGACACACAAGAGTTTAAGAAACAAGGTTATGAAAGCACCAAAGTTAATATGAATTCGGGTTCTAGCCGGGATAGACATTATGCCAAGTTATTGTCCATGAACAAAGGTAGAAATTATGGTGGTGAACATGAAACAAAAAGGGTATTTCCGGCTTCGGCGTCAATGAAATCAAGGTGGTATTATTATGGGTTTAGATTGGCTGGTGTTCCGGCGGAGATGGACTTGGGTGCCATGAGAAGTAGGCAAAACCGACATCGAAAAACACATTCACAAGATGGTGATGAGAAGATGGACAATAATATTGGAGGTCTAAGGCATGGAAAAGGGTTGAGTAGATTGATAAGAGACCTTAGTTGTGATGGCCAAACACAAGCTAATTCCATGGTGAAGGCTTCACTCGTTTGCATCCCAAGGATCTAATTAACCATAAATAATAATTCTTGTTGAATTTTTTGATTTTATTGTAGCATAAAAGTATAGTAGTGTGTAATTATTGGATCATATTATAAGACACGTGTTTTATATAGTTTAAAGATCTAAAAGGCATGTATTATATGGTCTATGAAGTTTGCTAATGAAAACTAATTTTAGTCTTTTAGATAAGCTAGAGTCGTGATTAGTGGTTAAAAACTTAAAACTTTCTCCTATATTAATATCGTTTCATTAATCGTATCTAAAATCATAATTAGCTAGGTTGAATCATATTTTCAAAAATACATGGAGATCGATTCCTTAAATATTTGTAAGTAACATACAAATGCATAGTTTGGAGTCGAAAACTATTATTGTTTTTTATAATTAATTATTATTATTATTCAAGCATCGAGTATAGGAACGTATGCGCGGCCTAACTAATTTATTCACCACACTTCGTTGTATTGTATAGAAAACCCTTTATATATTGGAGTTCAATCAAATGAGAAAAAGTTGTAACATACCTTCCTAACTCATCTTCTTATTTTGACCTATTTTATGTTCTCCTTTTCGTTTTACCGTTGGCCTACAATAATTGAAAAAATAAAAATTATTTTACTAAATGTCTTTAATGTGATTTGATTTTTCTATACAAAAATATTACAGGGGCTCTCAAAGTATCCTAAATAATCATAAATTACTTCATGCATGATAGATTGATAGTAAGAATTGAATCTTAGAAACAAAAATTTTTATCAATTCAGTTAATCCCATATTTTGAATGAGAACAAATATCAATCTATATTCCTTTATAAAAAATATCACACCCCATATTTTTAAAATAGTTACATAATAGTCAAATACGAAATTATTAAATTACTCTTAATAAACACTCAATATATAAAAAGTTTTTATAAAATATCAAATTTGCCTTTAATAAATTAATTTACACTCTAAACCCTTATTTTAATAATTAACACTTTAAACCCTTATCTTTTTAAATATTATACTATCACCTTTACATCAACCTACACCACTTGACACTGCCACCGCCACCAATAATACCGTCACCGATAACACTAAATCGCTGTCCCCGCCACTGCCGCAACATTGCGCGGGTACCATGCTCGTTATTAATAATAATAATGTAAAGCAACTAACAAGATGCTAAAGTAACAACACAATTACAAATCTATAATAGACAAATAAAATATATATATATATATATATATATATAGGGGTGAGATATTTTGAGACCAACTCTTATCTTAGGACCAACTAGGACCATTGATTTTGGTACACCATCATCATCTACTACGATATACAAGACTTTTTTATAAAAACACTAAGACTTTCCAGCGACAGGCCCACAGAAAAATTACTTACACATGTGTACATGTGTAAGTTAACTTACACATGATTTTTCTGTGGGTCCGTCGCTGGAAAGTCTTAGTGTTTTTATAAAAAAGTCTTGTATATCGTAGTAGATGATGATGGTGGTGTGTAAGTTACGAAAATCAATGGTCCTTTTTTGGACTTTTTTTAGTTGGTCTCAAATTATCTTTCCCATATATATATATATATATATATATGGGGATGAGAATATAAGAATGTCAGGTATCTAAGCTTAGTTGTGGAACACTCACCTATTGTTTTTTTAATCCATAAAAATCATGAGAGCCCATGCATTTATTTATTAAACAAAAAATAATAAAATATTAGTATGTGAGGGGTTCCACACTAAAGCTATACGGAGTGAGGGGTTCTTGGAACCCCTATTTTTGCTAGAATTGTGACACGTGTAGTTCCTTTGATGAGGGGGGTTCTCCTTGGAGTGAGGGGTTAATAACCCCTAACTATATAAATAAATAAATAAATAAAACAATTAAAAAGGACCAATGGGGAGATGAAGAAGCAAGTGGGGTTAAAGGAAAGGAAGAAGCAAGTTGGCGTCCAAATTTGAACGAGGAGGAGCTGTTTTTTGCAAGGAACGCCCCTTGGGGCCATGTAGCACGCGTTCCCCAAGCGTTCCAGGGGCGTTCCCGACGCTTTTTGGGCGTGCTAAGAGAAAGGAACGCTTCACTCTTGATTTCCTAAGCTTAAGTGTCGGACAATCTTATATTTCCTTTTCCCCTCTCTCTATATATATATATATATATTCTAGATCTTTTTGAAATTCTAACTAGATTTAAAAAAAAAAAATAGAATAAGCTCGTGTCATTAATGGAATCGCTACTACTCACAAGAAAATCGAGCCAATTAACGATTTTTTACTTCGTTTTATATTCTATGTTAGGAGGGAAATTAACAACCATTGCACCATAAGAATACTATTCCCGGCCAGGACATATTTAGACAATTAGACCCTTACATCTCGATGTGATCCATAGAAATGGAGTCCTGACCACGGCGTGAAAGCATAGTGATGCAACTCTGTGAATCGTCACCAAAATTAGCCCTGTTTCTATTCTTCGAAAGCATCCACCATTATTATTAAAAAATGATAAATTGACATGTAATCCAAAGGTAGTAACTTAAGATCAATTGAATTCGTTACTTTCTTTGTATTTGTTTTCGTTATAAAGGTATTTATAAAGGTAGTAACTTAGAGTTTGTTGTTCCAAACACAAGTACACAACCAAGCGAAATCAACTCATTTACGTTTCTAATCAATGAAGACAAAACATTAGTTGCCCACTTCTATTAAAGTGAAGAAAAGACACACTAATTTATTTGAGGCGGCAAAAGAAAGACAAATAAAAGGAAAAAAACGGTTACTCTCTTTACGAAAGTAATATGTAAGTCGTGTATTCCTTATTAATATGGAAATGTTAGTCTTATTTTGATCTGCTTTTTGAAACTCTGAATCAATTATATAAATTATAAGTTGTACATAAATTACATAAATTAATCAATTGTACACGTATATATAAGTTGTGTATTCCTTATTAATTTTTTTTATCTAATTATTATAAACTAGTATAGATATATATACATTAAGAATAAACTATCTAACTTAGAGCCCATTTTTTATAGTCATTAGGTGTTGAACGTATTAAGTGACCGAATATATAAATAATGTCGGTATATATTAAATAAAAAATACTTTATTGACAGCTATTTTTGTTTATTAAGTCAAATAAAGAACATGAAATTTAATTAAATGCATTAAATTCTTAACAATTAAGTATATTAAGTGAAAAAAGAGCCGAGCCTTAAATCGATAAGTGATATTTCAAAATTATACGCAAGTCATCGGAATGAAAAGGAAAAGTTACATTCAAAAGAGAACACAACTTTGAGATGTATCCATAGTACATTATAAAGTATTTATTTCTTTCAACTTTTCAACTTTTAAGTAAAAATCTCAAAATATCTCTGTCACTTATTTATAATACTCTTAGAAGAATAGTCAACCCCTTATTTTTTTTTTCTCTTTTCAAATCTCAACCACCCATTATTTTCTCTCCCCCATAAATCTTTTTATTCCTCTAATTAATTCAAATCTTTTATCTCAAAAGTCGTACATTGATAAATTATAAAAATTATATGGGTGTTCTTAAAATTTAATGCTCTTTCATTGGAGATGTCATTCGATATACTTTTGACGAATTTTTAAATCCAAGAGCAGGAGCCCGTACGACTAAGGCATTTGCTATCACACTTTATGACCTATCATCTCTTATGACCTATGACTTATGACCTATCACCCCACCATCTCACTGCCACAACGTGCGAGTACTTTGTTTCGTTTACACATAAAATAAGTTTTAGACAAATTGTTCATGTCATTAAAACTATTTAGACTAAAAGCCTAGACAATATGATCATTATATGTATTGCTCGTGCTATAAATCAACAAATGAAATATTATACTCTACCTATTAATTAGTCAAACAAAAAAACGATACTAGTTCTTCCTAAATATAGGTCGTATCAAATAATTGTGTTTCAAGCAAATACTACCCACAGGATCAAACTATCTTGATCAAATATAAAACGGGGGGTTTTAAAAAATTGTTTGTATTTATTTAAGGGATTATGACCTGGGAATGTAAGTAACTATGTCAAAATGTTTATGTTATGTAACTAAGTACAAAAACGTTATGTAATGTAACAAACTACCTGTTTTCGTCTATAGTATGTAAAATACCAGTTATCATTGGAAAGTAACCGGTAGAGATTATGACTTTGGAATGTAACTAACTATACCAAAATGTTTATGTTATGTAGCTAATTACAAAAATATTTATGTAATGTAACAAACTATCTGTTTTCGTTTATAGTATGTATAGCAGCATATATCTCTTATTTTTAGCTCATTAGCCTAAATATCAAATATTTACATTTGGACGTAGGCGGTAGGTATTATGGCTTTATAAAAAAAAATGTATTGCATTTTTCAGTATGCTGGATACTTTAGATAAGAGATCAGTTAGATTCCATGAGCCGATGAGCGGTATATAAAACAATTTTCATACTTTTTTGGTAGATTTTTTTGAAAAGAATATTTTCTTTATTTTTAGATAAGGTATAACTTAATAAAAGTTTATATCCCGTCATTTCTCTATTAGAACATTTAAAACCCACTAGTATAAAACTACTTATTTATCGTGGTTGAATACATTTGGAAGGTTATGTATCATTGCCAAGAAGTCATAGCGTGATCACAGCTCTTGTTTAGTGGTTGGGCAATGGCTTCCAAACTACTAATGATACCCTATAATTTTATAGAGTTGTTCAACCTATACATATTTTGGTATAAAAAAGTACCCACTTTAATTAATAAATAAAATAAAATGTCAATAGTTATAGTATAGTTTAACTATAAATATAAATTAAGGTAGACGAATAGATTAGAAAAATAGTCGTACAAATACGAATCTGTTACCTTTGGGCTTTCATCTTAAGCTATTTCATAATCTATAGTCATTATCCATTCAAGTTTATATCTATATCTATATCTATATCTATATCTATATCTATATATACTATCTTATAAAGTATTTTGCAATTTTTTAAAATCTCAAAAGATGATTTGAAATACCTAAATTACCATTTTTTTTATTTACTAATTTAAATATCTCTACCTAATATACATATAATACCCTTAAATTTCAACCACTCATTTTTTCCCCTCTCCTCAAATCTCAACCACTCACTTTTTTCTCTTTCATCCATAAATCATTTTACTCCTTTAATTAATTCAAAATCTTTTATCTCAAAAACCATATATCGATAAATTATAAAAATTGTATGAGTGTTCTTAAAATTTCTTGCTATTTCATTAGAGATGTCATTCGATATACTTTTGACGAAATTTTAAATCTGGGTACGGAGCCCGTATGGCTAAGGCATTTGGCTATTACACTCTATGACTTATCAGTTATCACCTACTATGACCTATCACCCTCACAATCTCACCGCCGCATTGCGGATACTATTGTTCGTTATAATTAATCAAGGTCACATACTATGTCATAACAACTTTTTAAGATAACAACTGTTATTTTTAAACCAAAACTCTAGCAACTTGGTGACAAGCTGCGGAAAAAAAACCATTTTAAAGTTCAACTATCACAAAAAAAAAAAAAAAAAAGGTTCAAGTATCACAATAAGGCCATTAAGAAGATATAATTGGGTACATGTACGGCGTTTTCTTTATTCAGTTTATCCGGAATATATAGGCGAGTCTTTGGTTCCAATGTATGAGGTTTAATCGGGGTTGTTTCATTGCCCATTCAAGAAAAGTATACTTCATTGTTCTATTTATCGATATAGTTTGTTCCGCAAGTAGTAAATTGTGTTTCTAGCAACCCCGAGATAAATTGTTACTAAGTGCCCCTATATATAAGCCCATCAAGTAAGAAAGCGAAGTCGTTTTTTTTTTTTTTTTTTTTCCTTTTCTTTTTCTAATCCACTTGTGGAATTTGGTTTTTCTTCATGTCGGGTGTTCTAGACTTCTAGTAGCGCTGAACAAAGTAAGAGACCATTAAATCAACCTCATATCGAGTTTACTAGATAATATTCAATTCTTGTCGAATGCTTGCAAATGGATTTCTTTTGTAATTAATTATGGAGTATAAATTATTTGGGTTGATATTTTAGCTCTTTCAAACACACGATCATTTACATATAGTACATCTACTACAATAAGTTAATATATACTTCACTACATGTTCTAACCGAGCCACTAACACCTGTTTGTTTTTTTAACCATTAAAATGGTTAAATAATGTTTGTACGTATTAAGTCAAAACAAACAATTTCTATTAACTCAATGGGTTAAGTCTTTTTTTTTTTTAATTAAGTCCATTAAATTCTAAACAAACGGGACCTAAGTCTGTTATCGTAATCTAACAGGACGACTAGATTTGGGCTAATTGAGTTGACACTTGACACCACTTTTCTAATGTATTGGCATCCACAGACCACAACGTACTCAATATTCTTAAAAACCTTGGAGATGAGAGTTTGAGGGCTTAACCTTAAATTTTATTCAAATCATTAAAGATAGATTTCAAGTTAAGTAATAGCCCAAGTCAGGTTCCAAACCCAGTTATTGTTGTTTCATTCACTATTCCTCCTAAAAAATATTTTCGCAAAGATAACTTAAACAGAAAGCCCAAATTAAATGGATGGTAGCCCATAATTTAAATGGATGGTAGCCCATAATTTAAAGGAATGTAGCTCAAAAGAACAAATGCAAAATTTACGATGTTACATAAAATCATCAAAACTGCTAGATGGATGCGGACATCATACGTACATATGTCTTTCGCATGCGGTTATAATTTGTAAAAATGTCGTGTGAGGATCATGTAAGTCATCTAATGAATCAGTGGCATCAGGCTAATGAATCCGTTGCGTGTCAAGTTTTTGTAACAAAAATACAGAAAAAAAAAAAAAAAAAACTGTGTGAACAAAGATATATTGGTTACTAAACAATGACAGTTTTAGTTCTTTTTTGTAGAGCGAAAAAATAAAAATAAACCCCAATGCAAAAAATGTTAATATGATCCTTTAACTGTCCTTTACCCAAAATAGAGAAAACTTCTCTAAATGATATCTTTCTCTACCTCTAATATTTGTTGCAGCAGAAGGCCAATTTTTTTTGTATTACTTTCAAAAATAGATATTGTTAAAAGATTGCAAGATTTTTTCTTTTGTTGCAGGTGTTTCAACATTTATCAACATTTATATATGTCTGTTTGTTACTTGTTGTATATAGATTAAAATATATGTTTTATCGTCGTTATCGTGATCATTTAATGTACAGATGATTTGATAAGGTAATGGGAAAGAAAGGGGGTTGGATTTCTGCATGGAAGAAAGCTTTTGTATCATCTAGCAATAATGATTCCAAAGATAAGAAAGAAAAGGTGCATTGTTATATGAAATAAAAATACTCTGATATGTATATGCATAAAATGAGATAACATATTTTTTGTTGTTGTGATTTGATATCATAGAAACCCCTAAAAACTGCTTCAAAGAAAACATGGTTTGGAAAACAAAAAAATGTTGAATCAGAACCGTCTCAATCTGAAACTGCATTTGCGACCCCTGCACTTCATTCTCCTCCACCTGAACGGGAAGATGACTTGAAGTTTGCAGGACAAGAGGCAGAAACAAGTAAACAAAAAGAGCCGGAGAATGAGCCAAGCAAGCCCATAGAAGAACAGAATGAGCCGAATAAGCCTATAAAAGAAGTTGAGAAAAAGAAACCCGTAAAACAAGAGAATGAGCAGAAGAAAGGTGGCTCTAAAATGGCATATGCTACTGCACGGGCTGCAGTAGCAGCAGCAGCTTTGCGACGTTTCTTGGGTAAATCCAAGGAAGAAGTGGCTGCAATTAAGATTCAGACAGCTTTTCGTCGTTATTTGGTAGATGTTCTTTATGTGAACCTTTCTTGAAACATGTTGTTTGTCTCATTGTAAATATGCTAATATAAGGCATATGGTTGTTGGTTTTTTGTTACTTGAAGGCAAGAAGAAAGTTACGGGCTTTGAAAGGGTTTGTGAGGTTAAAAGTGCTGGTTCAAAGCCAGTCGGTCAAACGGCAAGCTGTAACAACCTTAAGATGTATGCAGACTCTGGCCCGTGTACAGTCTCAGGTTCGAGCCAGAAGGATTCGAATGTCGGAAGAGAACCAGGCTTTACAACGACAGCTTATGCAGAAACGTGAGAGAGAGCTTGCTCACATGAAATCCTATGTAAGTTTTCACACCTTACCAAAAAATCTTGAAGACAATGGAATTTTAGTTTGCTTTTTGATGGTCGTGGTTAGTTAGTTTGATTTATAGGTGCCAGTTCGGCATGTTTAAATGGGTGGATCTGGGTTTCAAATATCCAACTGGTCAAAAGGGTATAATCCAAAAATAGCTTGAATAAAAACATATTAAATGTCGCCAAAAGTGTAATTTTACTGCAGGAAATCTCCCAAATCATTTTATTTGCAAGTGTTTGAGTATTGAAATAGTATGCTTTTGTAATCATATGTGACTGGCATTTTTTTACAGAAGCTTTTAAATCACTTGGATAAAAGGTATTTTGGGTAAAACTGATTCGTCGCATAAATCATATGTTTTGTCTTACCCAACCCACCCATTTTGCTAGCTCAAGTTTGAATCTGTTTTTGATAGAACAATGTTTTGAACCGTCCAACCTAGACAAACAACTTATACCCAAGGAAATCTGTTATAACTATTGAGGTTTTTGTGGTCAAATGTCATAGGCATAATGCTTATAGGATAATGTATAATTTAGAAAATGTGCTGCTTTTGTTGAATGATCATAATTTGGGCTCAAATGTTTAATCAGTTGGGTAATGAATGGGATAATACTCGAAGATCAAAAGAGCAAATAGAAGCAAGCATACAAAACAAAGAAGAGGCTACTGCACGAAGAGAACGGGCTCTAGCTTATGCACAAACTCAACAACAAATGTGGAGGAACCAATCAAAGTCTGCAAATCCAACTTTCATGGATCCAAATAATCCACATTGGGGTTGGAGTTGGTTAGACCGATGGATGGCAGCCCGACCATGGGAATCCCAAACGCCAAATGACAACGAACAACAGCCAGTCAAACTGACCCGTTCATCATCTGTTGGTGACATAAGCAAGAGACTAGACCGGTCACCCTCTATGTCATCACCACGATCACCATCTGTATCCAATAGAAGACCAACACCAGCTAGCCCGCGAAGCATAAATGACCATACACCATCCCCAAGAAACCGGAGGCATAGCATTTCTTCAAGTTCTTCATTTCGTGAAGTATCTTCACCTCGTGTGTCATCACCTCGTGTTTCTTCACCACGTGTTTCTTCACCTAAGTCGACTAAAACCAAGTCCATGATACCAACGCCAACCCAAAGCCCAAGTCGTAGTCCTAGTCCTAGCCCTTTAGGGTCAGCTAAGAAAGGGACCACAGAAAAGAAATCTACTACTGGGCCGGCTAAAAAACGCCTGTCTTTATCAGGTGCAGCAGCTGGTACTGCAGCTGCTCGTAGGTTATCTGGGTCGAATAAGGGGGGTTCTGGTTTTCGTTAAGGATGTCCAAAGTGTCATTTACGACTTGTTTAATTGCTCGGTTTTTCAAGCAATATGAGATTAGAATTTACACGTATCCAATGTATATAAGAATTGTGTAATACATAGTTTGTATGATATATGTATTCATTATTTTTTTAACTCAATTAATGGTTTGGGTTGTTCTGTTACTTATGTAAAGTTAACTGTAAACTAACTAATCAATTAGTTAGTACTTACATATTTGCCCGATATAAGTTTGATTCAAATAAAAAAAATATACATAATAGTAGACTATAAAGTTACATGTTTAGTCACATTAAGCGTGTTAAACACAAATGATTTGATATCTTCGTTTACCTTTTAATTCACATATAAAATAGAACAAAATCTTGAAACTAAATATATGTTTGTTGAATGAAATTTTTAATCACATATTAATTAGCATGTAATTTGATAGTTTTCGACATGATCATTTTATTTGCGATGTTAATATATGGATGTAAACTTGATAATATTTTCAGCAATTTAAATGGAAAAACATAAATAAGTAACACAAAAGTCGATATGTCCGAGTGGTTAAGGAGACAGACTTGAAATCTGTTGGGCTCTGCCCGCGCAGGTTCGAACCCTGCTGTCGACGATCATATTAAATTTTATCAAAATATAAATCTTTTATGTATATAAATTAACCCAATAATATTAAGTCATTTGTAAAAGGAGATGAAACTTTTTATATTATCAGATACTGTATATTTTTTTAAACTTTAGCGTCTCTCTCTTCTATAGTTGTAACTTGCAACCTTCGATTTAAAAACTCTACAGTGATTTCATTACTTTTTAATCGTTATGATCATATATGAATTAAGTGATGCACATATACGCGAGATAACTATATCATGTGATAACAAATAACGTACGTCCAATACTCCAATGAGATCGGCATTGCTTTTATCTAATATCATCGTCATCTTCATCAACTTATATAGTTGTTGTCTTATCCTTAATTTGATTAAGAAAACGAAATAGAAAGATGTGTATGATGTCATAAGACACAAGGGCAGCCGCAGGTCATCGAACCTTTTGCTGATAAATGTACCGTAAATCAAAGGAGTGGAAATGATCCGGGTCGAGTAACCCATCAAGTGAACATCGAAGCTACTGTTAGATAGTTGAAAACATCGTTGGTTATTATGTTTATCAGTTTATCAAACATGAATCTAAAAACCTTAAGCCCATCTATATATACGAGAGTAAGTACTTGTTGGAATATGATCACGTAAAATAAACGTATGTCTGAAAAGTATTTAAGCCTACGGGATCACACCTCAACATGAATGTAACTATAATTAATTAATATATTAAATGTAATTTATTAATTAATTAGATCACGAAATAATTAATTTAAATAAGTTAAAGAGTTAATTGTATTTAAATTAATTCAGAGGAGGTTTAAAATGTGAAATATGAAAATTAGAGTTGGGCTCTAAATCCATAAAAGAGGCTGGTTTTTGAGGGGCCTTTTAAGTCTTGATTTAGCTTGATCACCCAATAAATTAAACCCTAATTATTCCTTAGAAGGCTTAATTCAAGAGTTTTCCAATTCCTTCCCACCAGAATTAAATCCTCTTTTCTCTTTAGTGTGTTCGACCAAAAACCTTTCTAAGATTTATTTGCTTTGTGTCGTTCGATACAAAGATATGAATCACATGTATAATTAATGCACTAGTATTAATTATGATTTGGTTTTATTTGATGGCATCAAATAATTTCGGTCAAAAGGATCTCATATTAAGGATATAATAAACAAATGGTTGTTTGGTTCGTGATCAAGTACTAACATACATACATTCCAACGTTGTGTGTGCAATCGTATAGAGGTTTAATTTAAACCTTATTATAAAGGTTTCTTGCTTTATTCTCTCAAATTTAAGGTACACGTTTTCTATCTTGGTTAATTAATTAACTACATAGATTTATCTTCCGTTGCGTGCTTTGTGATTTGATTTGATAATAGTTATATAACCCAATAGTACTCTCCCGTTGCGGCGGTGAGATGGTAGAAGTGATAGGTCATAAAGTGTGATAGTCAAATGTCTTAACCGTACGGGCTCCGTCTTTGGATTTAAAAATTCGCCGAAAGTATATCGAATGACATCTCTAATGAAAGAGCATAAAATTTCAAGATCACCCATATAATTTTTATAATTTATCGACATACGATTTTTGAGATAAAAGATTTTGAATAAATTGGAGAAATAAATGATTTATGGATGAGAGAGAAAAAAAATGATTAGTTAAGATTTGATGAGAGAGAAAGGGTGTTAGGTAAATATAAAATTAATATATGGACATTTTGGGAAAATAAATATTGAAACATAAAATGTAAACATGAGAGATTTGCTTTATAATATAGTATAGATAATTGGGTCGAGCTCAGACGCTGCTACACTAGATTGTCTCATTTTAAATGTCTTATTTTTATTTTGTCTTTTTTTAAACTTTGACTATAAATATCATTTTTTGTGTTATCTATTAGTTAATGAAATATATATATATATATATATATATCAATCAAAAGTATATTTAGACTCAAAACATACATATATTTTATATCAAGTATTATAAAATACAACAAAAATATTTACGATCAAGATTGAAGACAGAAGACTTAACAAGTCAAATTTGATCAATCAAAATGTGACGGAAAAAGTATATCAAAGCGTATTGTAAGGTTATTTCCTCCCCCAGACCTTTATTAGTTAATCATCCCTCCACAAAATCCCAAAGTTTTCAACTTAAACAATGTTGATTAGACTTTTGTGTTCTTCTATACCGGATACATCTTGATGGACAAATGTGAAAGATTGAACATTTGCACATCACCAACAACTTAATCAGTCGGTTCCATTTTTGACAAGATTTCTCTTGCGCAAAAATTGTTTATGCCAACATGACACTTGTATTATTGTAAGGAAAATGATCGACAATTTTTGCTAACAACTTTCACTTTAAATTTCTGATCACAAAAAGACCAAATATAAGGAGCTTTGATTACAAGTATAAACTTCTAAATAGAATAATGTCTTGAAATTGGAGTAAGAAAACAAGAACAAATGTCAATGAGCAAAGACTGCGCAACAACTAGCCAGACTACAAGCCAAATAGATTTGCCTGATTAGTTACATATTTTGGTCCAATAAATTTTCTTCCACTTTTCATAATGTTCCCATTATGTACCATAACGATTTGGGATTAATGGTATTTGATTTGTTGACTAAAACTCATAAGTGGGAAGTTTAATGGCTTCAATATAGCAAGAGACAATTGGGGTATACATGTGTTTTGTCATATTAGGAGAATGTTCACATTATTATAATACGTAGTAATTTGGATGAAATTGTTGGGTTCATGCTTTTTTGCCAAAATTAGCAACTTTAATGAAAATGTGAATGCAATACATGTATGATTGATTATGATAGTTGAGGATGTGCATGACTTGTTTCTACTAAAATTTGCACATTGCAATAAAACTTTGTATCTTAGTAATCTCTATATTAAGTTTAGTAATCTCTATATTAAATTGGGTATATATGATATTTAGAGGGTTTAGGAAGGGCATATATGATATTTGCCATTAAATTTTTTGGTATATGAATAATCTCTTTATTGACTATGAAATAAAAATAATAAATCTTTGAATTTGAAACTAAATGTAAAGTTTTTCAAAGTTATTATGACAAGTATTAAATTTTATTTTTTTTTAATTCACTTTGTCTACGTTTATCTTTATACAATTTTGATGTCTTATAATATCAAACTTCAACTGGTAACATTGTTACCATAAAACACAATAAAATCTTGTTTCACCTACATATAAAATGACATAATTAAATTTGTGAACTAGTGATATAAATACTTTAGTGGTATAGTAAAATATTTGCTGTATAAAAAAATAAATTAACTTATGTGCTTGTTTTCTTTTAGTAACTTAAGCAAAAATCTATTCGATATATAGAAAGATTAAATTTTTATATAACCTTCAAAAAAATGTGTATCTAGTTTTATAATATATGATTATTATTATTAGCCAAGCTATATCTATTCGATAGAAAGATTAAATTTTTATAAATACATAACAATAATTGATCTTGCTTTTGTGAAAGATGTTGGATGGGCACACCCACAACCAATATTGCCAACATGACTTCCTCTTTTCATACCAAATTAACTAGTTGGGTGATATGAAGTCCAGAAAAAGTTCCTTTGTAAAAGAGACCAAAGTCAACAACAATGAGTGCATTAGATAAAGAACAAATATCCAATAGAAAGTAAACATAATTCGTTCGAGTCATATATATATAGTCCAATACACAAAGAAAATTAGAATGTCGATCAGCCTGGTATAACGTGGATGTCTAGGTGCACTATTCCAGCGGTGGGGTAGTAGAGACATACGTACTATTTATTTTGATTATTATCTTACGGTGTATAATAATAACTAGTTATGTACCCAGGCGTTGCCCCAAGAGACATAATATTGCTTTCAGAAAATTTATACAAGCGGGATATACATTCGTTTGTTTTTTATTTAAACGTGTGTCTGAAAATAAAATGTCGTGTAAATATCTTGTCATTTACATGATCAATTCTTTGATGAATAGTTGAAAGAATAAAAAAAGGAATGTTAATCATGTAGCAACAATATGATTAATCGAAAAAAGTGTGACAAAACGGGAGAAAATAATGAAAACGCACTAAAATTATACTATTATATGTGAAATACAAAAAGAAATGGGAAGTACCATGTAAATCATTGTAGAATTTAAAACACAAATAAACGAGGATATCATATTAAATTTGTACAATAAATTATAAGAAGTCAAAATTTAGTTAAAAATATAATGCAAAAATTAAAAGCGTAAAACAAAAAAAAACTCAGGTTTTTTGTTAAATTAGGCGACCGATTGACAATATCAATTTGACACAAAAACTATATACTCCAACGCCCTATAGGAAAATGGACTTGATTTGCAACAGCTTTTGTAACTCTCGTTACACACTAAAATAGCATCTAACGATCACCAACACCCGTTAGAGAAAATGAACTAACTCTTTGTCAGGGAAAAGGACCTGATTTGTAGCCGTTATTATTACTTCCATTAAACATTCAAACCGAACTTAACGGCCATTAGTACTTGTTAGATTTTTCTAGAAATTAATAACGTTAAGGACTATAATTGCAAAGAAAGTTACCAACAAGGATTGATTTTGTTGGAAAAGTGAAACAACACGACCCGATTTAAGAAAACTAAGGATTTTTTTTTTGAAAGATTCGTCGCATGTTTTTATACCTGCGCCGCATTTTTGATCAGTCATGAAATATGTGCCGCATGTTTGAAAACATGCGCCACATTTTTTTCTTAGTAGCTTCCCAAACTTCAAACTTCCAGAAATGGGCCGCATTTTTATACCTAGCAAAATTAAACTCAATTTTGACACTTAACTCAACTTGTAACTTTTCCAAACTCAAATCCAAGCTTCATATCACAACATTATTGAGTTCAAACATAAATTTGACACAATTACAACATAGTTATAACATCCATTTGAACAAACTTACACGTACACACCCAAATGGGTCATTTACCCTATTTTGACGCTTTTTGAGTCAACACAATATGTTTATAACCATAAGACCATACATACTTTGAACTTGCAGAAAGGTACCAAACAAAACTTTACCAAGATTGACCAAAAGAACCAAGGACAACTTTACCAACAAAACAAATGTATCAAGAGCCATGACGAGGTGGGACGACTAGGTTTCTACCAAAATACAATCTTCCGCAAATGGTCATAATATCTTCAACCTACTAGCAACTTCAAGTCCAATACTTCAATCAACTAATCATTAGTTCCTTCTTCCGGAACCACCTATAAAAGGTAAACAACTAAAAAGTAAGTGAATGCTTAGTGAATAAACTTGCATACAAATATATATATATACGAAGGAGGGCAAAAACACAAAAGGCTATCGCATGTAGTCAATGGTATATCATCACTTGCATACTCACTTTTGCGCTAATAAACACATACATAGATCCATGTACGCTAAACAATAATCAAAGAGGTTCTTAGGCCTCATCTCAATACAACTATGAGATTCTTAGGCCTCTTCTCAATACAACTATGGGGTTCTTAGGCCCCGACCTCAAAATTAGGCCCTAACGCCAAATCGATTACCATACACGGAATCCACCATCATATGGTAATCTACCCAGCGCACATATAAGAGTATGCAAATTTACTCACCTCCTCCGTGACTAACAACAATCAAGATTGCCACAACAAGTGCAAATCTTTCAACCTAACAAATCAACACAATATGCATATAAGACTTTATTCACAAACTTGGCTAACTCACTTAACCATACTATCAATTCACTAGCATTTCTTTTCTCCCAAACTCATTCTCTTTGAGTTGGCTCAATTCCAAGTCTCATTTAACAAAATTCAATCTTTCAAAATCATCAATCTCAACTATCTATCATTTTGCTAAAATCTCTTTTGTCATCACCATATGGCCATTTTATATTATAGTCCCCAAATTCTCATTTTGGCCATAATGGTCACTGACAAACTCAAATCAACATATTCATGCAACATTATGTTCATATATTAAGATGTAATTTAGAATTTAGGGAAATAGTTACAAAATTATCTTCCAACCCAAAAATCCCCAAATTAGGTGATTACATGAATCCTAATTCTTGAACTAAAATCAAAACTAATTTAGGGTAAGATTTTACCTTAAGGATTCAAGAGCAAACTCAAGGATTTAAATCACACATTCTTCTTTTCCTTTTTCCTTCTTGAAATTTGGCCTCCACACACCCACCTCAAACCCTCACTTTAAAATTCTAGAATGGTGGAAGATTATTATTCTTATTATTATCAAGGAATTATTAAATTGGTGGAATGAAAACTAGAAAATTGAAAGAAGATTATGGAATTGAGAACAATAGAAGTTTATGAAAGATGAAGAAGATGAGTCACAAAAGAAAGAAAGAAAGGAGATGGTTGGCATTCTATTGAGATGCCACGCCTCTTTCACAATTTAGTGGGTATAATACTCGTTATCCGCTAAACTTTCAACTAAATTAACCCCATATCCAAAAATAAAATACTAAGAAATTATTTCAATGTCAAAACTACAAAAAATGTTTAATTTATTTATCTTAAAAATCTTGGGGTGTTACAAAAAGAAATAATGTGAAGGACTATTATTGCAACAAATTTAACGATACGGAGAATATTTGCTAGAAAAGTGAGGCACACGGAAATCGAGCAACGATATTTATATATACTAGTTATGTTACCCAGACGTTGTCCCGGGAGACATAACATTGCTAGCGTTACCTTTATACAAGCAGGAGATTCGTTTGTTGTTTATTCAAATGTGTGTCTTATAATTAAATGTCATGTACAAATATTATGAATAGTTGAAGTCGAAAAATTGAAATCATGTAGAAACTATATGATTAATCAGATAAAAATGTGACAAAACGGGGGGGGGGGGGGGGGAATGAGAACGGACTAAAATTATACTATTATATGTGAAGTACAAAAAGAAATGAAAAGTACCATATAAATCATTGTAGAATTTGTAGTAAGCAAAAGACAAATGAATGTGAATATCATTTTTACTTTGTACAATAAATTGTGAAAAGATAAAAATTAGTTAAAAGTATAAGGTAAAAATAAAAATGTAGAACAAAAAAACAAACTCACGTTTCTTTTGTTAAATGGAGCGATCGATCGACAATATTAACTTAATACAAATACTATATACTCCAACGATCAATAGAGAAAAATGGATCTGATTTACAGCAGCTTTTGTAACACTTGTGAGACACTAAAATAACATTTAATGATCATTAACACTCGTTAGAGAAAAAGATGTAACTCCCCGTTAATGAAAAGAATCTGATTTGTAGTTGATATATTGTTACCTCCGTTAAACACCCAAACATAACTTAATGACCGTTAGTTCTTGTTAGAGTTTTTGAACATTTTTTAACGTTGAGGACTATTGTTGCAACAAATTTAACAATAAATACTATATTTGCTGAAAAGGATGGGAGCACGGAAATCAAGCAACACTATTAATATATATATTAAAAACAAAGGTATGGAAATACGTGTAAAGAATAGTAACAGACCATTTTATTTCTTTGGGCCCATTTCCATTTTTTTAATGGGCTAACTTCATTTTATTTTGGACCCATCTTATATTCTTAATTTTGGGCTTGACAAAATATGTTTTGATCTTTTAAATTGCTTCTAATTTGTTTACAAAGATCACTTATTTTAATTGCATATTATTATTTTTTAAGTTTGTAACATTTTTAATATTATCTCATCTTATTACAAGTGAATTATTACATAGTATATATACAAATAACAGTAGGGTGCATGTTTTAAATATATACACCTAACCATCTCCGAAATTTTTTTTTGCAATACTTATTAGTTTCAATGCTATTTCGGTTGATGTTTTATTATTATGGATTATTTTTGTTTCACTTTTTATTTTCAATGATTTGAGAAGTTAGCTTTAATTATGTTTGTATTTTTATTTTAAAGATTCTACTTTGATACTTATTATCTTTTAGAATTTATATAATATATTAATCTGCAATAAAATTTTACTGTCGATTTTTTCTAATTTATAATTGCTTACTCATTAAAAAATCAATATCAACTCAGGTTTTAAGCTATATAATGTTTCTAAAATCATGTAATAATTTTTACATAGTACGGAACACAATAAATATAATGTCTCTCGGGGCAACGCCCGGGTAACGTATCTCGTTTATATATATGTATAGAATATAAAGAAAAAACAAAATTACCACCACATACATTGCACTTATGTTCGATACAAAGCAAACTGTTTTACTTTTGCTTGCACGTACAACTGTGCTTACTAAATCTTACCAACAATTAACTCGAAAACGAGTTTATCTTTAAAAAACTTTGACTTGATAACTGTTTTACATAATACTACCAAATACTTAAGGATTTCTCAAGGATTTTCGTTTTAAACCAAAAAATACCGTTTTAAAAAGTGTATAGATGTAGACAAGCACAAGCTTACCTTTTAGTAAAAAATCCTCCAACTTACAGAAGAAAATAAGGATGGTACACTTAACCTTATCAAAAGCACGAGTTTTTTTACATTTGATTCAAACCTTGTTTTTCTTTTTATTTCTTTTTTCACTTCAAGATTTTCATTGAAGTATCAATATATTTCTTTATCATCTACAGAAAGGACAAAGAGGGACATATGCATGTTACAAAAACACGGTTTCCGTTTGTGTAACCTGTTGGGTCCCATTCCGTTAGGTTAAGAATCAAATCTATAAAATATGTTTCCACGTTATAACTTATTTAAATTCTTTTCACATGAATAATAAAGCATCTAGGTAGGTAGTTAGCTCAGCAGCCTGCCTACTTGGTTAGTTTTTTTTTTTCCGTTTTTCGTTAGTGCTTTTTGGAGATATTAACTTGCTTTCTTGGGTTTTATATTATTATTTGTAAGTTGATAACGTTTTAGTGTCTCACATTTTAACTAATAAATCTTTTGAAACTTTTTATTTTTACCATTAAAAGTTTTATGTTTGATATTATAACTTATTTAAATTCTTTTCGCGTGAACAGTGAAGCATCCAGACAGGTAGCTAGCAGCCTGCTTACCTGTTTAGTTTTTTTTTTTTTCGTTTTTTGTTAGTGTTGTGTAGATATCAACTTGCTTTCTTGGGTTTTATAATTTTATTTTTAAGTTGATAGCGTTTTAGTGTCTCACACTTTAACTATTAAATCTTTTGAAACTTTTTATTTTTACCATTAAAAGTTTAATGTTTGATAATTCATGGTATTGCGCTTTAGTCTTTTTTGTTTGCATCATGAACGTTTTAAGCTTCTAAATTCTTTTCACGTGAACAGTGAAACATCCAGGCAGGTAGCTGGCTCAGCAGTCTGCCTGCCTGCTTAGGTTATTATTATTATTTTTTTTTTGTTAGCGTGTTGTGTAAATATCAACTTGCTTTCATGGGTTTTATATTATTATTTTTAGGGTGATAACGTTTTAGTGTCTCACACTTTAACTATTAAATCTTTTGAAACTTTTTATTTTTACCATTAAAGTTTTATGTTTGATAATTCATGATATTTTGTTTTGGTATTTTTTGTTTTCACCATGAACATTTTAAGCTTCTAATTTTTATCTTTAAAGATACTTTATTCTTTTTTACTTCGTCATCAAAGTCTTGTATTTAAAGATTTACGTATTGTGTAAGGATATGGTTTTTTTTCTAATGGTAACAATTGATATGTTAAAATGAATGACCCGCATTTAAGTTTATGTCTAATCGTTGTTCTCGACCAACGGTCGGGTATAACCCTAGTTCAATTTAATTCAATTCTTTGCCCCATTTTATACAAAATATTTGGTGTAAAATATTCTATTCATTTTTCTACAATATACACATATATCTAAGATATAACTTTATATTTTCAGAAAAAACTTATATTAATCTATTATTATAAATGTCAGAAGTAAGATTTGAAGCTAGATGCAAATTTGTCAAGGTCAAAGTTTTGAGTATCGATACCAATTAAGTTACATGAAATTTTTAATGGCTATTTTTCAATTTGAACGTTATTCTTCCTTTTTAGAGTAGTTGGTTTTTTGTGAGTTAATTTACAAAGTTTGTCAATCGTTCTTGGGAGCCCATAATTGTAGACGCCTTATGCGACCATGCCACTTGAAACTTTTAAAGACGACCCTGACCAGCCTGTCCGTAACTTCAATACTTCTTATATATGTTTGGCTAGGGGATTGCCAATCGTAAATGAGAATTTGTATGGAAGTTCCGAAAGTTGTATTTATACGAATATACTTTGAGTGCTTTATTTAGTGTGTTTTTTTTCCGAACATATAGTCGGTACGACATTAAAGAAACTTCACTGTATAATGATGAAGTATTGCAAGTATCCTAAACAACGAGATACTGACTAAGGGTCGTTACAAGTATTCAGATGGAAAACCTAAGGTTTGTCATCCCTAAAGATCGACTTAGGGGGTCATCCCTAAAGATCGAATTCAAAATCGTAGGTAAAACCGGGAGTGCCTCTAATCACTAGGTTAAACATCATTGGTGCCTTATTTAGTGTTGGGTATTTTATTTCATTATGTGCATAAGTAAATTTCAAAAGCAATTTTTAACACATAATTTACCAAACAACACCCGAGTATAATATCAAAAACCCGAATTCGTTGGATTACATATAAACGTTTACTACTACTTGTAAGTGCAAACATTAGACTAAAAAGGAGAAACTTTTAGATTACTTTATAGATTTATTTATATTTATGAATGAATAAAGATTCTTTTAAAATGTAAATTATTAAATTAATGTATTAAAAAGTGCTGGTTCGTGCAAATTATAGAGTGTCGGCTGTCGACGCCTTTGTTTATACATGTTTGGACTAAACATAATAACTAATAAGTTAAATCTGTTATTATTTGTCAGTAAAAAAGAAAACTTGTTATTATATAATGACCAGTGAAATATGTTACTCTTAAAACAAAACTAACCCAATTATCCTCCTAATAAAATGATCATGACATTTGTATATATGAATCAATGGATAAAATTAAGAGAGGGAATAAAAGTATTTTAAATATCATGTTTAAGGTTATTAAGATAATTATTAGACTATTTATTAGAAGGATATATATTCTTTTCTGTTTGGATCAAGTGGTTAGCACCCTTGTCTCTGGAGACAGAGGTCATGGGTTCTATCCTTATCTCTTGCAAGGTCGGAGGTCCCTTTTTCATCTTTAAATAGAACCTGGAAACAGCCTCTCTACACCGTCGTGGTAGGGGTAAGGTTGTCTACGTCTTAACATTCCCCTTACACCGTCGAGGTATTAGTTCCCAAAACACGTGGAAGATAACATTGAGCTTTATTTACTTATTATTCTTTTCTCTCTAAACTACTATCTACCAATATATATATATATATATATATATATATAAAAGAAGGTCCCAAGTATACCCTTCTTATTTATTATATAATACAATAAATATATAATTGTAATATGTAAACCTTCAAAATCTCAATGACAAAAATAATGCCCGAGCTTATGAAAAAATTATATATGACACATTCTTCAAATCTCAATAAACCAAATTTCAAAAAGTTTCAATTAATCCACCCTATAAGTTTGAAAAGTGGATTCGAACGTAGGTGGGTCCTTTCAAGGACAAAGCCTTATCAACAAAAGTTTATCTATATATATCATGAGACTTCAAAAATTAAAGTATGATGACTCAATTTTATAATATATAACTACGTATTGAAAAATAAACATTTTCAAACAAAATAAAATAATATACCCATTAACTTTATAAACCATATGAGCAAAGTTAAATTATATTGTTAAGCATTACTAATATATAGCAGATTAAAAAGTATACATTATCTTATGTATCTCAAAATAAGCGTTAGATTTATATTGTTTTTTTAATTTAAGTGGTGTATTTGAGGATATATGCAATTCTAAATATATATATATATATATATGTGGGGGAAGTGAGTATGGGGTTGTCCCTTATCTAAGCTTAGATGGGGAACCCCTCACAATTTGGTTTTTTAATCCATAAATATCATGAGGGCCCCATTATTTGTTTAAAATACAAATATTATTAAAATATTTGTGTGTGAAGGGTTCCCCATCTAAGTTTAGATGGGGGACAACCCCATACTCACTTTTCCCTATATATATATATATATATATAGAGAGAGAGAGAGAGAGAGAGTTGAGTTATTGTAAGAACTAATAAATTGTCGAGAACTGTGAGAACTCGTTATGACCATTAGATTAAAATGATCAAGGGTTAATAAAAAACAATGGCATTTTTATAAATAAATAAATTTATTTAATGAATATAATTACTGAAAGTGCATAAAAGAGATATTCGTAAAAGTAAATTAAGCCGAAATGTACGTTCATGTATCACGGATTTAAATATTTGAAAGTTTCACGCGAAGTTCAAAAACAATTGATAAAAACGCAAGGTCATGGCCTTCCTTGTTTCTTTTTAAATTTAATGGTACATTGATATGTTACTAATATATATATATAAGATTTTGTGATTAAACTTTTTTTAATAATTACAATTATGAAAGCTATAAAATAAATTTCTTATAAAAATGTAAATGATCTTATTCACGTGTGCATAAAAATTTTAACTATAAACTTTTTATTTGGTACACATGTTTTAATTAATACATATGTATAATAATTTTAAAAGCTATAAACTTTTTAAGAGGTACATATGTGAATGATGTTATTCACAAATTTACAATAGCTTTACAGATACATGTGTTTTAACTGGTACACATGTATAGTACACATGTGAATGATCATATTCACAAGTGTACAATAATTTTAACTATAAACTTTTTCTTAACTATATAGTACACATGTTTTAACTATTACACATGTATAATAATTTTAAAAAATTTAAACTTTTTAATTAGTACACATGTTTTAACAATATGTGGGTATGTGATTTCATTTAACTTGTTAATATATGAATTGTAAAAATATAATAAAATGCTATAGACTATTCACATAATAAACTTTTTTAAAAAAAAAGTTGGTTTCGGCTATTAAAGGAAATGTGTCCATAACTAAATCATGATGCTAATATATAAATTAAATAAATTTTGATGATGCTCATATCATACGTACCATAAAAAGAGAAAATGGTCACTTAAATGTTGATAACTAACCGCATGAGACATTTATGGTCTATTTAGTTTTAAATTTTTATTAATTAAAACAAAAATTTTATAAAATACAAATCTACCCTTTTAAATAAAAATTCTCATAGTTCTTGACAAATGTATGGTTCTCATTTTATCTTTTTAATATATATATATATATATATATTTCTTACTGAAAGTCATAGGCTCATAGCAATGGCCATATGGCCCGGGATTTCACTTGCTCCCCGACTTGTTGGATCATTTCCAAGACAATTGAAAACATATTTTATAGGGGAATTTCGTACGTTTTTCCCCCTTAAACGTCAACATAATAGTATTTATCCTGAACTCATTATCTTTTTCCATTTGAACATTCTAAACTCACAATCTTTTATATATTCATTCATTACAAACTACAAACATGTTAACCCTATTCGACTCATAATATCTCATTCATAAAATCAAAATATAAGGCACTTGCCAACCTGTCAGATGTTGGTGATATGCAAAAAAACGAACAAATAACCGAATAATAATAAACCTCTAAAAATGTGTAATTACCTTCAGATTTAATATATTTGATTGTTCACCTCAAATATTCAATCGGGTTCAATAAAAGATTGAAAATGTTTTTAATATGTGTGTATATTGAGACAGAGAACCATAAGAAGAATAATGACCAGCAAAATAATATGTTGAGAGTATGAAGTGTGGGCTTATTAATTGCCTTTTTAGGCAGTTATTTTTAGGGTTTTCCAAGTTAAAAAAAAAACACCCATAAGGTTTCAAGAATTAATTTTTCAAGTCATATTTACCATAACACTTTAATGGAATATAAGCTCGACCCCAGTCGGAAGTTCTGCCCTTTAGACCCCGCCTTCAGAGGCGTTGCTTCAGATCCTCGTTCTTTTGGGGCTTAACCCTTCGGTTATAAAAAATTCAAATAGGTGTACACTACGCACATTTAAACCTATATGATGTCTTGTTATGACAACATTAGCCAAACAAGTCAATCTAATTATACTAAAATATTCACCGTCACATTATTTAAAAATTATGTATACGGAACTATATAAACTATTAATTGTGTATCAATTTTTCTAAGTGTTGTTATTATTATTATTATTATTATTATTAAAAGTAACTCATAAGACATAATATCCTTTTTCACATGGTATGTATGGGGAAAGTTGAGATTTTGACAACCTTACCTCTTCTCTTATTAATATTAACTTTTTTAAGTATCATTTTTTTAAACTAAAACTTCTATTTTATGTCTGATAATAATGTAATAGACATCATGTCATAACAAAACTTTCATATTTCGAAATATCTACTTGATCATTATTTATTATAGTAATAATTTGATAGCCGATTGACATGACAAGCAAAACATGACGAATACCAAAAATAGTTATGAACTTATGACGTTTTATACAGTCAAATAAAGTTATAATATATCTAAATTGATATATAAGAAATTATTTAATTACCTACATGGACATTTAAAAAAAAATTACATTGCTATTATATGACATCGTCCATGTAAAAAATGTGAACAATATAATTTGTATGCAATCTCTAATTTTTCGAGGGATTTTTGTTTTTTTGTAAAGTGAGTTTCAATTTAGACGTGTTAGAGTCAATTTTAATCAGAGATTTTCTGAACCTCCAACCTCCTCCTCATGAAAAATTCTTTTGAGATAAGAACCCCAACACTCGAACCTAAGACCTTAAGTAAACTCACCCCCGAACCCACATAATTGATTTAGAAGATACCCAGTTATAATACTCTCTTTTGGCGGGATTTGTAACTTTATAACATTATTATTGCTGTACGCGCTGTTTAGTTGTGTTAATGGATGTTTTATTTTATCCATATATTTTTAGTCAAGACTTTGTGATATAATGACAAGTAGATTAGTTATACAAAGTCAATAATTTGACAAAAACTAACCAAAAATAAAGAATTTAACTATATTGATCTAACCACATGATAGGTAGGGGTGAGTATAGGTTGTTTTGGCCCAAAATGGAAAAGTTTGTATCCTGTTTTTGTTCATTGGTTTTGGTTTCTTGTTCAATTTTGTTTTTTATAACACTTTTAATTGATTATGTTATCAATAAAACATTCAATGTTAAGCACAATATGATTAAAAAAAAAAAAATCTAAGATAATTTTTTAATTAATTTTATCTTTTAAAGATTGAAACTGGTAAAATATTTTGTAAGGCGAGTTGAACTTGTCATACATTGTCATTTATAAATATAACTGATTTTATTTTATACGATAAAAATGAAAAAACTTCCCAAATATCTTATCATAATTACTAAGCATAAATAATAGATATAATTATAAGATGATATATATATATATATATATCGATAAATTGAAAAATATGTGTTTTTGGTTCGGTTCAGTTAGTTTTTCGGCAATATCAAACAAAAAAGGGATAAGTATCCTGGAATGTAACAAACTTTGGACGAATGTCTATAGTAGGAAATAACTAAAGTTTTGTGTATTGTATGTAAACAACTTTATAAAATGTTTATTGTATGTAAGAAAACATACGTGACAACAATATAGAAGTGCCACTTGTCTGATTTTAATTGGTTGAATACATTTTGTTACATACAATAAACATTATTTTCGAGTTGTTTACATATAATACACACAACTTTAGTTATTTCCTATTATAGACATTCGTTCAAAGTTTGTTACATTACAAGATACTTATCCCAACAAAAAAAAATTCAGTTTATAGAAAACCAAAATTAATTAGATCAGTTTGATTTGAAATGTTTTCTTTCTACCTGAATTTTTCGATCTGACTCGGTTTTTGAATTATCACTTCGGTTTTTCCAACCCTTAATCATATATCACTCTTAATGGTAATGGTAGGTCATCTATATAAGCTATAGTTCAACAATGACTTCAAAACATTTACTTTGCGTCCCTTTTGTTTTAGCACAAGTCAAAGACATATATACTTAAAATTGTTATTTTAATCTATATATTGATGTTAACATACTTATATTTAGAAAACAAAGAATTTACTGAATATCTAAAACAAGATCTAATGATCTTTATTTTTTTTTTTTAAAGGTGTGCATCATTTGCTCACAACAAATGATCTACCTTACGTTATTTTAACCAGGTCCGCGCTAGAAAACTTCATCATCCTCAATACCTAATAGGAGGAGAAATTTCCAACTAAACCGCCTGAAGGTACGACATTTAATTGGGATAAAACCATACGTGCCCCCTCTGCAGGACTCAAACTTGCTTCACAAGAAGACTTTATTATGAAATATGCTCAAATGTCTTTCCTATATTTCGAACTCGAAACCTCTAGCATATAAAGCTAGTGCTCAACCACTGAGCTATAATGTGAAGTATGAAAAATCTTTAATTGATACGCAAAATTTATTTAAGCAGCGCATGTCTTTAGTTTTTTGTATTTAAAATTATTAAAATTATATTTTATTGTATTTATTGTTATCATGGTTTTAGGTAAATTAAAAAAGTATTAAAGTAAAACAAATAACACAATAGGTTTCCATTCACTGAAAATCACCGTGCATCATGAAAATCATTGTGCATCAATTGCTTCGTGAATCTTCATGCATCAATTTAACCATGATCTAAGGGTCAAGATCTTGTCTTATTTGTTTTACTTTAATACCTGTTTTATAATATTCAACCCCTTGTTATCATAGCTTATTATAATATGTACTGGGTGACTGGACTCTCGCTTGGATCTGGTTAAGACAACATAATCTAAATTTTCCATTATGATATTCGATTGCACCCGTCAAAAATAATAATAATAATCCATATGACATGATGTTGAAATTCTAAAACGACATATAAATCATATTGACATTTATATCTTAGAGTCATATCATTAGATATTAATTAATACTAAATTATGAAGATCATATAATTTAATATATTTATTCCCGTTTGTGGGATTATTAGCAACATACATCCTGATTAGGTTTAATAAATTTTCATACACTACATTTGATCTTTAATTTGTTAGGAAAAGTCTTGTGCCACTTGATCATACCAGTTCTCTGTTCTAAACGGGCCGGGTTTTGAGCGATATACCATTAACTCTTGAGTTCATATCCAAATAGACTCAAGATTGCTAAGATTTGCATTATCATCAAAAAATATTATGTTGTCATAAAGATTTTGATGTTGTTGTGGTGATGATAAGACTGGTGGAAGAAGTGGTGGCTGTTGATGTTCCATTTGCTTACGGATTAGAGCTAAGACACTCGATTGTCGACATTGCAAATTGACCATTTCTGCTTTTGCCTTTGCTAATTCGGCTTGGAGGTCACTTACTTGCTTTTGTAGGTGACAAATTGTGCCTGCACAACCATAAACCGGGTCTCGAAGTCTTGCATTTGCTTCGTACACCATACTGCTAACAGCATCTAATCGATGCGATTCAGGAAGTTCCTATATGAAAAAAGACATTTGCATTGTCAACATTGGCGCCATCATTCAAAAAATGAATAAAAGAATCAATATACTTTAATTTCTTATAATGTATGAGAATAACCAAACTTTAGTAATAGTATAGTCTAAATAGACACTTTAGTGGGTCAAACACGTAAAGTAACGATTTAACATTTTAGCTACTTTAAAACTTTAGTTGAACCAGCAACTTGTTCATCTTCGATTTACCCTTATAAAGTAAATCTTTGAAAACCCGTATTCGGTGGAAGAAGAGTTGTCGGAGATTTATCAAACAGAATTTGGCCCCATGTTGATAGCCTTTTGGCGGGAAAATGCAACATAAAAACGAATGTGAACGCCAGAATTAATAATGGGCCATTGTCCATTATTTATCAACCCATTTATGGGCTTTAGTAACGCTATATTCATTTACACATGTAAATGCAAAATTTTTAGGACGTTGGCAATAATTGAACCTAGCATGAGCACCAAAATTGGGCGTGCTAGCCATTTATAAGAGTTACTTTAAAAAACACATTCCCACCTTAAAATATTTTAGAAAATACTTAATGATTTCAAAGTGTGGGCGAAGTAATTAACACATCAAAAACTTCATAAAGAAAAACTATTACAATAACAGCGAAACTTGAACATTAGTATATGAGGAGAAAAAAGACAGTGTTAATTTTGTTTTTCAAATTCGATACTTTGTTTTTTTAATTTTTGAAGAACGTAACTCAAATTCAGAAGGAACCAAAACCTCTTTCTGGTCCTACCAATTTCCCGCCATTATATTACATCACATTTGAAGTAACACATAAAACTTCCATGACCATATAACCATAAACCTTTAATTTAACAAATGAAAGGTTAGGATTGGGTAATCAAACATAAAAAAAAAAAAAAAAAAAAAAAAAAAAAAAAACAATAACTCGTTTAAAAGTGATTCTTGAACATTTCAATGTAGCTCACATTGAGTTACCAATGGAAACAAAAAGTACCCTAGTAAATTTCAGCCACTTTTATGCTTGCATATACTATATTAATTAATGAAAATTTTTTTTCTAACAATGAACTACCAACATATTAAAGAAAAAAAATGTACCTGCAACAATTTAATAATGTTACTTGCTCCAAATACTCTATGTGCAATGGTGAACTTGTGAGGGTCAGTTGGAGGAAAATAAGGTGCCAACATGCATTTTTCGATACACCTGCGTCGCAGTATCTTACAAGCCGCGCAAGGAGTAAGCACCACTCGGTGAGACGGCTGATGAGCTAAAACACTTGTGGGACTAAGTTGAGACGACAATGTCGAATGAGAGTTCGAGTTTTCGGATTCTTCGGTAGGTGTTGAAATAGTCATTGGTGTAGAGAGGGTGGTTTTTAGACAACTTTCCATGTTAATTTTCCTAAAGAGAGAAAAATGTAGGGTCAAAGATATCAAAAAATATAGAAGTGTGGCTTTGTTAATTTTGGCAAAAGAGAGGGTGTAATATATATAGGAGGAAAATGAAAGTGGATTGTGGGTAAGATGACGTCAATGATTGTTCATTGGATGCTGTAGTGACGTCATTTTGCTTAAAACGTTTTTTGTTGTGACCTGTTGCGGCGGGGTTTCAAAGTCAACAAACATGTCCCCACGTTAACAATTACCAAATTAAGGTCGTCAAACCTCGTTACATTTCACACCTTTTCATAAAATTTCATGTTTTTTGGTTTGTAGATGAAAAAGGAAAAGAAAATTAAATTGCAAGGAAAGAATAATGAAATTGACGTACAGTTTATGCATACAGTACGTATCAATTGGTTTTGTTGATCACGATAAATTATACGGCAGTAAATTTACATAGATTTATCAGTTAGATTGTGCAAAATGACTATAATCTTTTTCCCCCTATTAAATATAATTTTAATTAGATAATAGTAAAAAGAGCTTATTAATCAATTTGAAATAAATAAATAACTACATGTAACCTCACCACCATCATAAACAATTATCTAAAAAAAAATAATTGGATGAGAACTCTCTGTTCTTATATACCATTTGATACTCACTAATCTCTCAATCAAGCTAGTGTCCAGGTAAATCTCAACCACTTAATAATCCGTTAATTATCTCAAATTTGTCATCTGGACTTGAACCCATGCAGTGGCGAAGCCAGGAATTATAACTGGGATGAGCCAAAACTAAACAACGAGTAATAAAAACTAAAAATTATCAAATCAACCACAGACATATTGAATGATCAAAAAAACCAAAAAAAACTAAGACAAAATAAAAAAATAATTAAGGGTTTAGTATCTACAAATATAATTAATTATTAAAGAATGTTTATAGTGTGAAAAAATTAAAGTTATGTTCATCGTATGTAACTAATTTTTGAATCTTGTGCATTGTATGTATTCGGGTATATGTGACAACCATATAAGCTACTACTTGTAACTTTTTTTATTGGTGGGATTCACATATTGCAAGTACGTTTTTTCTGTAAGCTAAAAAACTAGGCCTCCAAAATTGATCCCGTTTAAGGCCACAAAAATTCTTGAGTCGGCACTGGATACACACAATGCACAAAATTTTAAGGTTCATTACATACAATGAATACAACTCTAATTTTTTCACACTATACACATCCATCCATAATTAGTTACTTTCATAAATACTAAACCCAAATATTAAACATAAAACAAAAAATTTCACAATCACAACATATATCAATATATTAGTATACATTTGTTAGACTAAAATAAAAAAAATAAAGAAACTTAATACAATGTACAAGCTAATATACCTAACTACCTAAGTGGTTGAGTTAGATTAAATCATTGAAATAAATAAAAAAGATATGAAAATTGAAAAGTCTATCAAAAACGACAAATAATTTTTTTCGATGGACCAATTCAGTCATGGTATTTTTCTTTTCTATTTTGATGGAGTGGGCAAACTATATAGAGAATCAATATTTGATAAACCTTTTACCTATGAATCATAAGTATAGTTCGTTTGTGAGGGTGGGCCTTGGCCCTCTCTATTGCCAAGGTGGCTCCGCCACTCAACCCATGATTCTCCTTAGTAATCCGTCGGTAATAGTCTTTAGCGACGGATTTGACCGTCGGTGAAACCCAATTTTCTAGTAGTAAGTTTATTTGTCATGACATGGTTAAAAGTGTTGTACATTTCATATAACCACCTTTTGAAAATATACATAAATATCGGAGTACAATAATATCATGCATGTATAAACAAATATAGTTAACTATAGCCCTGGGGGCTATGTTTTAACATTTCTCATATAATAATAACAAAAAGTACTTTGTCCTAATAACTGATTAACTAATGAAGTCTTGATTTATTAAATCCAACTTTGTCCACTTAATAAACCCAAAAATTTTATATGAAGTCATCATAAGTTATAACAATACATGATATTGTCAAGGTAGGTATGAAAAGGTTGAATGTAGAGAGTCATGCATATATCTCTATCTATACCCGAGGATAGACTGATTGTTTCAAATTGACATCTACAAAAAATGAGTGCCAGTAAATACAAGTCGTAGACAATTATAGCTGTGTATGTGTGTGTATGAATACTACAGATGGTACATGCCTACAAATAAGAAGAAAAAAAAAATATGCATATAGATATAGCAAATAGAATTTAAACATAACAATATATGTGTGAGAAAGAGAGTAAAAAGTTATAGGTTGTATCTTTAACAACAAAACACATTTCTTTAGTTTGTGGGCTAATAATAAAAATATCCTCAATATTAAACATATAATAAAAATATCAAATAATATACGAATGGGTTATTTAGGTCACCCAATATGTGTTTAACCCTTATACCAAATTACACAAAACATTTGGGTTCAGGTTAACCCGAATACCCTATCAAAAACCCGAACAAGGTGGCCCATATGACTGAAAACCATTCTCGTTGGGTTATTTGGATATGATTATTTTTGACACTTCTAATTAGGGATGAGCATAGGTCGAAACCCGGTCCGACCCGCGAAAACCCAGTCCGACCCGCGACCCGCGAGAGCATGAAAACGTGAACCGTGACCCGGCCCATGAAGGCACGGGTCGGTTTGGGCGGGTCACGGCTTTCCTTTACACTTTTTCGGTTTTTGCCTTCACCCGACCTGGCCCGGCCTGACCAGTCCAACCCGTTACCTACGAAAACATCAAAAGCTTGACCCGTGACCCAGCCCGTAGGGCTTCGGGCCGGTCGGTTTGGGTCGGTTCCGGGTCGGGCGCGGGTCAACAATTTTTTTGCTCATCCCTACTTCTAATACAAGCTTGGTTGTAACATGGTAGAGGGTGTTACCCTTTTATTGATTTCAATTAAATTAGTACCACTTTTATCTATATCTATACTATATTAATAAACAAACTAACCTCCTCTTTTTTTAACTCTCTACCTTTAAAATACCCAAAATACCTTTAACGTTCAACACATTCCTAACTCACACACTAAATCTACCCAATATATCCCTAAAATATTTTACACCCATATTTATGCAAACTATCTATCTCCTTTATTAATTAATTTAAATATTTCCACCTAAAATCTATATAATATTCTTAATAAAGTTATTTACAAAAGATACATTTCTTAACCATATAATAACTACACTGCCATTTACGTCAATTACTTTTACATTAATAACTACATTGTTACCATCACCACCACTAGCACCACCCGTTGCCGCCACCGCCGCATTGTGCGGGTACCCATCTCGTTGTCGCAAAAAATAAAGTTATGTTGTTATTACGAAAAACCGTTAATTCTTAATTTTAGGCAAGTTGCGCTCTTATTTACCAGTAGCCTGAAAGCGAACTGATAAATTAGAGTTTATTAAAATCAAGTTTTACTTAAATAACATTCAAAACAAACGGCTAGATTAAAAGTAATCCATTCCGCCTAATAAATATAACACTCGAGGATCTACCCAATTCTATTTCATTAAAGAAAATGCAACCCGAAAACCTAATTCCCTTCACATTCACTTATCTCTGTAGTGGTTTTTGGTCTTGAGTCTTGATAGGCCTAAATCGAGGGGTTAGGTTACTCTAGCGTTTGTTAACCCCAAAAAGCGTCGTCTGTCGGGGGACATGACCTACGTGAGTTTTTAGAGAACTAGGTGTCTAGGTTAGGTTAAGGGGTTTGTGAGAGTTTAGTTGAGTGGTCTAGGATCCCTTTAGATATGCAGTCGAAGTTACTTCGTCCTGTAGGTGATTAGCTACCTCTTACTTCCTTGGCCCCTGAATTTCATAGTCATATATATATATATGTGTGTGTGTGTGTATATTTGGTTGTCTGACCACTTTGTTTGAGTTCTTTGTGGATGTCTTTGTCTATTATGCTCTATATTTTTAGGTTGTTTAATATGTTTATTATGGTTGTTAGTATATATGTCCAGTTGAACGTGGGATAAGGTATCACTAGGTTGAATGCCTGCTACTCTTCCCAAGGTAGCCAGACTCAACACACAGGTATATCCTCCCATGATTGTTTTTCGGACGACAGGTATGGTATCTAACCACTTTTCACTTCCTAACTTTTATCTAACCACTTTACACTCCCCGACTTTTACCTATTTGTGGCCGGAGGTCCTATTGGAAGCAGTCTTTCTACCTTCAGGGTAGAGGTATTGACTGTCTAGAACTAACCTTCCTCATACCCTGCACAGAAATTAGGCTCTGTTGTTGTTGATTCACTAATCTCAAAAATACCCAACATCATATTCAAACATTATATGTTTTGCTTTCATGATTCATCAAAAAGTTTCCTATCAATCAAATTTAAATTATAAAAGGGAAATAGTTTGGTGAACTTTGGAAGTTTCGAGCTCATTTGCTACCACTTTCAACCAATTTATTACAATATTTACATATCAAACCTTCAACTATTAAACATATACTTAACAATCCAACCATTCAAATTATAAGATATAGGAAAAACAAAAAACAACAAATAGAAATATGAAACACGAAATATACAAATTATCACATGTGTAAATCTATACTCCCTTATATTACAAACTATGTATTCTATTTTTGGAATCTCTTAATCTCTTAAAACATTTATAACATACATCTTCTATCTAATAAATTACTTTCATTAACTCTTTAAATCAAATGAATTATTTTACATCAATTATCTATCTTACTCGGCGCCGCCGTTGCACTACAAGTCGTCACCTCCACGTCGTCACCTCCACGCCGTCGCATTGCGCGGGTATTCGTCGATTACTCTTACATATTTGTAGACAGTCAGATTGTTCTTATTCGTCATAAGTCATATTTTTATAAAGGAGGATGAGAATATAAACCTGTCGGGTATCTAAGATTAGGTGCGGAACACCCACATATTATTTTTTTAATCCATAAAAATCATGGGGTCCATGCATTTATTCATTAAACAATAAATAATAAAATATTAGAATGTGATGAGTTACACACTTAAGCTTAGGTTCCGGACATCCTTATATTCCCTTTTCTCTTTTATAAATGGACAACTGCATAAATAATGTATAATAGATTATAAATATAGAGATAATACTCCACCAATAGATAGTTTATTATGCACAATGGGCCAAACAAGGGTTATTATTGTGTTTTCGAATGTCATAAAAAGCGGAAGTAGTTTTGGACAAAAAATGAAATTAGTAACATAGTGACGGGTTAGAAGGTTAATGTGAAAATGATGACATGATAAAAGGTTAGAAGCCAAATTTGAAGAAAACGAAACTTAAACTTAAAAGACCTTGTTATCTCTAGTTAGGTTTTCTCTTATGATAGAAATTAGAACTACAAATTTGAAAGTTAGAAAGCTAAGAATATTAATAGTAATAATAATAATAAAAATCATATTGTCTACTCTAAGTACAAATGATATATAGTCTCCAACCGATATTTTTTTCCCGACAAAAATTGCAAAGTAAAATACGTTACAAATGATACTATGAGTAATTCATGTGTTTTCAAAAGATGAATAACACTATAGTTTCTAGCGGCTTCCAAAGGGAATGCCAAATTCGATCATTTAACTCTTTATCACAATTTCCATATATTATGCTTCTCTTTAATCATACCTCAACTATAAAATAAAAAATCTGGTAGTTAAGAAAAGTTTTAAAATAGTAAAGGGAATGCCACGTGGAATGATCTAAAAACCCCTGGGGAGTGCCGACAATATAAAAGCTACGCACAAATCTCTATACAAATATGGGTGACACATGGACATCATAGCAAAGGGCCCAACAGGCCCAACTAACTACATCCTACATTCCTACGTAGCATCTTTTTTCATTATAAGAGGGTACGGAAACGAGCTAAAAATATGTCCAACACTTATTTGATCAACAGACACTTGATTATGTACCTATAGACATCACAAATCTATGAGAAAAAGAAGATTGTAATAGATCGAATTACCCTACCAACATACTAATTCATTAGGCTGGTTTTCAATGAGTTTGACATTTAACCTATTTAGTCGTAGGAAATTAAGAATGAGCGTTGACTGTTCACGAGTCATTTCAAGTTATTTACTTACCAAAAAATCCAAATGCGTAAATACTCCATCCGTCCTATTTTAGTTGTCCACTGTTAACTTTCAAAGTTTTTTTGATTCAACTTTGACCGTAGATATTGTTGTTTGTATTATATAATATTTGATGAAAGTTATATCATTGAAAAGTTCGTTTAAATATTTACGGTCAAAGTTGAAGCAAAAAGACTTCGAAAGTCAACAATGGACAATTAAAATGGGACGGAGGGAGTATATTTTTGATGCATTAGTTAAACGAAGAACTGAGTATGAGTATCTTCTCCTGTCATTTACATATACTAGCCTTCTAAAATTTTCCGGCTAAAGTCCATTTATTTGACCTATTGATGTATGTTTTGCTAACATTCTTTGATGTTCGGTTATTATGAGATTCAATCAACTATGTATACTAGAATTCACATACTTATAAGTATGTGAGTAAGTACTACCGACTGAAAAACAGTTAAAACTGAGAAATTGTTGAAAATGGTCTAACACATGTTTTGTTAGTGACTAATAATACAAAAAATTAAAATCAATCAATCAATCAATTTCTAGTGGATGCAGTATAAAAAGACCCTCGACTAGCTTAGAAAGCAAGCTAATGTTGTCACGAATAGTTAAAGATCACATGATCAAATGGTTTTGCAATTCCAAAAAAGGGAAATGTTTTAACCACCAAAAATATTATACTGCTTGCAACCTTGCAACAAAAAAATATTCCACATGTTTAAAACATAAATGACAAAGCTTTGTCAAATGTGTCTATTATTTGAAGATGGATTTGTGTACAGTTTCTTATCAATTGCTGCTGCTGCTGAAGGTTTCAATAAATTAAAAGTTTTTATTCTGAGAAATGTCACCAGGAAAATTAATCAACACTAACATGAGCGTTCAAGAAACATTTGTTTGTCTATCAGTTTACTTTATTTTATTTCGCTGCATTTTATTATCGATTTTGGATGAGATGGAAAAATGTCTGTGTGTGTGAGAGAGAGTATTTTCGAATTTCGAGTACCAAAACAAGAAAACCTTAGATGATGCTATCAAAAAAAGGATGTGGATTAAAAACGATTAGAGATGTAAAACCTGTAAAATGTTTTAGCATAGTAGTTAGATTCCTTCTAAGAATTATGATTAACAATATCCTATCTTTATTACCTTCTCATATTTATAGTCGATTTCGACACATATTTTTGCTAATACCTATGTACATAATGTTACCCATTAAACTAGTACAAGATGGTGCATCATTCAAAATTACCAAGAAAGCCAAAGTAAAAGAAACAGTAATGCGATTGACTGATTGATTTAAAGGCGTATTCCCCAAAAGGAGACACATAACATGTCATCCGATATTGAAATGGCACCAAATGGGTGTCATCATTTTTGAAATTGTTCCATGTTCTTTCTCCTTCACCAACCATTCTTCTGTTTTCACCTTTTCAACTCCAATGACCCCATTCTCCATTTACTACTTGCAACAACAATTATTATTCTGGGTTTTTTCCATCCAAGTGATAATTAATCACTCTTGCTAACCGAATAACCGCAAAGTTGACCAAAATAGTGTTGCAAGTGAAACTTAATTTACTTCTTTAGCCCAATTGCATTGTACTGCTATTCATCTTGATGTAAGTTCGCTAAATCCTTAAAAGAGTACTTAAGATTTCAAATTCTAAACTAACTTTCGAGCTGTTTCTTAGACGTGGAAGGTGTATTCTAAAGTTTTTGCAGATGTAATGAAATAGTAAAGACACTTGCACGGTTGCACGGTTGGTTTCTTTTTTAAACGGGCTTACACAGCTTTTATTACATGTACAATTATCTAAATCAACAATGCTTTAGACATGCGGACTTATGAAAGGTTTCATGACGATGGTATTGATTCCGTCATATCTGAAATAAATAAAGAATTTTGCACTTCAAGAAACAATCCATGGATAACTAAACCTCAAATTTCTGAGGTACTTGCACTTTTTGGGAAAAAGTCGTATAGTCATAATTTTAGTTGTGGAGGAGTTGTTGTAAACTCATTACACACTTTTCTTGAACGACTAATTTGGATTATTGACTATTGGAATATCATTGTGACACCAATCACCAGATCATATCTACATTACACATTAAAGGGAAAACATGCGGCTCATATTACATTGTGAAAAAAGTTGTTATACAAAGGCACAAGGACTCATTTTTATTTATTATGACCCAAGTCTAAACTAATTTAACAAAATAGTACGACCAACAACTATAAAGCGCTACGATTTTTTGAGACAAGCTTATTGAGTTTTTATGAAAAAGCTAGGTAGGGTAGGTAATAGGTAACATTAAACATTTATGTTAATTACATCCAGATTCCCCTGGTTACAACATAACTACAGGGAGCCCTACCCACTGCACAACTAAATCTTGTCAAGGTAATCCTATGCATACAACTATTATAGTAAAAGCTTGATACACAATTTAAAAGTTAAACACAAACAAAAGGTGACAATTTTCATTGTAAGAGAAGTAAAAAACCAAAAGTACCAAGTAAAGCACTTGTTTTAGTTAAGAGTTTAATTATGAATAGTAGTTCTAATTACGAGACATAATGTAATGTGAAGTAAATAAATAATTACATTCTTTCTGACATAAAAGGTTCATAATCTGTCTGCTCCCAAAGAGTAATAATTTGTTTGGAATTTAAATGAAGTAGCTTAATATACTCTTTAAGCTACTTCATTTAAATTCCAGACTACCAGGCGTGTATCCATAATTCAAAGACATGATTTACTGCGTAAGTTGTTGAATCCAGGTGACTTTTTCACCCCTTACTCAAACTACACACCTCAATCTTAGGGCCCTTTTATGTTTATCTAATAGTTTCAGTCAATAAAAACGCTCATCTTCTGTCATACTTATGGGCAAACACACCAAGATACAAGTAGAGTACGATTTTAACCAAACAATCTAAAACTTAGATAGATGCAAGTTTTGCCGAGTGAAATACTAGATGACGAAACAAACGGCCAACTTCAGATCAAAATCACTCTCCTCATTTTATACCAGCATCAATTGGTAACTACTTGAAACAATTTTCAAAATTAACTATTACAGCAGCTAATTTCGGAGAAAACTAAAAATCAAAAGTAACCATTTACCCAATGATATTAATTACGAACTTCAACAACATTTCTTACAACCCCAAAAAACTCGTATTGATAACTGCGGCAGGATTACGCCAACCAAGCACCCTTCGTTTGGGAAAACCACTAAATCCTTTCATTGTATCAGGGCTCATGACAGTAAATGATCCTAAAAGTGGAAAATCACATTTGCACAAAGAAAAAGAAAGAAAGGTGCATGGCCAAATTCTTTGCTTTCAAGATGCAACTTTCCTAGACGATCCAGATATTTATTTTATCACCAAGATCATGATCCGCCCAGAAAGCTGGCATTGGATGGGATACAACAAAGAAGCAAGTAGGTTTGACTAACACCAAGTAAAACAGGGTATCTTCCTGATTGAATGCTATGTTCTAGAGGTCAATTTCAGCCCATTTACTAAACCTGGGTGTATTTGTGTGTCATCTTACAGGCCCAACGTGTAAACAAGAAAAAGGTTAAACGGTCTGAGTCAAACATGCCAAAAGTCGCCCAGTGTTATCAAATGCCTAAAATATCCTAGATTGCTTTATTGAAGTGTCAGATTATTACTTTGTAATTTAAACAATGTGGTTTTATGATTTTATATATTACTTATTTAGGAAAAATGGGTCGGCTCAAACAGGTTGACCTGCATTTGAGTGAAACCGATTCTGACTCATTAATTAACCTAACCCAACTTGCCGATTTGCTACCCTTATAATTTATTTCCTAGTTGCCAATGCAAACACATCAATCATATGATACAGAGTATCAGATGAGTAGCTGAAGGGGGTGTAGCAAACTTGCGCTCATAAAAGTTAGAAATACAACTCATGCTAAAAACTAATCTACAACAAAGCATCCCTAGTTCTATTATTGAAAACAAGGAAGCATGAATTCTCACTTGTCTCTCAAAAGAACAATAAGTTACATTTGATACAAACACTTGCCTTCTCATTGTAGCCCAAAAGCTGCAGCCTATCAACACCACTATCCCGTTTTACCTGCAACATTTAATAATCCATGCTCATCAGCTATCTGATGCAAATATTTCTAAATCATCATAAACATCACTAAAGAATAACAGTTACTCACAAGCAGAAAACAATTCATAGGGAAGATAACTCTCATCAAAGGTTGAATCTTTATAGATACGATAGTACATAATGTACATTGATGGTCCAAGTTCACAATTCATATATCTTCTTGTCATCAGCTAAAAGGTAAATCAATTCATGTTAACATATCATTTGCATAATAATAAAAATGAGATATGACGTAATCGGTCAAAGAAAAACAGTAACTTACCAGAACCCGCTGAAAAAAAGCAACTTAGCATGCATCTGCCACATCTTGAGCCACTGGAAGGGGCAAAGGCTTATAAGAGATCAACGGTGTATAATTCAGATCGTAACGTACAGCAATCGAACCAAAGATGTTGAATTTTTCAGCACTACCATGAGCAACTTCTGCATCAGAACATTTCTTAAATACCACTCGAGCACGTCCACTTTGCCTATCCACTTCAGTTTCCGATTCCATTAAAGGCCCAAACCGTCTAAACATTTTATTCAGATGTATTTCTGAAGGGAAATACACACCCTCAGTAAATTTCATCGAAACTTCAGTTGCCAAATTTAAGCGCCTCCTTTCTATAAGCTCTAGTTGTTCCTTCGCTTCTATTTCATGGTTGCTATTGAAGAAACGTTTTTTATTTGATCTACGGGTCTGTTTTACAGGTTTTTCTTGTTCATAGGCCACAGCAATTTGATGTGCTCCACCTCCATTCTGATTCTCTGGCAATAGTTGTTCATCAGAATAATTCTGAATGATCCTGTCTGTCCAATAGGAATCGTTAACATCATCAAATTCAAACTCTTCAGGATCGTTCTCATTCGAAGTTTTTCTCTTCCTCACATCATTTGAAATTTGTTTAGACTTGCTCAAAACAGTGGCTCGGTGACCATTAAAAAACGGGATGATGTTATTCAAGAAATTGTATCCTTTCTGGGGATCCTGTGCAGCCAAGTGAAGTTGAGATAACATCTCAGCTTGATCTGAAACAGTACTTACAACAGCTTGATCAGATGGTTCAACTTTCGTTGGTGGTCCTGTCAGCTGGCTAGCTACCCTTTGAATGCATGCACCTACTTGGAAAGACGGCTTAGCCGCTGGAACTGGTTCAGCATGGTGACTCGGACGCTTTTCTGAACCATCAGAAAGGGAATCAAGAGCCTTCCGCTTTTTAGAACCATCATCACTATATGTTGCATCTTGAAGAACCTGGTCAAGTTCTAACAAATCACCACATGACTGAAACTCAGCCAGCTGGCGATAACCTTTAAAACGACCATAAGAAGATAATTGAGCTTTTGCCATTGTTAGCTCCATTTTATCAACTTCACCATATGGGACCTTTGCAACTAGTCTCACATAGTCGACGAGTTTATCGGGTTCAAATGAGTTGACACTTGCAGACTTGTCTATATCCTGTCTTTTACTAGATTCTTGCTTAATTCCTGAGTTCTCTACTATCTGACATTTGATATTGTCATAGATGTCACGGGGGATGCATGAGCATGTGAGGCCCAACTCTACCCGTCTTGACACTTCCTCTAAAGCACAGTGAACTGCATTATTAAAAGCTTCTAAATTGGTATGGCCCACTATTTCAGAGAAATTTGGGCGAAATGGTTTCAAGACAGTTGACTCGTTCCAAGCAAAAGTTCGGTCTCCAAAATATGCTACTAAAAAGCAATCTTTTTTATGATATTTCATGGCTTGCTCCGATGCATCAGAAGAATCAAATATTTGCCCAGGCCACCACGGGTGGCTCCTGACTTTACCCCAAACTAAATCAGACACAGAGAACTCACCTTCATTTTCTGGTGGATGGAAATAACCTGATTGATGTAATGAGACCGATGTTTGATTCCACTGCTTAGCCTCCAAAGTGGGCTCTGTTGCTTCTGTTTCGTGCTCTTCAACATCTACGTCTACCTGCTCATCTATACTTGAAACATTTGCAAGGTCCACCTTTTGCTCGACCTCTTGTATGGATGGTATCTCATCTTTCCAACTGAGTACTTCATCAATGTCCATCCCTGCCTCATCTCCTCTCTCCATGTGAGCCCCTTCATATGAAAATTGTGTGTCTGCAGATAAAACACCATGTTCAACATGAGCTGCTGCATTGTTAGCTTTCCCAGAATCTTCCACGGACATTTGGGGACCACCGGTGGGTGGAACTTCAACTGCAGAATCTAGAACCGCGACATGCTGCTTTGCAGCTTCCTTGCCACCATTCGAAGGAACATCATTCGACCCTGAAACTACTTGAGAAATACTCGTATCACCTATATTTTGCGCAGCGGCATTTGGTCGTTTTTCAGCACCTGTCACTTCAATGACTTCACTGCACACAGCAACTGCATCAGGTCCATTGTGCGCACCAACATCACTTCCAGATTTTTCAGTCATCGAAACTTCTACTGTTGCATGTAGGCTTTCATCTTTGCTCGTTGCACCAACATCAGCAGTCTTAACTACCTCTAGGCCTTCACCTTTTCCTTCTAAACCTTCTTCTACAACTATGACATCATCTTCCTCCGACCCAAGATTCGCCACAGTTAATGGTTCCGGAACCTTCGATGAACCTGACACCTCTTCTTTGTTTTCAATCGTTTCGTCCATCACATGATCTGCATCAGCCAGTTCATGAACAGCACCTGTAGGTTGTTCTATGGTCTCACTGGCCAAACCTATTTCTGGTTCCTTTACTTCATCTATCACAGCAATCTCTCCTTCAATAACTTGAGGTTCATCGTCTATTTTGGAATCTGTTTTACCTTCTTTCATTGATAGTGAACTTTCTTCCTTGCTAATAGCCCCAATATCAGCTTTCTCGACCAAGTTTCTAGCATTTCCATGAACCGCACCTTCACCTGTTCCTGAATTGACCACATCACTTGATAAAGTAGAAATTTCAGGAAAATTTGTACTTTGATCCACGGACACACCTCCTTGAATTTCATCTTTTCCAGAGAAACCGTCCCCTGCAACCACCTCGTCAACTTTAGCCACTGACTCTAAAATCTTTGTCGAACCCAAAGCCTTAGTATTTCCACTTTTCTCATTCGTCACACCATCGACATCAACCGACTCTATTGGACGTCCCCGTCCCACTTTCTCTTCGTTCAATCCACTTTCTGACTTATTTTCATCATTTATGTTAACCTCAACTATTGACTGCAAACTCTCTTTTGTCGTTTGTTCAACTTCATCTCCCTTGTCCTCATTTTTAGTCAACAAACTTCGTTCCTCAGTACCGTCTTCAACTTTTTCAACCCCAACCAAACCCACCTCCACAGCTTCCACTTGACCTTCCAATAAACCATGTTTTGCCGTCGCAACTTCCTTGCCCTTCTTATCCACTTTTTGAACCAATCCAATCACCTCCTTATCCTCTTTCCCCACAACTTCTCCACCCGACGTCTCAATATCCATCTTACTCTCCTCCGCCACAACCGTCCCATTCCCCGACTTATCATCATCACCCGACTCACTGCCAACAATACTCACCACACTTTCTTCAACCACCACCTCCTCCACTGTCTCCAAGACAACAACTTTATCAACTAAATCGACATCTTTCACAACCCGATCAACCAACCCGCTTTCTTCCTCCACAACCCCATTGTTTAAATCATCATCAACAACATCCACCAACATATCTTCTTCTTCCTCTTCTCTTTTCTCAATTTTAGTAACTGTTGACTCCTTAACACTCACCAACACCTCCTCTTTCATATTTCCTATCTCTATCTCTATATATATCTATAGATACAGATGTATACAATCCAATTAGATCAGGTACAGATCAGTAACTAACTAACTAAGCAGGTATATAATACTTCAAAACAACTTTACCTGACATAAAACACACATACACACATAATTAAAAGAAACCCTAATTTTACAACCCTAACTATATATTATTAATTTATATACATATATATATATAATAAGTAAAAATATATATATAAATTAGTAGATCAAAGAGAGATTACCTTTATTGTGATGATGGGCTGAATAATTTTTTTAGATGGGTTTCTATAGGGAGAGAGCGAGTGAGGGTTTCACTTTTTTTACTTAAAAAGAGTTCGGAAAGAAGAAGTGTAGTTTTTAGGATCTATTGGGTCTTTCCCTTTTTTTTAATTGGATGGATTTGTTTTTGTACCATTCATTATAATCTATTGGATTTTTTTGGAGGTACGGGAATAAATACGATCGATGTACTGTAAAATTTTGTACGATAAAAAATAATCCTTTTCTAAAAAACAATTTTCTAACTATCAGACTATGAATAGCCAATTTCTATATTTACTTGCTAGTTGCTATATTTTATGTGGTGAAAATTTTGTTATGAGATCCAAAATTTATTAATACATACGTAATGACTAACGACGTTGGTGTCATCATGACCAACATTGATGTGAATCCAATGTCAACTATCACACACCTAATGTCGTTTAGTTTGTAGAAAAATTCTTAAAAACACTATATTTCTTTAAAAGTTATTCATCCTGTGTAAAAAAATTTAAATTTATTGGCATAAAGGGAATTCAATTATCGTATATATTAGTACCGAACTCAATAACTATATCATTAAAAATATTAAAACTTATTACTAACATTGTCTCGATCACTTAAAAGTTCTGATATAATTCATATCGGTCGAGTCAATGAAGTTTACTAATGAGTACAAGTACACTAAGAAAACATAAGTTATATACCACTACATTTTTGTTCTTTTTTATTCAATGAAGCCAATTAGCCAGATATTAAAACTTCGCTTATAAAGATAGCAAATACTCAGCATTTTGTTCATTTAGTTGACATAATTGTTTGGGTACCCATTACACTTACATAATTGATAATTCAAATGGCAACAAAAGTAGCAAGTGATATCGAACAAGATGACTTTGTGGCTTTTAATGGAGAGTCATACATGATATTATTATATGTTAACTTTACTAGTTTTGTTTTAATTATGTGTTTTTATTAGTTTTGTTGTAACAAAAAATATGTATATATGTTTCATTTTTTGTGTGTATGTTTAGAGTTTTTTGTTTTCAAGTAACAACTTACAAACTCATTTGTTTTGTAATCATGCTAGGTTTTGACTGCAAGACGTATTTGCCACTCTATGTGTTTCCATTGCAAGCATTTGTTCCTCGGAACAAAGATGGATGTAATTCGTCCATCCACCGAGTAATGTGAAGTATGTAATCACCATGTCCTTAGCTAATACTTTATGAATATTTCAAATCGGGTTTATATTATGTAAATAATTTATCTTTTGATTTTGTAGGTTTTCGAACCGGAGCATAAGGACTACCCGGTGATGGGCTTCGACGGACGAACAATATGGTTTTGCTCGTCTATTCTTTAACATGGTTATCTTTTTATTTATTGATATGAATATGAATTTGATTAGTATCAAATTAACTTTCCGCGCTTTTGTGGGGGAGTGAAAAACTAAATTAATTGGATCACATATAACACCATTAATATAGGTAACGAAAAAAATAAAAAAACTAAAATCACAAAAAATACGAATCCAACGTCAACATTGATGCGACACTAGGAACTTTTCTAAAAACAATTGCATCTTCTAATTTTTCTAATTTTTTTCTAATCGAGGTATTGAATATATATATATATATATATATAGTACAATATTATGTGGTATGTTGTGGAATAAGTTTTCAATTTAGTTCTTACGAGTGTGATGTAGTGTTATACTGTTATGTAATTGTTGGATGATTGTTGACGTAACAATTTGTTTGATTGGTGTGAGCCATTACTATAATTGAAACGACTCAACTCGATTAATAGCAAAATAAAGAATTGTTTTTTATCTTTTATTTTTTACCCAGATAAAAAAAAGGCATAACCCAGATGAACAAATGGCACAACCCAAATGAACAAAAAGACAGCCCAGATGAACACTTAAAAGACTTGCAACCTATTTAAACTCTATTACAAATTTTAGACCATAACATCTTTGAATTCAATCAGATACATTTACCAAAACTCATAACAAAAGACAACGTTCAAAAATTAGAAATTTCGGCATGACCCGTTCGTAAAATCGTCGTCAAAACCTGTTACAGATCACAGGTATCCAAAAATATATCCAATCATGACCAATACATTACTTTTACAAATGACCAATTATGAATAACCAAAACTCTTTGAATCTAGCACTTGACATAACAATACTTTTACCAAAACAAATCAAATGTACCATGAGCCAATAGTTCAAAGGGTCTCTACAGGTACTATCAAAATTACCATTTTTTGCATTTAGCTAAAGCAATCAATATCCATAAAGCAACTTCAATCTTTATATTACTTAACTTTGCTTCCGCCTCCGGGTTAACCTATAAAAAGGGTAAACAACTAAAAAGTAAGCAAAGCTTAGTGAATAATCTTGCATACGTTTATACATACGAAGGAGGGCAGCGCACAAAGGACTATTACATGTAACCTATGACACCGTTGTGCCATACCTACATGCTCATCTTTGTACTTTAACGCTATACATGGATCCATATAAGCAATATCAACTCAATCAATCATATACTTAGGGTTCTTAGGCCTCATTCACAAGAGGTTCTTAGGCCTCATACATCATATCTAAAGAGGTTCTTAGGCCTCATAAGTACAATGCCCCAAATTGGGCTTAACGCCAAATCGATCACCACATATAGAATCCACCATCATATGGTAATCGACCCAACGCATATATAAAGGTATGCAAGAATACTCACCTCCTCCGCGACAACCAAAATCATAAATCAACAAGACTGCAAGTACACAATACGTATGCTTCAACCTAGTAATTATTCACAAGTACATAGAATATCATCAATCACATATTAAGCCACCTAGCCAAAAATCAATAGCATCTAAACCCATCTTTTATAGTCTCAAATTGTTCTTAGTTTGATTTACAAAACATTCGTCTCTTATATCATTATCATATGGCCAAACTCATTTTCATACAAAAAGTACCATTTTCATATTCGACCAAGGTGACTTCAAGCAAGCATAACTTGAGTTCTACTCAATCTTTTTAGGTTATTCCAGTGGCCAAATTTAGTTAACACACTTAGGTACATTTTATCTTTAGAGACCAACATGTTAATTATCCCTCAAGAGTGACTTCTGGTCGTTTTAAAACACAAACAGTTGTTGTTCTTACTCACAAGACATATTTGACCTTATCGACTTCAAATGACCATAACTTGAGTTCTACACCATATTTTGACCTCATTTCAGTGGCCACTTCACTTTAACACATTTAGGTACATTTTATCTTCAATGAACAACACAAGACTTGACCCATATAAGTATGTTTTACTCGTTTCAAAAACATACACAAAATCATTTCTTGCTGAAAGATCAGCATGACCATACTGACTTCAAAAATTCATAACTAAAGTTCTACACCATATTTTTAACTCATTCCAGTGGCCACTTCGAACTAACACAATAACCTACATTTTATTTTTAGGGTTCAACAAGTGAAAATTCTGTCATGGGGGTGATTTACGCGTGACAAGGTCAGGGACAGAATTTGTCCAACTAGTTCTCACTAACATTCAACAAAATCTATCATACAACCCAACTAAAAAACCCCTAAATTGGTTAAACTAAAGAACCCTAACTTGTATTATACAAATTAACTCATTTTTATGAAAATCCCCAAATTTCCTAATTCAATTTAATAGCAAGAACCCTAATTTCTAAAGGAAATCAAGAATTAGGTTAAAGGAAAATTCATTACCTTCAAGATTAGGAATAGGAATTTAGAATGAAATCACAATTGTCTTCTTCTTCCTAATTTCAGCCCCATCACCACACTTAACCGTCATATTTCAATTTTTTAGATGATGGAAGATTATTATTATGATCAAGCTTTGAAGATTTTCTTGAATTACTTGGAGAATTAGAATTAAGGTAAAGATGGAATGAAGAAAAGATAAATAATGAAAAGGGTTGGTGGTGGAATTGTGACTCAACAAAAAAAAAGTGTCTGGCAACTCTTCTAACTGCCTTGACCCAAATGAGTTTTTGTGGGTATTTTACCCGCTAAAGTTCCAACTAAAACAATCCCAATATTCAAAAATAAAATACTAGGAAACTGTTTTAATGTCAAAACTATAATAGAGGTTAATTTTCATTAGCTTAATAATTTAGGATGTTACAACTCTTCCCCACTTGGAACGGATCACGACCTCGTGATCCAAGCCGCATCCAACAACGACGGTAATTAAAACATCCCTCTTAAAAGCACACGTAAAACCTTAGCGGCATAAAGTTTCATAAAACGAGAATTGTGAGAGATAGAATAAATTTCTTGGAAGTTTCTAGGACGATTCCAAACAATCAGTAATCTCGTCGTCTCGAGCATGTATTCTGAATGAACCATTTAAGCAAGATCTGGCTTCTTCGCATGCGGAATCGTAAAACGCCTCTCCATATTATATAAAAACCAAAATTGATCTTAATAAGTCTCACTCTTTTATCTACCTAAGATTCTTGTTGATCACGACCCTCTTTAAGTTGTTATCTTATCGCTTTGACTCTTTCAGTCAATATTATGTCCATACTCATGTCATACAGCTCTAGTTACTCCACTTGTCTCCATAAATCAAAAGATCAACTTATCTATTTCTTCTTGACATCTACTTCAAATGCATGAAGTAAAACGTGCATTTCTGCCAGAAACATTGAAGACGGAAACTCCATGCCTCGCTACAACTTTATCGACACAAATGTTGACTACCATTCCTGACTTGTGACTATTCGAATTGGTAGGGTTTGCGCGTCTTGAGAGATTTCGTAACCGTGTCCATCATGATGTGCTCCCTTCTAACTTGAAGGTTCCCAAAGATTGACATTTCCCATAAGACTTTTGGTGCTAGGATTTCACTTATGCAAAAGTGTGGTAACTCTTAACATATTTCATAACCTTCTGCTTCATTTCGGGTCACTAACATCCTTTCTTTAAACATTGAAACACATTTGCTGTACCTGGCTAAAGAAGTATTCATGTTTAATAGGTTTCATGGAGCAAATTCGCTTTGGTTTCGTTAAGGAGAGGATTCTAAGTTCTGTCATGACATCTTGTGAATCCGCAAAATTCTTTAGAAAATATTTCGTGTAATCTGACTCCTCGTTTGCTTAGGTTCTCGTTGCAACAATCTCTTCGGGCGACACCAAATTTCGTAGACATAATCTTTCGAAAGAGTTAATCAATTTACTTGACAGTTCTCACGGAAAGAAAATACTTTAAGACTCATATGATCAAAAACAAATGGTAAACTTGACGGTATAGAGGTAAAACACTAAAATTTTAAAGTAAAAACAACTCCGATGGATTCTAAAACGTGAAAGGAACGATTATTCTTGATTTCTTTTAGTAGTTCGTTCAACTTCTCATTCTTTTCTCTAGGCTCACTTCACATTCTTTCTAATTAATTCAGTCAACGGTGAGACTATCTTCAAGTGCCGAAAGTAAAGTGACATTTATCACATGTCAACTACGAAACTTCTAATCTATATTGATCTTGTAGGTTGTCTCCACTTCATCACTGCACTAATCCAAACCGAATCAACCTCATTCCCTCTTTTGGGTAACCACACGATAAGGATAATTTCACTTCTCCTAATCAGACTGCTCATCCGAAGAATTTACATGAAACTTTTCCTTTTATAGTATCTCTCAGACTCCACGTAAAAAATTTAGTGGTCGTATTAAGTTTCAGAGTAAACAAATAGTTGTCTGTGCAAACACTTACAGATTTTTCTCATAACGAATGATAATTGCGGCTAATAAAATTCGTGAAGGTTGCAAAATCTTCAATATAATTCGAAGGAACAGATATGAATTCAAAGTGCTCAAAACAAGCATAGATGACATTTTTTGAAACATCTTCACCGCGCACCTTAAGTTGATGATAAAAGAAACGAAGATTCATCTAAGAATAATAAGAAGATCGAGTAAAACATAAATCTTGACAACGGATACTCGTGTTCGACTGTTACTTTATTGAGCTCACGTATAGATAAACACATGCATATAGTGCCATCTTTGATTTCATCGAAAATGAATTATACCTCTTGGATACGACTAGATCGAATAAATTCATGAAAAAGAGAGACATTGTGGAAATCATGAACAACAAGATTATTCTCCCTAGACCGTGGTTTCCTTTCGGTGTCGATGATCCAAACACAAGAGGCTTGACTGCCATACAACGATTGTCAAAACACGCGAACGAAAGTACCAACAGAAATCAACCGCTTCATTTCTTCCAGCGAAGACAACTTTATTCTTTCTAATAGAATTATTTAATTAGTCGTCTTCTCCTCCCACGAAACTTGACGTCATTCACACTTAACCAATCCATTTCCCAAACTTTGTATCACACGCTTCTGAAGGAAAAAGAAAACCAACTGGCTCGGAGGATTTCAGATTAGGTTTTAACTTTTATAACTACCATACTTATCATTTACTAGGTCATTGTAACTATATCATCCTCATGTTTTCACTATACCATATTCATTCGTAATATTTATCGTCATATAACAAGTAGTCACATATTCACTTAAGACAAGCATGACTATCATTTTCAAACACATTCGCCCTATCCCGTATGGTTTTTTAGCATATCGCCAACACAATCATAATTAAACTAGGAATCTCCAACTCTACAACTTTATATTACACTATCATGTGCATTCTTAACATTAATCAATCTATTTAATCATATCATTGCACTTAATTAATCATCATCATGACAGAGGTCTTTTAACATGCACTTTAAACTAACATGTAGCATGCATCTAACACACAGATTACCAATATAAACACGTTACTACGCAATTACTTTTCATTTCCATACCGCATATGGTCTTTCACCACAATAATGATGCCACGGGTGTCACTACCCAATGGGGTCTTACACCAAATAATAATGATGTCATGGGTCTTACTACCCAATGGTCTTACATCAAATAACAATGATGCCATAAGTCTTACTACCCAATAGTCTTACACCATATAATAATCATAGCACATTAACATACATTCCACATTTACATTTATCAAATGACATATTAAACTCAGAAACCAATTCCAATTTTCAATCTTTACTGATCAACAAGTCATTTATTCGTGCAAAGCTTTTCTACACATTCACATCTCAATAAGCAAATACACATTTTAAATCACATATCAAGCAAGGTCTCCACCCTATGGATTCATACTAACATACTTCCATATTTAACGGGTTTAACTTGAGGTATTATAATATATGATGATAACAATGTTGCAGTCATTATTATGATTACATACTATAATACGCCTCAAGTGAAATTCGCTAAATACTTTCATATGTCACTAGAAACCAGCTATACACATAAGGACAAGTCTCATCTATGGTTTAAGTCTAGGTATCCTTATAATTATAAAATACCTAAATCCCTTAAACCACGGTTCTGATACCACTTGAAACGACTAAACTCGATTAATAGAAAAATAAGAATTTTTTTTATTTTTTATTTTTTACCCAAATAAAAAAAAGGCATAACCCATATGAACAAATGGTACAACCCAGATGAACAAATGATACAACCCAAATGAACAAAAAGACAGCCCAGATGAATCATTTTAATAACACAAACAGTTGTTGTTCTTACTGACAGGACAAATTTGACCTTACCGACTTCAAATGACCATAACTTGAGTTCTACACCATATTTTGACCTCATTTCAGTGGCCACTTCCATTTAACACATTTAGGTACATTTTATCTTCAATGACCAACATAAGATTTGACCCATATAAGTGTGTTTTACTCGTTTCAAAAACAGACACAAAATCATTTCTTGCTGAAAGATCAGCATGACCATACTGACTTCAAAAATTCATAACTAGAGTTCTACACCATATTTTTAACTCATTCCAGTGGCCACTTCGAACTAACACAATAACCTACATTTTATTTTTAGGGTTCAACAAGTGAAAATTCTGTCATGGGGGTGATTTACGCGTGACAAGGTCAGGGACAGAATCTGTCCAACTAGTTATCACTAACATTCAACAAAATCTATCATGCAACCCAACTAAAAAACCCCTAAATTGGTTAAACTAAAGAACCCTAACTTGTATTATATAAATTAACTCATTTTTATGAAAATCCCCAAATTTCCTAATTCAATTTAATAGCAAGAACCCTAATTTCTAAAGGAAATCAAGAATTAGGTTAAAGGAAAATTCATTACCTTCAAGATTAGGAATTGGAATTTAGAATGAAATCGCAATTGTCTTATTTAGAATGAAATCACAATTGTCTTTTTTTTTCTTCCTAATTTCAACCCCATCACCACACTTAACCCTCACATTTCAATTTCTTAGATGATGGAAGATTATTATTATGATCAAGCTTTGAAGAATTTCTTGAATTACTTGGAGAATTAGAATTAAGGTAAAGATGGAATGAAGAAAAGATGAATAATGAAAAGGGTTGGTGGTGGAATTGTGATTCAACAAAAAAAAAGTATCTAGCAACTCTTCTAAGTGCCACGACCCAAATGAGTTTTTGTGGGTATTTTACCCGCTAAAGTTCCAACTAAAACAATCCCATATTCAAAAATAAAGTACTAGGACCTATTTTAAGTCAAAACTATAATAGAAGTTAATTTTGATTGGCTTAATAATTTAGGATGTTACAATAATGTTATAGAGTAATATTTTATAAATTTCCAACTTGAATTCAAAATTACAAAATCATTATCTAGGAAAATAAAATTTGTACAAAACATATACATTCACAAAATGCACATGTTATGATAGTATTTTCTAAAGGAAAATTATTAATACTTTAAAATATCTTCTAAAACCATCAAAACATGATGTGTATTTAACTATCTATGTTTCTTAGTTTCATCTCTTGATATTTTCACATGACATGATCTTCTTTAACCCCTTATAAAGAGAACTGGATTAAGAGATTAAGCATTTTTTTTTTTTCAAAAAAGCCCTTTCAACATATTTATGGTTCTCAAAATTCTTCTTCACACACTACAACACTATTTAGTGTATGTATAAATATTATATTGGTTTGTTATTTGCTTTATCATATTAGTTCACTATTTTTGTTATCAATTTGTACAAAACATATACATTCACAAAATGCACATGTTATGATAGTATTTTCTAAAGGAAAATTATTAATACTTTAAAATATCTTCTAAAACCATCAAAACATGATGTATATTTAACTATCTATGTTTCTTAGTTTCATCTCTTGATATTTTCACATGACATGATCTTCTTTAACCCCTTATAAAAAGAACTGGATTAAGAGATTAAGCATTTTTTTTTCAAAAAAGCCCTTTCAACATATTTATGATTCTCAAAATTCTTCTTCACACACTACAACACTATTTAGTGTATGTATAAATATTATATTGGTTTGTTATTTGCTTTATCATATTAGTTCACTATTTTTGTTATCAATTTGTAGTTAATTTTAATTTAGTTGACATTGATCCTTCTATATAGTTTTAAAACAATCAACGGAATCTCGTAATCTATATTTTTGACACACTCTGTAACCAATTTATCCATCCAAAAAGGTAGTTATAAAATTCCGCCGCAACGTGCGGTAACTATGCTCGTGTAGTTAAAAGGATTTTTAGAAGATTTAGTTAGAAAAATATGTCATTTTTCCCTTGTCTAAATTCTATTTAAAGTATATGGAATGGGTTAATTTGATTTTAGATTGTAATTCGGATTTGATATTCGAATTACTCGAATGGATTACAGATTATTTTAAAACTTTCAAAGTGTGAGGACTTGGCAGTAAAAAACCGGGTTAAGGCTAAAAAAACTCAAAAGGAGTGAAAACTAAAAACCCACTTCTAACCTCATTTTTATTTTCAATTTAAGGCTCGATCTCAAGGTATATTATGTGTCTTGAGTCTGGAATTCACAAACAGACCAAGGAAAATTAAAAACTTGCTAGTTAACAATAAAGATAATCAAAGTCGTTCGTTTGATCGTGTTTTTGAGTCGTGTGTGAGGTTATGAAGAAAACAAATCGAATTCATATATGTTGAACAATTTCTTATGTTGTATTGTGGGAATTTAAGTTAGGCTGGTCGTCGTATACAACTCTTGGTGACTATAATTGAGTTATTAGCCATAATGGTGCTTTTATACAAATTGATTACCAAAATGATGTTTTTTGAAACGTATTTATCAAAGTGGTTTTTTTTTTAAAGGGGTGTTTTCATAATTTTTGTATAATTGATTCTTATAGATTCTAAATGATATATTATAAAAATGGTGGTTCTTTGTTTTTTTTAGTTTTCTTTTCCTCGAATCTTGTATGGGGATGCATCAAAAACACCTCGAAGTGAAAACCGGTGGCTTGGCCTTTGTTGGTGGGGTTTTTTCTTATGTCTTACCGGTAATTGACATAAGTTTTTTTCAACCCTTTTGCAATCCTAGCAGTTAAAGCTTCAGGAAGGATCTAGGCTTTGTCTTTAGAGTTAGTCTAGATTGAACTTGTTGTAATCTTGTATTTAGAACTCTAGTATCTTGTTAGATTGGTTTCTTTTTTATTATTAAAATAATTCTGCCGTTCCCATGCAAAAAAAAATAATAATAATAAATTATGGATTCTTGGTTCTAATCATAAGTGTGTCATAGAACTCAATAAAAATGATAAGGCTGGAAATAATAGAGCAAATAAAACTATAAAAGCCTTATTTATTGGTTACATAAACCAACAACTAATCAACTAAATTTAGTTTGCCATAATGTTTAATAGAAAAATCTACATCCTTGAAATAAAAACACCATTTTTAAGTATTTGCGGAGTAGTATATACTATGTGTGCTTCATTTTGTAGAGGAAATGCATAGCCGGAGCTTTAATCCAATGCTATATTTGGGGCTCGGCATGTCGCATATGGCACAAAGGCTGTCCCCTGTACAAACAAATGCACTGTTATCATAGAGATAGCTATAGCCCAAAGATATAAATCTATCGACCCAGTTTTTAGTTGGTGTCTTTTTAATCCTTTTCATATCCCAAGTTTTGGTTAATATGGTTCGCATGCATGATATACCATTTCAAATTTATGAGAATCAAATCAATCAATTACAATCTAGCAAGAGAGACAGAACAGTGGTTTAAAAGTAGATATTTTAACCAAATGATACAAAACTTATCAAAAACATCATTTTAGTAGATAATTTTTTCTTAGAAAAACATCATTTTAGTAAATATTTTCAAAATACATCATTTTGATAATTATCTTTCTTTTTTATATATATATAAAGAAGAGTTGTTTCTAGAATATTTTTAAAATTTTTTACAGATTTGGCATACTTTAACACTATTTTCGGATGTAAATTTATGTAAGATGATGTCACATCCAATTTTTAGTACAATTAATTAAATAACATTAAAAATACTTTCGTATCAAAATTAATTTAATATCATCTATTAACTTGAAAATATTACCATATCACGATTGCTTACTTATATTTCTCGATTTCTTAACAATAACCATTAGACAAAATACCATTTCATCAATAAATAATCTGAAGATAAGTCTCTAATTCTTTCTCAATCCCTACTTTTTATATATGAGTTGTATTTTATTTCGTTTTATATCTGCTTAATGTTGTTATCTCTATATGTATTTTGATTTCGTGGTTGGTTATTTTAAGGTTTTTGATTTAGTTGTATGCATTAAGGCCATATTATTCACTGAATTTATCCTAGAAATTAAGCCCATCTAACTAGTAGGCCCGTTATACTACTCGTAAGTCGGAATCGTAAGTCGTAACTCGTAAGCATATTGCCATAAGGTTGAAACTCATGTCATATTAGCAGTTGTTTAATTTATCGATGTACGGTTTTTTGAGATAAAAGATTTTGAATGAATTGGGGGAATAAAAGATTTATGGAGGAGAGAAAAAAAATGATTGATTGAGATTTAAGGAGATAGAAAGGGTATTATAGTTATTTTAGATAAATATAGAATATATATAGAGGGCATTTTGGGAAAATAAATATTAAAACTTAAAATTTAGACACTGAAAATTTGCTTTATAATATAAGTATCGATACATATCTAAGTATCAGCCGGTGGGTGGAATTCAACATCATTATAAGTGTCAAATTTTGTTTTCTAATATTTCTTTAGAGGGTCATGATACAAAATCTACGAACTCTGATAGACAAGCATAAGTTTAAACAATTGCATCTTTTAAGTATTAAAGATTGTTAAGCCATCCAAACTTTTGGAGGGCCAGACTCCCACCCGTGCTTCACATCTGCCGCCCATATGTAACACATACATAGATAATAAGCAGAAGCGAAAGTAACGCTATTATGCACCCAATTAAGTTGAATGAAATTCTTCTTACATTATAAATTTTAATCTTTTATTTTTGGAATAATAAATTTAAGTGACAACTATTTATACATTTTGCGGGCGATATTCGTCTCTCGAAAGGCAAAACATCCAGAATTTTTCACATGAGTTGTAACCAAGCAAACCCCCCTTTGATTTTTCTTTCATTTGACCAAGCTTTACATGCAAAATAACTTTGTTTACCACCCTCACCTAATTCCCCGACCCCACACAAAATAATACGATCGAGTACTATTTATCTTATTTTCTATTTTATTTCATCCTCATGAAACTCAAATTATATAGCACCCCATGCCATTTTATCGTTTATTGGTTTAATTTAATAATGAATTAATTATCACTTGTACGTGTTTGTATCTACGTGTGTATATATTGGGGAGAGACCCTAATGAAGCTGTACGTCCACTAGTTGTTTTCAATCTTATTAACCACACAAACTTTGTTTATGTACATCTAAAACCAATATTTAACCACTATTCAAAATAGTCCTTGCTAAAAATGTACTACTAACCATCAACAAACATCCACGTGTCCCATTACTAATTTCCTAAAATGTATAAGGCGTGCAGATTTTCATGTATTAGGCGAACGTAGGTGACCACCCTCTATCTCTTACACCTCAATAAACAGTCCCCCATTCATTCTCATTTTTCACATCCAACTTTTTCTCATCGACATTTTCACAAACACTTTCCAACACTAACTCTCTTTGCCAAAACTTTTTGGCAACGATAAAAAATCATATTACCTAACCATGCCACGCGTTGTCGCGGAAAACGTTGTCGATAATCTAGGATTTTACGACCAACGGGGACAAGTCGCGTCTTCTCCGTCTCTTGGAGAGCTTCTCAAGTATGTCGGCGACATACGAAAGGGAGCTAACGGAGAAGAAACCCCAGCTCATCGTGTGTTAGAAATGAGCGAAACTAGCAACGAAAATGAACCAAAAGCTTTGCCGTTTGTTTTGAAGTTTACTAATTTGACATATAGTGTCAAGGTTCGAAAGAAGATAGCTGTCCCGGTTCCGGCTTTATTTGGAAGTGGCTCAGAAGGAAATGCAAATGAACAACAAACGTATACGAATACTAAGGTTTTGTTGAATGATATCTCTGGTGAAGCAAGAGATGGCGAGTTGGTTGCGGTTTTAGGGGCGAGTGGCTCCGGGAAGTCGACTTTGATCGATGCTTTGGCTAACCGGATAGCGAAAGGAAGCTTAAAAGGGACGGTTACATTAAACGGTGAGCAACTCGAGTCGAGGTTGCTTAAGGTGATTTCAGCTTATGTTATGCAAGATGACCTTTTGTTTCCTATGTTAACTGTTGAAGAAACTTTAATGTTTGCTGCTGAGTTTCGTCTTCCTCGGTCATTCTCTAAGTCGAAAAAGAAGCTTAGAGTTCAAGCTTTGATTGATCAGTTAGGTCTTCGTAACGCGGCTAAGACGGTTATTGGAGATGAAGGACATAGAGGAGTTTCGGGTGGTGAACGACGTCGTGTGTCTATTGGAATAGACATTATTCATGACCCGATTATTTTGTTTTTGGACGAGCCGACGTCTGGGCTTGACTCGACTAGTGCGTATATGGTGGTGAAAGTTTTGCAAAGGATTGCGCAGAGCGGTAGCATCGTGATGATGTCTGTGCATCAACCGAGCTACCGTCTGCTTGGGTTGCTAGACAGGCTTTTGTTTTTGTCCCGTGGACAGCCAGTGTATAATGGCTCTCCACGGGACCTACCTTTGTTTTTCTCTGACTTTGGACATCCGATTCCAGATAAGGAGAACCGTACAGAGTTTGCTCTTGATTTAATTAGAGAACTCGAAGGTTCTCCTGGTGGAACCAGACGTCTTGTCGAGTTCAACAAAGCCTGGCAAAACATGAAAAGATCTCGCAACGAGCAAACCACCGGCGACGAAACCCCTACACACGGGCTAACACTTAAAGAAGCAATCAGTGCAAGCATATCAAGAGGCAAACTAGTCTCGGGTGCTGGAGCCAACAACGGTACTAATCCGACCTCCATGGTCCCAACATTCGCTAACCCAATGTGGATGGAAATGGCTGTTTTATCAAAAAGGTCATTCACAAATTCACGAAGAATGCCAGAGCTATTTGGTATCAGATTAGCCGCGGTTACTGTCACTGGTTTCATCCTTGCTACCGTGTTTTGGAACCTCGATAGCTCTCCAAGAGGCGTCCAAGAACGATTAGGCTTCTTCGCCTTTGCAATGTCTACAACATTCTACACTTGTGCAGACGCCTTGCCAGTTTTCCTCCAAGAACGTTACATTTTCATGAGAGAAACCGCTTACAATGCTTATAGACGGTCATCCTACGTACTTTCACACTCCCTCGTAGCGATCCCTTCTCTCATTTTCCTCTCACTTGCATTCGCCGCTATCACATTTTGGGCAGTTGGACTCGCTGGAGGTGTTTCCGGGTTCATATTCTACTTTTTTGTTATCCTAGCATCATTTTGGGCCGGAAGTTCATTCGTTACATTTCTCTCTGGCATCGTCCCACACGTTATGCTTGGTTACACTATAGTCGTCGCGATCCTTGCTTATTTCCTTCTATTTAGTGGATTTTTCATCACTCGTGATCGAATCCCTGGATACTGGATTTGGTTTCACTACTTATCTCTAGTCAAGTACCCGTACGAAGCTGTTCTACAAAACGAATTCGACGATCCCATCAAATGCTTTATCCGTGGAACACAAATATTTGACAACAGCCCTTTAGCCGTAGTTGACAACAATGTTAAAGCCAGACTATTGCAAAGCATGAGCCGATCGTTAGGGATTAACATCAGCAGCACGACGTGCTTAACCACCGGTGTCGATATCTTGAAGCAACAAGGAATCACTGATCTAAGCAAATGGGGCTGCTTGTGGGTGACTGTGGCTTGGGGGTTCTTCTTTAGGATCCTGTTCTATTTCTGTTTGTTGCTTGGAAGCAAAAATAAAAGGAGGTAATATGTAAAAGATAAGACTTGGTGTACTTGTATGTAACTTTTTGACTTTTCTCTTTGACTGCAAATGAGAAAAGGTGTTTGCTTTCAGTTTATTTATTTCTTTTATATGTTAAGCTTGTTTCAATGTATTAAAAATGTAACAAGGCTCTTACAAAATGATTATACATATCGAGTCTTGTAATTATTTATATAATATGAGGCTTTATGTAATGTTTTAATAAAGTTTTCTTGAAGACTTGTTGATTGTGTGTCTTGTAGTAAATTTGAGATGGATGGCCTAATACAATCTAGAAACAAAGATGATGGTTGAAGATTGGTTACCTAATTATATATATGACCATAACTATGATAAAAATAATATTATAAAATAAAGGTCATACACTTGTAAAGTTGACATTTTTATAAAAAAATTGAATAAACCATATTTTTGTTAAGCGGCCAAACTTAAAGTTCAGATGAGCAATGAAGGAAAAAAAAAAACGTATCCCAGGTATATTTTTCTTGATCAACTTAGCGCTTAATTACCATCACAAATACAATCACAAGTTAGAACATTTGAAAAAAACCCTATATCTCAACTTCCATAACTTATTATTTGTTTTCATTGCTCCTCTGCCACAAATCACATTTATATAGAAAGAAATTCAATTGTTGTATGAAGATATACATGTATAATATACAGATGATTCTCGTAGCCCTGTGGTTTTCTAGTCAATTAATTCGATAACCAGTAACTCAAAAGTAAAGAGATTAATTCCATGATATAGACTCTCAAGATTGTAATTTGATTATGACATCAAAATATAGATTTAGATGATCTAACACAAAATGTAATTTTGTGTTCAAAATACTAATTCTTATAGATGTGTTTTCATGAAATATGATAACCGACTAATTACTTTTCATCAAAATATAATATGTTATGTTTCTATATGTAACTCCATATATTTGACATGAAAATGTTAAGAAGCATTTCACGAATTATTGGTTACTTATTATATATTTTTTTTCCAACGGCTAACAAAAATATATTAACATTAATATCAAGGACCATTAGCAAGGTACTAATGATCCAACAAAGTACAATTACAATAATCTAGATAATCAACAAGACACAGTATCTAAACCTTACTCAAAACTTTCACAGTTAAAATTATAAAAAAATTAGAAAAAAACTTGTGTCATCTTCAAAAACTTATTATATGTTATTTTAGTAGTATGATTTTGTAATGTTTTTATTTTTTTTAACAATATTTTTCTTTTTTTTACTGGAAAAATTTGTACGAATGAGACAAAAAACAAAGCCATTGGTGTTTTTAGGAATTTCATTTAAAAATTTTACAAAACAAGGAAGTCCGGTAATGACAACACCTAACTTTAGCCACATTATCGATGTCTAGTGTCTTAGACACCATCCTTGATATCCATAGTGGGATTCTTCTAACTATTCTCTTCATTCTAGACGAAATAAATGAAGAACGGTATCTAGCTATTCTCTTCATTCTAGAAATTTGCAACCAACATCGTACGATACTGGACTTCACCTTTTTTTTTTTGAAAAGATTTCATACAATTTCATGCTTTTGTCGGTTGCAAATTTCTTTAGTTTGCAGGTTTTTGAGTATTAGGTGGGGAAGATGATGAGGCCGAAGAAAAGAAAAAAAAATGGGACATTACTTACCAAGTTATAGTTTTTTATATATTAATAAACAAATTAAAAGCTGTTTTAAATTATTGTTGTTCTCAAGAAACTATTTTTTTAAAATCTGAAAAATATGTCTGTACCTCGAAAAGTTATTTTTAATGTTTTCTAATGAATTAAAATGATATATATCTCAAAATCTAGGCTTATGTAAAACATTATTATTTTTGTCCGATCAAAATTTGTTTGATTTTATATTATAGTGCAAATTTTTATTATAAGTTATAAGTTATGTATTGCATAATTTTTTAACTCTAACAAAGTACTCCTTCCGTTTCATATTAAGTGTCTAAGTTTGTCATTTTGAGTCTTTTTCGTACAACTTTGACCGTAAATATTTTTTTTTATGTTATATAACACTTGGCATCACATTTATAAATTGATTGGATTTTAAATGTACTTTTCATTGATATAACTTTCATCAACTAATATATAACACAAACAAAGATATTTACGGTCAAAGTCGGAAGAAAAAGACTTGACCAGTCAAAATAGGACAATTAATATGGGACGGATGGAGTAATAGTGTAAAACAAACTTTCACACAACCGTCTCTCTACCCCCCCACGTACAACTTTTTCTTTTCTTTTTTTTTGTTCAATCATCATTTTCCCATTTTAAGCTAAAAACTTGCAACAAAAGAAAATATTGAATTGAAAAAAAAGGAACATCACCTTGGACTGCGGGGCTTGATGATATACCTTCCAAACGGTACACAGGACCTGTCACACAAAGGAATAGTAACACGCTACGACACGAAGGCTCCCTTGTAACAAAGGTTTCTTCATAACAAAGGCTTCCGGAGTAGAATGAAACAAATAGGAATTATTCCCCCTTTATTTTGGGATTTGATCTTATCATATCCCCTAATAAAGCAGGGAAAGATCTTTCTGGACCTTCTTGGTCAAAACCCTAGAGGAATACCTAACTTCCTCTCCAAGATCAAGTTCTCCCAAAGAAGAACCCTAAAACCTTCCAAGGCACAATAATACACGACCGACATAAATCACTCATAATACTTCATTAACGATCGTTCAGATCAAAAACCTATTCATTAGCACGATCTCAATCGGCTATACTACACACGTATTTGATTAGTGTAAAGAGACACGTACCATACCTTCGGGGAATCACCAACAAATAACCAAAACACACACCATTCCCCTTTTCCAAACCTAATCTCGGCTTGGTGTACATTCATACGGTATCTAGAATACAGATCTTAAATTCTACAAAGTTTAGTCCGATTTTTTCAATACCAATGTTCTTTCATGGGCCAGCTAGCAGCACCACGTAGGCCAGACGGTGATAAAGACACCGAACTTCGATGATGTGGCTAAAGTCCGGTTTTGACATTACCGGACTTTCTTGTTTTGCAAAATTTCTAAGTGAAATTCCTAGAAACACCAATGGCTTTATGTTGAAACACGTCGGACCGTTTAAATCGCGACCAACTCGACTACAAGCGTGCGGAATCCGATTATAATCGACTTTGAGGTTTCTTGAATAAACATGAACATATATGCACGAATTGAACAAAGAACAAGAGATATAAAACGAATTCCTATCTCCACAACTCTACTAATCACCTGAAATCTTTCTTATCGGATCTCCCCTTCAGTTATATAAACCGCCAATCACATAAAGATCTTAATCTCGCAATGAAACTTATATATCGCCTGATTATTATCCTTACATCATGGAATATAGATAGGTTCAATCTTCAAATACTCAAACAACAAATAACCAGCTTCATCATTTCAATACTTCAACAAAGTTTCAGCTATGTATCGTATCTTCATTGCTCCAATACTTCGACAAAAACTTCCATAACTGCTATATAGAAGATCATTTGTTAAAAAGTGTCAATCAAAACCGGAAACACTAATGGCTTTATGTTGAAACACGTCGGACCGTTTAAATCGCGACCAATTCGACTACAAACGTGCGGAATCCGATTGTAATCGACTTTGAGGTTTCTTGAATAAACATGAACATATATGCACGAATTGAACAAAGAACAAAAGATATAAAACGAATTCCTTTATTATTCAGTCATCTCGATTACAATACAATGATAAATCCGTATAGAAAACATCTCAATAATTACGGATTACAATCAAAGAAATGACAATAATAATGAATTACAGGGGTGGACACGGTGTATAGATCTCTACACCGATCCTATGAATAGCTTTCTGACTAGTCTAAAACCATTAACCCTAAACAATAACCTAAGTCGTCTATATATAGGCTGTGGAATGGGCTGGACTTCAAGCACTTTCGTGGGCTTTGGATCTCTTCACATGAACTGCTGCTTCGTGCTGACGTCATCACAAAGTGATGATGACATCATCACGACCTTGAAGACATCTTCTCTTCTTAGTAATCAGCCCTTTGAATTACATTGCAACGGACAACAATCTATGCACGAAACGTGCATCTACACTTTATTTTTTGTCCTACAAATTTCTCTTATTTATTGATATACTAACATTGATTGTCATCTCTCAAAAAACAGTTTATATAATTCAATTCGTTACGACTAGCAAAATTGTCCTTTCGTTGATGTAAAAACAAACAAGCATATCGACCAAGTATTAAATACAATAATGATTTCCTTTTTGGAAAGACAGAAGGATATATTAATCATAACAATGACTGCTAGCAAGTCACTAGACACTCCAAAAGAATACAAATATAAATATATAATGAAATCAACAAATTAAACACCACCTTGTGCGGACTTTGACTTCGAGGATGCTAAAATGGATGAAAAAACTAAGTGAGAATCTAGGGAAAAAAACCCCAAGTCTTTAAATCGTTTTTGATAGTACCTATTCAGGTTTAGACCTACATGTAGCCCAAAAACTAGATAACCAAATACCCTCCATAAAACTCTAACAACTATTATAAAATTATATGAGGATAACCATTCATATGAAATAACAATAGAAAACTATCATTAGAAGTAAAATAGCATGAGATAAATATGTAGTAGTAACTAGATTAAACTTGCATATTGTACGGGTTTGACTGAAAACATAAACAAAAAATTAACTGATAATTACATTATTGTTCATAGTTTATGATAATATAAAATATAGTCAATTTACAACTGAAATAATAAAATTATCTATACTATATTATAAAACAAATAGTCCTTGTCAAACATTTTAAGTTTAACATTTATTTTCCCAAAATGCTCCTTCTATCTATTTTATATTTACCAAAAATAACTATAATACACGAGCATGGTACCCGTGCAATGCGGCGGCGATAACATTAGTTGCGATGTGGTGGTCTCGACGGATGGTGGTAGTGTCGGCGTCAAGTGGTGTATGTAATTGATACAAAGATGTTTGATTTTTAGGGATTGTGAACATCTTTTAAAAAATTATGGAATGATTGTGTAAGTTAAATAAGTAAGGGTAAAATGGTAATTTCGCTTGTCTCAAAATTGTAAACTTTTCAACATAGGGCTATAATTTTTATATAGTAGTATAGAAGTATAGATGTTTTCTCTTCTCAAATTTCAATCACTCATTTTTTTTTAATCTTCTCCATAAATCATTTTATTTCTCTAATTCATTCAAAATATTTTATCTCAAAAACCGTACATCGATAAATTATAAAAACTATATGGGTGTTCTTAAAATTTCATGCTCTTTCATTAAAGAGGTCATTTGATATAGTTTCAATAAATTTTCAAATCTATACAGCTAAAGGCGGAGCCTATCATGTAGATCACCCCATCACCGATACCGCCATTACATCGCCTCCCCGTCACCACCTAAAAAAACATGAAAATTATAAGAAAATAACATATAAGTAAAAAGCTTAGTGGACACGAAAAAAAATATTACACAAAAAAATATATATTCTCTCTTAAGCATATAGAAGGATGTAGCCATTTGCGCTTAATGAACTCAAGCTAACAAACATCCATTTTGAAACCAAACAGGTAGTCAAAGGGATACATATGATTATCGATATTACGTGGAAGTTAAAAACGATAAATAGATATCGTGGAAACCACATGAATCATCATTGTAAATTACGAGTACTCAACAAAACAACCTTCCAAAAAGTAAACAAGGCAACGCAAGGGCAATTTAGTAATTAAACAAGCTATCACCCGATATAAATCAAGGACTTCGAGGGCCAAAAGTCTTTCACCGTGTTTTACCTAAAAACAAAATCAAGATAAAAAAGGGGGAAAACCAAAATTAGGGTTTCTAGCTAATTTTCGCATCGTTAAGGTATGTCTCTCTTTCGATCCAAACTATCTTCTCCGTATAATAAATTCTATATCTATATATATGTATATGTATATATATATTCATTATATATACTAATTCTGATATTGGGTATGATTAATTCTAGCTCGTATCTGATTTATTTCGATAAAGTTTGTACCTTTTCATTAATTTATATCATTATTTATCTTGAATATATGGATTTCACTGAATATCAAGAAAACCCAGTCCATATTTTAAGAAATTTATTATTTTTGATATAAGTAAGAAATTGACCCATGTAACCATATATATGTATAGATTTTATAGTTATTTAGTTATAAAAATTGTATCTTGGTGAAAATTTGGCTAAGTTGACTATTTTTTTTTTTTAAATTTAGGAATGGTATATGTAATAGAGTAAAGAGTAAAGAAGTCGATTAAAAAACTTTGATTTTGGGTAATCAAAGAAAAAGAAATAAACTTTGGGTGTTATAGGATCGTGATACGTCAATCTGTGTGCATTCGATCACTATGCACATAGTTGTCCTTTGGAGTAATTATGCTAAAAGTCTAACTCGAATGCTTGGTGAATAACTGGAATTCGTTTGAACGTAATTTTATGATGGGCTAACGTGTTAAAACAAAAACCAAAACGGACTGCTTCAATGTTTTGCAAAGTAAGTATTGTCTAAGATGAGATTTTTGTACGGTTAACAAAAGACAGGGCGTTCTAGAAGCCAGTAACTAGCATATATTTTTACAAGTTCGAGCTTATTGTTGTTTACTTTGGTAGCATGTTCATGCTTGTAATATATGTTGCAATTTGGTTAATGTGATTAATAATGGTTTACTTTCGAGTATCAAAGTCCTTGCTTGTGGTGGCGGATCCAAGCTTTTTTCACGAGGGACAAAAATGATTATTTTTAAAACAGACTGTATAAAAAAACACTCTATTAGCTCTAAAACAATATTAACTGCGACAAAATGTAAGTTTTATTACTATAGAGTATCAAGTAAAAGGTATTTAGTACTCTAATATAATTTTATTATGGATTTTCTTATTTACAATACTGAGGGCTATGAATATTGAATAGCACACAGTAAAATACTGGACATAAAAATAAGCCCCTCTGAAAATAATTATCAACCGCAGAGCACAACAATTTACATCTGCTTAACCATAGCCTTAATGTCCATGTTTGGCAAAATCATATTATTGTTCTTTATGTTGGGCTATAAAAAGTTGATATTTGGGCTAGGTTGAGGGGGTCTAGTGCCTGTGCTTACTTGTTGTGGTTGAGTTTGATTAGTTGACGGAATTTATTAAAAGTTGGGGCTCCTTATTTTATTGTCGTTTTTGGTATTTTTTTTGGATGATGGCTAGTCTTTAAAAGATGTTTTGTGTATGCGTCTGTATTGAATAGCAGATTTGGTGTACTTCACTGGGTTGCATACACTATATAGTTTTTTTTTTTTTGAACTGTTATTCTACGTATTCTTGTGAGTGAAAGTTCATTGTTAATTTTTATTGTTATTTATAGCTCTTTTTTATTCAGGGAATATGCCGCGCTTTGATGATCGCTATGGTAGTACTACACGTCTTTATGTTGGTCACTTGTCATCACGAACCAGATCACGCGACTTGGAGGACATATTTAGCAGATATGGAAGGTAGGTAGCTCTGTAATGATGGTAGAAAGTTTGTATATGTTGCAATTTTTTATGGAGTTAATTACTTGATATATCTGCAAACTTTTGAATCTATAACTTTTTTAAGCAGTTTTTTGCTCTGTGTTACGCATCTTGCTTTTGTGATCATACCATAACTTATGCCTATAACTGAGGGCCCTGAACACAGTTTTCTTAACACGATCACGAGACTTTAGGTGGAGTTTTTCACTTTTAGGTAACTGTAGTATCAAGATATATGCCCAGCCACATTAGTGACTTTATTTTCTTGGACTTTGTTTTCAAAAACTGCCTCTGCCAAGTGTCAAGTAAATTTAACTTGATAATATTTATGAAGGTTTATGGGTTTTACCCAACCTGGAGGTAAATGGTGAGATGTTGCCCTTGGTCGAATGAGTCGCTATTCATGCAGCCTTTATAAGAGACCTTGGCGATTCTTTCTAAATTGTTTTTGCGTATTTTTTGATGGAAATGGCAACAAATCCAAAGTGGTGTTTAGTTCGTCTTGAGGGCGATGTTTCTACTCTTTCGGTACTTAATGTCATGATGGCCTTACTGTTTCTGGCGCCGTTTACGCAGAATTCGTGATGTGGATATGAAGCGTGACTTTGCCTTTGTGGTATGTACTTACTGCTTTTATTATTGTACTTTTAAATCGTCGTTGCAGAGTTATTTGCTCTTTTACTATTGATAGGTATGACGTTTGTGTTTCTGCTTCTCTCTTTATTTGTCTTACTGTAGGAATTTAGAGACTCGCGAGACGCTGATGACGCACGTCATAGCTTAAATGGTCGTGATGTGGATGGAAGTCGCATTGTGGTGGAATTTGCCAAAGGGGTATGATCTCATTAACTGCTTGGTGCCAAGTTGTTTGTGCTATAAGCCTATAAGGTTTTTTTTTTGTCTCTGTGTGCGTGTTACAATGGTCTCATTTTCACGGACTTATAAAGCGTATGCATTAACTGGGTATTTTTTCTGCCAGCTATTGACATAATATAAACTCTGTGCTTAGTATTGTGCTTTGACTCTGTACTAGGTGCCACGTGGTTTTGGCGGCAGCGGCGGCGGCGGCTACTCAAGCGGGTCTCGTGATTTTCTTGGCAGAGGTCCTCCTCCTGGTGCAGGTCGATGCTTCAATTGTGGACTTGATGGCCACTGGGCTCGAGATTGCAAAGCTGGTGACTGGAAGAACAAATGCTATCGTTGTGGTGAGCGAGGCCATATAGAAAGAAATTGTCAGAACAGCCCAAAGAAAGTGTAAGTTTATTTCCATCTGTCTTCGGTTCGTAAAGTCTATTTTCATGGTTAATTTTTGTATTTCTTGTTTTATCAAGTGTTGAAAGCAGGCGTGGCCGAAGTTACTCGAGGACCCCATCTCCTCCACCTCGACGTGGGAGAAGCCGGAGTCGCAGCTACAGGTTATTTCTTACATTCCTTCTCAACTTTCTTTGTTTTAAATGAGACATTACTATTTTCTTCTGATATCCTGTGCACTCAGAGTAGTATGTGTTGTACCAACCTATTAAAAGGTTATTTTATCTTATTTGTTCCTATATCTGAATGGACTTTTAGGAGGCTTATGCATTCAAATACATTTCAGATGGCTGTCATCCCCTTTGCGCTGTAACTCTTTAGTTATTTTTATCTTAACCTGCTTGACCAGCTATGCATAAATTATAACACAAAATCGATATATGTAGGTAAACGGGTCAATATTGCCATCTCTAGGCATGGTTGACATTTGAATGGAACATCTGCAATAAGACCGATTGGGAGTGGGATTGAAACTTGTCTCTCAACCAATGGCACCCTCTTTATATTTCATTCGGCAATATGGATGAGTAGATTTTGAATTTAGGATCGTTGGGGTGTCTTGAAAACTTTTGTAGCGTTTATCCAAAATCTAGGTGGGCCAAACAGTTCTGTTTATTTGCATGCCGTGCTATTGGAGTTGTGATTTACGAGTAATTCTTTTTGTTTTGTCTTTTTATTTTGGGATATGATTTCTAATTTTTTTTGTTGCTTGTTTTCACCATTCCAGCCGATCTAGGTCACCTGCGAGGAGAGAGAGGAGCAGTGAACATGCAGATAGAAAAAAGAGGAGTCCTAGGAGGCACAAGGCTTCACCATCACCATCTAAAGGGAGGAAAAATAGCCGATCACCTGCTGACAGGAGCCCAGAAGTTAAGGACAGCCCAAAGCCTACTTCGAGGAGTAGGAGCCCAGTGGAAGACGAAGTTGGCAGCCCCATTGATAGGAGTCCTGCTGAAGAGAACGGGCGCAGTCGTAGTCCTAGTCCAGCTCCTCGGGACAATGGTAGTCCTGTTGACGATGATGATGAGAACAATGGTTCTCCAAGGGGCAGTGAATCTGAGTGAATGTGTGGGCGTAATCAGTTTCTTGTTTCGTGCTAGACTTTGATTAGTTGGTTGTTAAATGAAATTTATATATTTGTTTAGTGCGAGTTGTTTTATATCTTTCTTGATGTGGATTATATATCGGAGTTTGATGTTAAAGATATTTTGAATAATTTATGAAATGTGAAATCGTGAATGTTGAGACTTGAAATTCCATCCCTTGCATTCATGGGGGTATTAGTGAATTGATAGGGTGTGGTGGGAGCAATATAGATGAAATAGTCTTTGGTTTGAGATAAATGAGCTAAGACAAGTTGTGGCTAAGTTGACATTATGCTAAGTTTGAAATTATTTACGCTGAGACCAGACTTTAAGATGCAGGTTCAATACCGGCTTATGGAAGTCGCGTATGAGTATGGTGATGATAATATGCTTTAGAGCTGCATGCTGGTAAGAGCTGCTTAGTGTACCCAATAAACAGATCAGATGAGATGAGATATGTGTAAGTTGAAGCTATTGTTGTAAAGGTATTCAGAAATCTGGAATAAGTGCATGAGAATGTGACAAACTTCATATAATTTGTACTCAATTATTATTTTTATTTTATTTTTTCACAATTGATTAGGAAGAATTGGCAAAATTGGATACATACAATTGCAATATAGTCAAAGTTGAACACATATAATAATGGTAAAATTAAGCTAAATACACATAATATAGGTTTGTAGAGTTGGATCAACACAACAACAACCAAGTAAAACTTAATGCACCAAGACCTAAAAATTACCCACCAGAATTTTGAAAGTGCAAGCTTGACTCATTTTACGTTTTGACTGTCATGACCAAGTTTAATAGGTTCACTTAGGTCAAGTCCAAGGACGAAAAATTATAAACCAAGTTAGTCAGGAAGCTCCAACAGGATTAAAGTCTCTCCGAGCTTGAAACATTACAACTATTATATGTAAAAGCTAATGTTCTAAAGGATATTAAACATATTATTATCGCCATTATGTTACATCCATAAATATTTTTGAAGGTGAAAGCCTATAGAATGAGGTTTCATTTGTTCAAACAATCATATTGTTTACTTTTGTGTTAGTGTTTAATCACTAAATGATGAGCGAACTTTTCCATTTGTACATGGTTGCCCAGTAAACATTTTTATTGATATATATATTCCCCACAAACATGTAAATTTTGTACATGGTTCACCAAATTTTGACCTGTTACCCTTAATAGTCGGTTAAATGCATTTTCATTTAATAAAATTGTGACGTGGATATTACGTGGAAAAAAATTAAAAAATTCAATCAACGGATTACCAACGAACTTTTCCAGGTGTACATGGTTGCCCAACAAACTTGTAAAATTTGTACATGGTTCACAAATTGTTGACCGGTATACCGGTTAATATCTTTTTAGGTGATCTGGCAATGACGTGGACTATTTAAAAATATGATATGAATTCTGAATCAACAAAGATATCCCTACATTATATAAATCTCACTTTAAAATTTGTTAGTTATTGTCTATGTGACATGCTTAAAAATGCAAAAAAGCCCAAAAATCATTACAATATTGCTCCTTGGAAGGTCTACGGATTAGTTACTTTTATAAGAAGTTCAAATTTTCGAAAACGGATTAGTTATGCTTTCAAGAAGTTCAAATTTTCGAAAATTTGAATATGTAACCGTTCGTGTATTGCTTGTGGCGGTTACTTCCTTGCATGTCTATGTCTATATAAGGCCAATTCCATTCAGTTTTAAGGCATTTCAAAACGTAAACACATAACAGATCAATTTTAGCATGGCTTCACTAAATCATGTTTCAATTAGAAATTTGCGTCCAAATAATAAGCCATGTACGATAACGGTTAGAATTTGTGGCTATGGAAGCAACCTCTATATGGAGATGTTAATAACATAGGTAGTATTGAGATGATCCTAATGGACGAACATGTAAGTATTCATTGTTTGTGATTTTTTTTTTTTTTTTGATTTAGATTAGTTTTTAACATAACTTTCTTTCGAATTTATAACTAACTTTTTAACATTCTAATGTATAAACATTTTCATTTTGACAGTTTGATAAAGTGTTTGTTGTTGCAAGAATCGGTTTTATTCCAACCGACCAGTTATGGTATTCAATGGAATGTGTGAACGGTTCTCAAGAAGTTAAGTTGACCGATCTCTACATAGATGCAGTCGACATTATTGATGCTTTAAGGGACAACAAAATGTGGACAGTTCAACAAATGTGAACTCCTTCCTTGTTACATGAACAACAAATCCACATTTTGTTGTCCCTTAAAGCATCAATAATGTCGACTGCATCCGTGTAGAGATCGGTCAACTAAACTTCTTGAGAACAATTCACACATTCCATTAAATACCATAACTTGTCGGTTGGAATAAAACTGATTCTTGCAACAACAACCACTTTATCAAACTGTCAAAATGAAAATGTTTATACATTAAAATGTTAAAAAGCTAGTTATAAATTCGAAAGAAAGTTATGTTAAAAAGTAATCTAATCAAAAAAGAAAAATTCACAAACAATGAATATTTACATGTTCGTCCATCAGGATCATCTCAATACTACCTATGTTATTAACATCTCCATATAGAGGCTGCTTCCATAGCCGCAAATTATAACCGTTATTGTACATGGCTTATTATTTGGACGCAAATTTCTAATTGAAACATGGTTTTGTGAAGCCATGCTAAAATTGATCTGTTATGTGTTTACGTTTTAAAATGCCTTAAAACTGAATGGAAGTGGCCTTATATAGACATAAACATGCAAGGAAGTAACCGCCACAAGCAATACACGAACGGTTACATATTCAAATTTTCGAAAATTTTAACTTCTTATAAAAGTAACTAATCCGTAGACCTTTTAAGATTTTTGGGTTTTCTTGTATTTTTAAGCATGCCACATAGGTAATAACTAACAAATTTTGAAGTGAGATATATGATGTGGGATTAGGGATTTAGCCATTTAGGTCTGTCTTGATAGTCCAAACCGATTTAAATCAAACAAGTAGCGGATCCATTCGTTCATATCTCTCCATCTTTACGACTCACCAACAAAATCCCTTCACTATTTCCTTCTTTGTTTTTTTCAATTCGTTTTTCAAGCAGGACTAAATCGCTCGTCTTCCATCGGATTATTATAATTTCTTCTAATTAAAAAGTAAGTTTTTATTATTACGAATTTCTATGTATTATTAGGGGTTTCTTATTTTCTAGGGTTCATGAATTGAAATAAACAAGACTGTATGCGTGTTTTCCCCCCCCGTAAAGATGGCTGCTTTTTTCAAAATATATTGTTTTGTTAGCTGCTATATGTTAGTAATTTGTATATATATACATTATTTATATATATAATCACATACATGTGTGTGTGTGTGTATTGAATTATTGAACTTAAGTTGTGCTATGAAGTGAGTGAGTTTATTTATTGTTTTATTTAGATAATAATAATGGAGCGGCAAAGGGAGAGAAGCGACGAGGAAGAGAGATATAAAAGGAGAAGAGATGGTGATAGATATAGGAGTGAACGCGATAGTCGAGATAGGAGGATAAGTAACAAGAGTGATGATGAAGGTGGTTATGATAGGAGAAGGGATCGGGATGGGGAGAGGAGGAAGGGTGATAGTTATACAAGCGATAGGAGTAGAAAGATGAATAGGGATGATGGTAGGAGGAGGACAAGTGGGAGGAGTGACGATGAAGACGTTGATGAGAAACGGGGAAGTAAAGATAATGTTAAAGGGAGTGACGATGAAGATGATGGTGGCTTGAGAAGAGGTAGGCGTATGGAGTTGAGGGGTGATCATGAGAATGGTACTGATAGGAAGAGAAGAAGTGGGAGTGACGAAAGTGAGGATAGTGATACGAGTAATAGGAAAAGGAGGCAAGACAGTGACGAAGAGGGTGAAATTAGGAAAACGGTGGATAAACGTGGGGAGAAGCGTGACGGGGACGTTGGTGATACCAGGAAGACGTTGAGGAAAGGGATGCGTGAAGACGGGAGTGATGAGGAAGATGGTGAAATCAGGAAGAGAGGGAGAAAAGGGAAGCGTGAAGACAGGAGTGATGAGGAAGACGGGAAAGTTAGGAAGAGAGGGAGAAAAGGCATGGATAGAAGAAGTGACGATGAAGATGATCGTAAAGACAGGAGGAGAAGGGATAGGAAGAAGCATATGAGTGATGACGAAGATGATAAGTTTAAGAGGAGAAGGGGTAGGAAGAAGGATATGAGTGACGACGAAGATGATAGTTTTAAGAGAAGGGATAGGAACAGGAATGGAAGGGATGATGATGAAGATGATAGTAGGAGAAGAGATGGTAAGGACAGGAGAAGCAACGGTGACCATAAAGGTAAAAGAAGTGATGATGCAAAGAATGATCAAAATGGGGATAAGGAGAAGGTGGATGAAGGTCCAAGGTTCCAAAAGTTGGCCGAAATGCAAGAAGGCATGACCAATTTAGGGAAAAGTGGAGGGGTGTATATTCCACCATTTAAGCTGGCTCGGATGATGAGTGAAGTACAAGATAAGAGCAGCACGGAATATCAACGGATGACATGGGATGCCTTAAAGAAGAGCATAAATGGGTTAGTCAACAAGGTCAATGCCACAAACATCAAGAATATCATTCCAGAGTTGTTTGCTGAAAACTTGATCAGGGGAAGAGGACTGTTTTGTCGATCTTGCATGAAGTCGCAGATGGCTTCTCCTGGTTTTACAGACGTTTTTGCCGCGTTGGTTGCTGTTGTAAATACTAAGTTCCCAGAAGTGGGAGACCTTCTGCTGCGAAGGATTATTTTGCAGCTTCAAAGGGCATATAAGCGAAATGACAAGGTGCATATCATTTCTTCTCTATTTTTATTATCTGATGTTTTTTTTGATACTGGATATTATGTGGTTGTTTTGTCTCTGATGCTATCGGTATCATGTGTTTTCACAGCATCAATTGCTGGCTGCCGTCAAGTTTATAGCACATTTGGTGAATCAGCAGGTAGCTCATGAGATTATTGCTCTTGAACTACTCACCACTTTATTAGAAAATCCAACTGATGATAGTGTGGAGGTGGCTGTTGGATTTGTTACCGAGTGTGGGTCGATACTGCAGGATTTAACCCCGAAAGGTTTGCATGGTGAGTTGTTTTGAACTTTTTTACCCTTTGTTTTAAGAGTTTAGGCTTGTTTTTCATTTAATAAAATACTGGTTTTAGCTTGTATATCACTTGTCTGCATTGCTTGTTTTAGTTATGTTTATGGCGGCTGTTTCATTTATATAGTAACCTGTATTAGCTAGCAGTGGCGGAGCCACATGGAGACTTGAATGGTTTAAGGGCTACCCTGAAAATTTTCATACTAGTTTTTACTGTGTAAATTTATACATGCAGCCCATTGAAAAAGAGGATGGCCCACCCTGATTAATAATAGTCCTAAAAGGGTGAAAGGTATCAACAATTGCAATGAGCAAAAAGATATTTTTCATAAAGGAAAATTTGATTTAATTAATAATTAACTATCTCAAGAACTAATATTAGTAATTCACTACTGTGACTCCTAGATGTAAACTGAGTTAGGTTTTATGAAAAAACATTCATATAACTTTTTGTAATCAGGAATCTTATTGGTTTATGCAAATTAAGTTTCCTAGTTTTTATTGGTTTAATGTGTAGTTTCGATAGCTGAATCAACTTGCAATGAGTTATTATAGTTTATGCCATGAGATCATCATGTGCAATTTTAGTTTTCCAAATTATTAATATAGTGTAGGTTTATAATTTCACTTTTCAAAATTCAAACTCTAGTTATTAGTTTTTGATGTGTTATAAAATCTTTTGGCCCACTTGAGATGAAAATTCTGGGCTCCTGGTCATGCCACTGTTTGCTAGAAGCACTATCAATATATCAACTGAAAGCTTGCCGTCATGTATGACTAGCTCGTTTCTATTGTCGTACGAGTTAGTAATTTATATGCCTACAAGAATGTAAAATTCTATTATCTTTGTCAAGGGATTTAGTTTATTAGATACAGGCCCGTTTACAACGTCGCTTCGGACTAAGACTGTTAATGTAAAAAAAAGGGTAAATGAAATGGGTGGGAACCCCTTGGTTCTATGTACTATCTTGGTACCCAGAGCGGACACTGCATAAAACTCAATCCCGGGGAAGCACCATCCTTACACATGGAGCACAAGATAGATTCCTCCACTTGCCTTTGGCAAGGTTTGAACCTGTGACCTTGGAATCTTCATCTTGTGGGCCCATGTGGTCACATGGTGGCGGTATCAGTTGATCTATGATCAATTGGTCTAAGACTGTTAATCTAAGCAAAATGCTAAATGGTCAAATTGCCTAACTTACGGTATTGTCAATGGGTTTTTTATCATCCCCCAAGAGTGCCCTGTCTTTCCATGCATTGTATGATGCCAGAAATTATAATTATATTATAATCAGAAAATAGAATTGTAGCAACATCCGTGCATATAAGTAGAATTGTTAGTCTACGTAAGTGCCATTTAAATGTTATGGTATTCTTGAAATTGTGCTGTCTAATTCAGTGCTAACAGAGTAGAATGTTTCTACATCTAGGACTGCCCAAGTGCCCAATTTTTTGTATATCCTTGCTGCAGGATTGCCCCCAAATATTTTGTTAAGAACGGAAGCATATAAATTTGCATGATTACATAATAATTAGTTAGTGCATTTAAAAAACATAGTAATAAGTAGTTAGGACTTAGGAGTAGAAAACAGTTATTAAATGTGCAGTCCCTTTAACAACACTATTTGAGATCTTGATGCAATTAACATATGTGGTACAAGTGCGAAGATTTTAAGATTTTATAGCGAGATATCAACCACAAAGTTCTATAAAACATAAAGTTTTGTGAGATAAAGTAGTAAACCCGGCACATATTGTTGCTCTTTAAAAATCATGCACCCAGATTTGTTTGTTATATTCATTTGTCTCTCAAATTAGAGCATTCTCGTTAGACCATGGCTGTGTTTTAAAGCCGTGTTCTAAAGTTTTATGCCGTTTGTATGTAATTTTAGAGAATTCTTCTATTGTTAGTTACTTAGTTATCCTATATCTCACCTCTATAGGTACCAAATTACCATTATATTTGTTGCATACTTTGTATTTACATGCTTACAATCATACAATAAATTTTACACCAAATTCCTGTCCAGGTATATTTGAGCGTTTTCGTGGAATTCTTCATGAGGGAGAGATAGACAAAAGGGTGCAGTTTTTGATTGAAGGCCTCTTTGCATTAAGAAAGGCCAAGTTTCAGGTTAGTATCTTTTTGTCTAGAAATGGTATAATGTTACCTTTTCTTAACAGTATGTGTTTTATCTTCTACCGCTGCTAACTGGCGACATTTATTTATACAGGGTCATCCAGCTGTTCGCCCAGAGTTAGATCTTGTTGAGCTGGAGGATCAAGTTACCCGTGAAGTATCTCTCCTTGATGAGATTGATCCAGAGACCGGTCTAGGTATGCAAAATGGATCATGTTTTAAACTTTTTTCAAGTTATTAGTGTGTATAATAATTCTTATTCTGAAAAATCAGATATTTTCAAGTTTGATCCTGATTTCATTGAGCATGAAAAGCGCTATGAAGCTCTGAAGAAAGACCTCCTTGGTGATGAATCTTTCGAAGATGAAGACGATGATGGAGCGGATTCTGATGATGAGGATGACGAATCTTCAGAAGAGGAGGATGAAGAGCAAATGAGGATACGAGATGAAACGGAAACAAATCTTGTAAATCTCCGTAGAACGATTTACTTGACGATTATGTCTAGTGTAGATTTTGAAGAAGCTGGTCATAAGCTTCTGAAAATTAAACTGGAGCCTGGACAAGAGGTATTAAAAAATATTTTGGATTTGTATTGTTCATGTTCCCTCCTACAAAATCAGACAATTTACACCAGGTATTTGTCATATGCAGATGGAACTTTGTGTTATGTTGCTCGAGTGCTGCAGTCAGGAACGAACTTACCTTCGTTACTATGGTCTTTTAGGTCAGCGGTTTTGCATGATCAACAAAGTCCACCAAGAAAACTTTGAGAAATGTTTTGTGGAGCAGTACTCTATGATTCATCGGCTCGAGACAAACAAGCTGCGCAATGTGGCCAAGTTTTTTGCTCATCTACTTGGGACCGATGCTTTGCCTTGGCATGTACTGGCTTACATCCGGCTAACTGAGGAGGACACCACTTCCTCTTCTCGAATTTTCATCAAGATTCTTTTTCAGGTATTTGAGCATGTCTTCCTATTTCTTCTTCTTTTGCTTGGTGCATAGCTAAAATTTGTTAGCTGTTTCACAAGTTATGTATCCATAATTTATAGATTATTACTATGGTTCAACTATTAATTATGTATCTATAATTTATAGATTATTACTATGGTTCAACTATTAATTACTGTACTAATTAGTAAGCTCTACCTCTGTTCTAAAAAAATTAGTAAGCTCTACCTTCCTTTCAACAAAATTAGGACCCACATACTTCGTCTGAGACTCTGAGTAGACAGTAACATGATAATCTCTCCCAGATGCGATTTTAGCAAACACGTTGATTACTTATGCTACTGGCTAATCCTCTTTAGTTGGATTCTTTTTTTCTTTTCTGTGTTACCAGTTGTAATGACAATATAGGCTCGTTCACCAGTGGTGTGTTTTAGTTAAATCTTTTAGCTTTAACCCATTGATCCATTAAAGATTACACATTGTTAGAATTACCCATTTGTCTTTAAATGGGTTGATGTTGCCACCATCGCATATTTAAGTTGCTAATATTTTGGGCATTACAATACCCTTTACATCTGGACAAAGTTATAGTTTGATTGCAAGGAGGGGTCACTAGATTAGATGTTTTCACTTTTCACCTGTATGCATGTTTTTTGAATGTTGGGGATAGCCATCTGATATTCACCTGCAAGAATTTATGGATTCCTGTTTAATTGCTGAACTTTACCCTTTTTGTTACAAGCTCTTCTAAAGTTAATTTTGAATGTTGTATGCAACAGGAGTTATCTGAACATCTTGGCATCCGTCTGTTGAACGAGCGTCTCAGTGATCCAACAATGCAAGCAGATTTTGAATCTATTTTCCCAAGAGACAACCCTAAGAACACACGGTTTTCAATCAATTTTTTTACATCTATTGGGCTTGGTGGGATCACAGAGAATTTGAGAGAGTATTTGAAGAACATGCCTCGTCTTATCATGCAACAAAAACCTGTGTCCGAGTCAGATAATTCTGGTTCTTCTAGTTCAGGATCTGAATCATCAAGCTCCGAAAGTGAGAGCGAGAGTGATAGCAGTCTTAGTGATCACAAGAAGAGCAGTAAGCATCGAAGGAGGCGTTAGTCTTGAAAACCTTCACGTGAAGATGTTCCTCGTTAGGAGTTGATTTTGAGTCTGGTGCTTGTTCTATTCGATTATATTGTTATGATTTCAATCAAGTGTAACCTGTATAATGTTTTTGTGATTTTGTTAAATATGGTTCATACTTCTTATGAGAGATTACAGATGCTGTTGTAAGTTTCCAATGTTTTTCAATTTTTGATAGATTTGGTTCAAGTAGTTATGAGATCAATGCTAAAGTGTTTTTCCAGTCTAAAAGTAAATTGTTGGCGTTCGGTCAAAATAATTGGTAGTCTAAGATTTGTGTTTTGAAATGTTATCTGATATTAAAAATCAATCAACATAAGATTTCGATGTCAAATTTCAACAAATCCTGCATGTTTACACTAGGGGGTGTTTGGTAGGGTGGAATGGGAAGGATTGAAATGAAATGAAAATCACTTCCTTTGTTTAGTTATATAAGAGAATGGAAATGAAGATGTAGAAGGGGGAATCATTTTCATTCTCATGATTCCTCTCAAAATGGTGAATGAATGGTGAGAATGAAATCAAATTACATTTTTTTTCATTTTTTTTTCATGTATTTAACTATTAATTTTAATTATTTATATTATGATATTATAATTAGTTTTTGTTAAAAAAAAATTTCATATTGATTTGCTTATTTTTATATTTCTCTTATTATCATTTTCTATTGTTACCAAACAATGTAATTATTTTCTTTTCAAATACTCATTCTCTATCATACTATTTCCATTCTTTATTATATTTCCATTCTCAATAATTCTCTCTCACCAAACGCCCCCTAAATTCTAGGGTGTTCATTTTTTTGTTCCACTGATTATTTAGATTTGGCAGGGAAAAAAAAATATTACACATTGTGACGTATTTAGACTACGAGGAAAAGATCGATAGGAATCAAAACGATTATTCAGACCCATGAAGCGTTTATCAAGTCAAGCATAACCTCTTGTGCATATGTTGTTCATCAAGAAACCTTCTTGAAGATAATAGCATTATCTAGGTGTGGGGAACGTTCATTGTGATATCCCTTCCAGATTTGATCATAAAAATAGATGTGAGTCGGTATTGTTCGGGCTCGTTGGCTGGAAAGCGTTGTATGATGTCACACACGACACATGGTGAATTTGAGGTGTGGATAATGAATGAGTATTGAGTAGCTCAATTTTGGGTTAAACATCATAATGTGGCTTCACATTTTAGTGGTAGTGATATAATCCCAATTGGGCTGACATTAAAAAAAAAAAAATTCCTCTATGTAGATAAAAATATATACACATAACCAATGATGATTCAACTACCACATATGAGAGCAAGTATCCGCGCATTACGGAGGTGAGATGGTGGGGTGATAGATCATAGAGTGTGATAGATTATAAAGTGTGATAGCCAAATGCCTTAGCTGTACGGGCTCCGCGCCTCCGCCCTTGGATTTAAAAATTAGTCGAAAGTATATCGAATGACCTCTCTAATAAAAGAACATAAAATTTTAAGCACTCCTATATACTTTTTATAATTTGTCAATATACGGTTTTTGAGTTAAAAGATTTTGAATTAACCAGAGGATTAAAATGATTTATCAAAAAGAGTGAAAAAAATGAATGGTTGAGATTTGAATTTCCTCTAAAGGGTATAATAGTTATTTTAAGTATTTTTAAAGTTGAAAAATTGAAAAAAAAGCTAGAATAAATGCATTATAATGTAATAGATTTAAAAATAGAGAGAGAGATATGCAAATTCCATCAAAATTCACATCTACAGTAAATACAAAGCAAAAGCCTGAAAGCAATAATCAAGAAACGAATTCATTGGTGGAGAGAAAAGATAAAGTTATTGTTTACGAATGAACTAGTTTTTGTGCCCGGACGTTGTCTCAGGACACACAACGTTACGTAAAATTTATAACGTATATAAATTCAGTGGTATATACATAATGATACACGTAAATTATAAAAACGTACTAAAGTTAAAAATTAAAATAAAGTATACAATCAACAATAAAAAAATCGTGCGAAATACTATTTAGAAGCTAACTTTTTTATTATAGTTGATTGGTCCCAAATTTGCAAACTGGAAAATTACAATTCTTATATTTCAAGGCCCATATTAGAAAAACTTAAATTTTTTAGTGCTGAACCTATGAATGGTTTAATTTCCCATCCATTCTCATTTACCTATTTAATTATTATGCTTAAAATCTTTCAGCAGCCTCTGAGAGAAGATTTTTTATTTTCAAGATAATTTATTTTTCTTATTTTTTGAGCAATTATTCATTTATCTACTTAATTTATTTATCTTTCCTTATATAGATATTATATAATATATGTTATTAAAAAAAAAAAAAAAAACGGACAGATAGACATGCTCCTGAAGTACCAAAGTTACATCAAACATCTACTAATTAACATGGCAACACTGTGATATACGTCGTCTGCACCACCCTACTGCTTGTAACACCTCTTGCGGCCATTACCGAGGATGCAGAGGATAACAGATGCTGCAGGTTGAAGAAGAAACACCAAACATCGGTTAACAGATGCGGCCATTACCTGGTTTTGACCGTACACCACCAAATGTGCTTTATAGTGTTGTACAGTACAATACTATATAACATGTTTGGTGGTATACGATCAAAATTGGGTGGTGTACAGATCACTTCCCCAATCCAAATCTGATTGCATAACGACGACAACCATATATCGTCGAACAACACCGCCGGCCTGAAACACCTTTGGCGGCCACCAACGATGAGAGGCTGCAGTTGAAGAGAGATATCAAAGACAATTAAGTTTGTTTGTTTATTATAACTCTACAAAAGAAGGTAAAAAGTCTATAGAAGAAAGAGGTGACAAAGTGATAAACAAAAGAAAAGTTGGTGGGCAGAAGTGTAAAAACATAAACTTCTACGTAAGCTTTTTATTGAGCAAGTAATTAGAAGTTATGTTTCCAGGTGGTAAAATGTTGTACCTTCATGCTTATACATTTCTACTTTTAGCTACAGTAAAAGTGTCTCACAGACACACATTGAATTTAAGTAGTATTAGGGCTAGTTTGGTAAGGAGAAATTTAGGGAAATGAAATGGCTTAGAGAAATAAAATGGAAAGAAATGAAATTGACTAGGAAATTCAGTAAATTCCGTTGTTTGGTAAAAACAGAGAAATCAACTTGAGAAATTAGAAAAAATTATTTCTATTATTTGGTATAAAAAATTCAAAGAAATGAAAACAGATTTTTATTACAATAATCTTATAATTTTAGTTTTATAGAATCCAAATAAGAACTAGGAAGTATAATAAAATATATCAATTTTTCTAAATAATACTGTATTATTAACCTTCAAAAAAAAACAAATAGAAAATTTCCCTTTATCACGATAACAATAAAAAAAATCCCCAAATCGAAAACCCTAATTTCAGTTGCACGAATTTTCAGAAGCTATCTTCAAATTGGGATATTTCATTCATGATTAGATGAATTCGAAGTTAAATTTTTATCGAATTCGAACTCGAGTTCGAGAGCAACAAATGGCAAATCAACAAATGGGGGAACCTTCAAATCAACAAGAAGTCAAGAATGAATTATCTTTAATGTAGGTAGAGAGCAGTGGAAGAGCACGATGACAGCGAGAGTTAGATGTGAACTTGCTAATCGCCATAGAAGATAAAGGGATAAGGTTTGGTGGTGGTTTTCAATATTTGTGGAAGTCATGTGCCCTTTGATTATTATACATTGATAAAGACAAGAAAGCAATTGGGGAAATGTATTCTCCGTGTTTAATTTTTGAAGGCCAAAAAAGAAGGGAAAAGATTTTCACACCAAAATTGGAGAATTTGGGTTATATGTAAATTGATTTCCCAGGAAATGGATTTCTCACCTTTTCTATTTCTCTTGATGTACCAAACGCAGGAAATGAAATCATTTCCATTTCTCAACCACCTATTCACCCTACCAAACACACCCTTAGTATATATATAATTGGATGAAATTTTATGGTTCAACCCCTGAACTCAATTTTATATATATATATATTTTTCAAGCAACTGAACTACATGCAAACATTTATTAACTTTCTTTACTGCATAATTACCAGGAATGTATACACAATACATGTTAATCTCTATTCCTTTATAAAAATTATCATACTCTTTCTCATAACATTTTTCAACACTCTCTTTTTTTATTATTTCATTAATGCGAAATCACTATTCTACCCTTAATAAATTAATTAATCCATTCTTTTTTATTTATCAATTTAAACATATTCACTTAAAATAACTATAATAACATTAATGAAATAATAATTACAATTATAACTCACCAACTCTTAAAATAATTACATTACTATTTGTACATTAAATATTTTTACAATATTAACCACACCGCCACCACTACCAACCACCGCCGCCACCACCATACCGTCACCAACACCACACCGCCGCTACCACCACTACCGCCGCATTGCGCGAGTAAAATGCTAGTTTTATATATAATATACAACTATATTGTTATGGGTGACTAAAACATGTTTTAGGTATATCACTTCCTATGATTATATATATTGAATTTGTTAGATACAAAATTGAGTTTAAGGTAAATATAGCTGGTATAAAATGATGGCTATATCTTAAAAATGATAAAGACCAATCTTGATATTGTTTGTGGACAAAAATGATCACAGATACCTTTTCATACAGCTAATGTTGTTTTCCACTAGATTGTAGATAAGTTAGTGATATTAAGAACTTACATTGAAAAATGACCTTTTGTTTTAGAGAAAAAGGTGCTTTCAAAAGTCTAAATATGAACAAAGGAAACAAAAAGAAAGGAAATAAACTGTTCGCATCTTTTACAAGGAGATTTTAATTTGTAGATAGATTTTATCTCTACCTAGATAAAAATACTGTTTTTATATTCTACCTAATTAATGATAGAAAGAAATCTCTGGTCTTTGCACGGGATGAGAATCAAAACTTTGGCCACTTAATGTTTACTACTTATCCAAACCACATCCAAACCACGTACTACCAGTAAACTAATTAAATGTTTATTTGGACTGTGGGGGTAATTGATGAAGTATTTTATCTGGTCACGGAGCCAGGAATTTTATCAAAAGGGGGCAAATTTAAAACATTATGTAGGTAAAAATTTTTTTAGATATAACGATCTAATTCCGATAAATTCATATACAACAAAAATAATAACCATCCAATTACAACAAAAATGCGTACCCAAAAGACGACATAGCGGTCCAACTACAATTCGTCGTATAACCAAAAGCACTAACTGTTCACTAGCTTAGACAACCCATGTCAACATTTTCTTTAACCATGCCAAAAGACGACATAACGATTCAACTACAACTTCGTCGTATAACTGTCACTGCCCTTTTAAAACTTTCCTCATTAATTGGTGTTTGTACAGAATATGTCATGGATATTTTAACTAGAAATATATCCATCACTAACCAAACTAACCTAGTTATTGTAGAATATAAACAATAAAACATACACATAAGTAAAAATAATAAATATAAAAAAGAATACATTTAAAAAATCAATACAGAATAATCAATAAACTGCACTAAAACAACAATCCAAGTTCATACACAACCTTTAGATAATTAGTTGTCTAGTTGATAATATTATATTATACTCATTTATATATAAAATCAATAAAAGATAACATATAATATATTGCTCAGTGTGTTCTGTGTGAGATACTCAGATTCCCCAAAACCAAAACCCCCCTTTGATTGTTCGACTCTTCTTTTTGATCATCATAGTTCACCTTTCAATTGAAGTCAAAAGAAAATAAAAAAACCCTAATAATTGGGGAAAACATATACTGATATATAGATATTTTTATTAAGATAGAACAAATAAAGGTAATATTATCTGTTGAAGAAGAAAATATTATGGAGAAAGATAATGAAGATTATCTGCTCTCATAGTTACTATCATCAGAAGATTGAGATCTAAATGAAAATTGGAATCCGTATGTGACACTAATAAGGATATATATATATATATATATTTTTTGTGTGTGGGCAAATTTTTAAATATACCCCTAAATAAAAAAAATTTAAATTATATAAAATTTAGGGTGGGATCAATTGGCCCCAATGTCCCACTTTGGAGCCGTCCCTGGCCATGTGAACGGGTGAGATGACATAAAAACGTGTGGCTACCTTAAAGTCATGCTAGTAAATCTGACTCAGCTTAAATGCTCAAACTTTCATACATTCATAGAATCAGTAGCTAGTTACTTGTATATATGTCCTCGATTATATCACGCATCTCTCATTAAAACACACACACAAAAATGGAACAAGAAATAATTAACCAAAAAACATCGGTGGCCCTTATTGTAGGGGTCACAGGAATGGTGGGTGTGGCCTTAGCCGAAGCCTTAAAGAAGGCAACCGCACTCGGGGGTCCTTGGACCGTCTACGGTGTCTCACGACGAACGTTACCCCCTTGGTTCCCATCCTCCTTGCTAGACAAATACATCATGTTAGACACTTTAAACAAAGAAAACACTAACAAAATTTTATCACCACTCTCCACCCAAATCACACATGTTTTTTGGTTGGCCTTAAGTTTTCACGAAAGTGAAGAAATAAACGTTTCTTTTAACTCGACTATGCTTTCGAATGTCCTTAATGCATTAACTTCAACTCCGAACTCAAAACTTTGTCATGTGACATTGCAAACCGGTACAAAACAATATATGGGGCCGATTAATGACTCGGCTCTTTCATCTCAACTCGTCCCACATGATGCACCTTTTAAAGAGGAATATCCTAGACTACCATTTCCGAATTTTTACTATGCTTTGGAAGATATTGTAACTTCCTATCAACAATCTTTCACGTGTTCTATACACCGCGCTTCTATAATCATTGGCGCATCATCGAGAAGCTACTTTAACACTCTTCTTTCGCTATCAATCTATGCTTTGGTTTGCAAACGTGAAAAGTATCCTTTCAGGTGTGTAACTAACTCTATTTGATTTTCTAGACTATACATATACCTTTTTTTCATTTTGAATCCAGCTCATCATGTGATGGTGAGTGCCACACAAAAGACGTAGACTCAAGGGTGTTTCTATGTTGGACCAACGTAGTGGGTCCATAGATCTAGGTTAAATTGAAAGTTTTTTTTTAACAAGCGTACAAAACTTATGCTTAGACATATGTTGTCTAAAGATTTAGACTTAGATAAATTTTAAAATAAGCATTTTGAAACATTTGAAATATATAAGTTATAATTGAAAATACATGATTTTTATTTTTAAATTCACCTTTAGGTAGACTACTATTGTCTTAACATGACATATGCACGCTGTTGCATAGTGACATCTCTAAAACCATCCCCATTCACAACTCAATCAAACAATGCTATTTATTAAAAAAAAATGTTCTTTTTTACATCTATCCAACCCAACCAAACTCAACTTTTACACTCTTGTTAACAACTCAACCAAACTATCGTTATAATAATAATAGTTTTTTTACATTTAATATTTCCTCTATTTAAAACTAATGAAAATAAATTTAATTTTTTTTTTGAACATCGAGTTAGCAGTTAGTAATTAGCGGTTAGCATTCGAGACGCCACAGTGACATCCAATTGGGCAGTATGCGCTACACGAACCACGCAAGCCTGTGATGAAACCCATGACTCTCGAACCCCCCACCCCAACCCCATAATAATCCACTCCTACAAATATAGGAAGTGAGAATCGAACCTTGATGGTTTTCTTCAAGGTTAAAGACCTTACCAATGGGTACCAACCCATTGGCTAAAAATTATTTTTATTTAAAAAAAAAGTTATCTATCATCATAAACTAAAATAAATTAATAAACTTATAAAGTATATCCATCAAAAATATAATCAAGTAAATAATACATTATATTATCTATGAAAATTTTAAAGTAAATCTCTATATATAATAAAACAAGATTGTTTTTTATAGGTATTATTAGAAAGATTTTGATGTGGCAAATCCATATTTCACTTAAGAATTCTTTTTATTTAATTATGATGTCATATATATATATATAAATAAAATATAAATAGTTCTTTACATGTTTACTTCAAATATCAATTATTTATTTAAAGAATAAAAATTTTCTCTTATATAATATTATTATAAATAAAATGTATGTTTTTTATTTAGTTGATTTATTAACAATATAATTATTGTTTTAATTGAATTATTATATTTATATCAAGTTATAATGTTTTAAAAACATATATTACATAAAAAATTATAATTTATTTTATATTTTAAAATTTTAATTAATATGTCCGGATTAAACTTGGATTGATTAACTAGTTTTAAAGTATAACTGAAAAGCTAAGAAAAAAGAAAAACAAACTATGAAAATACATTACGTGTAGCTTGTATATTGACACGTTCTCACATAGCTTTCATATTTTATTCTCCAACTTGCGTTTAGTGACCGACTAAGCCGATTGGGTGGAGGATTTTTAATGTTATCTTTTTTACTTTATATCCGACCCAACATTAAATTTAACCCAATGGGGATGGTTTAATGAGTAACCCAACCTACCTAACACCCCTAAAAGTGAAACCCATATGCTATGGGGAAAAACCCCGATGTATTTGCCAAACGATAATATATACTTAAATTTGAATAATATGAATCTATTTTAATTTATGGGTTATTTTTAACTTCAAGGGACAAAATAAAAATATCCTAACCTTTCAATGAAAATCAAGATTCACCCTTTATTTAATATGCACACATAGAGGTTGGTTAATTTGAGACCAATGGATAAAAAAAAACCAAAGGACCAAATCTCAATAATATATGTTTTCTCTCTTCCTCAAATGTAAACTACTTATTATTTTTTCTTTTTTCCATAAATTATTTTTATTCCTCTAATTCATTCAAAATCTTGTATTACAAAAATGGTATATCGATAAATTATAAAAATTATAGGGGTGTTCTTAAAATCTAATGATCTTTCATTAAAGATGTCATTCGATATACTTTCGACGAATTTCTGATACAGTATGAGATTCACCCTTTCGGGTATTAATAAGGAGTAGTTAGTGGGGGTGATAGGTTATAAGGTGTGAAAGGTCATAGGGGTGACCGATCATAGAGGGTGATAGATCATAGGTGTGATAAGTTTTTCCTCAAATAATACGGTACGAGCTTCGCCCTTTTGGGTATCAATAAGGGGTGGCTAGTGAGGGTGATAGGTCATAGAGTGTGATAGATCATAGGAGGTGATACATACGTCATAGGGGTGATCGTTGATGAGGTGATCTATCTGACGGAATCCGCCCTTAGCCCTATGGGCTCCGCCCTCGGATTTAAGGATTTGTCAAAAGTATATCGAATGACCTCTTTAATGAAAGAGTATGAAATTTTAAAAACACTCATATAATTTTATAATTTATTGATGTACAATTTTTGAGATAAAATGTTTTAAACGAATTTGAAAAATAAAATGATTTATAGAAGAGACATAAAAAATGAGTAGATGAAATTAAAAAAAAAATAAAAAATAATAAGTGACATTGTTTTTTTTTTAATCTCTTGGTCTCAATTTTATGTATGTATCTATAGTAAATATTAATCATTGCGACATATAAATAGGTATGTTGGTAACAAGTATAGTTGGGAGCACTTTTGGGATTTGTCGGATGCTACATTGCTGGCTGAACAACAAATATGGGCATCGGTGACGAACAAGGCCAAGAATCAAGCTTTCAATTGCACAAACGGCGATGTATTTACGTGGAAAACTCTATGGAAGGTGCTTTGTAATGTGTTTGATGTTGAGTTTGTGCCATTCGACGAGAAAGAGAAGTTTGATCTTGTGGATTTCATGAAGAATAAAGGGGATGTTTGGGATGCAATTGTAGAAGAAAATGGACTTTACAAGACAAAAATGGAGGAGGTTACTTGTTTCGGCGCACTTGCTTTTACTTTAAAACTCAAAATACAACATGTTTGTAGCATGAATAAGAGTCGAGAATTTGGATTTTATGGGTATGCAAATACACTTGCGAGTATAGAGCCATGGGTTGAGAGATTGAGACAGATGAAAATAATCCCAAAATGATTGTATAACTCATATGTTTAAGCGTGAGTCCTGATGTATGTCACTACTACTAGAGATTTTAAAATCTTTTACTCGATCGTAATTTCCATCATTCTAAATATTGTTAGTGTCAATTTAGTTATTATTCGTAACTTTTTATAGCTTTAGAAAAACTCATAACAAGCTTTTGTTGGAACCACGTTAGTATGACTGTCACTGATCATGTATCATTCCTGATATGATAATTGACAATAACTGAAATCCCTATGTCTAGTAATATATAATGGGCTTATTTACTCTTAGAGACGTAATATAGGGTTTCCCATTAAATGATTGGAACTATGAGGACTAATGTTACACACATTAAACACCAAAGGGGTTGAATGTGTAAATACTCTCATTATAAATAGAGAGTTATAAACTCTAAGTTAAGGTTAATGAGACACTAATCCCTCACTAATTTTTGTGTGTCTTCCCCTTCTAATTCGTGCATAACATCAGCCGATTTCATCCATTATTACTCAATCATCCGTTATAGGAACCCGAAATCAATAGCAATTATGCTTTATGCTCTTACAGGTTTCACAGGACGATTAGGAATATTTTATCACTCGAATCGAATCATGTTTATTCCAACAGCTTTAAGTTTGTATTTTCAGTACAAGTAGCTACTAATGATGCCTAGCTAGCATCAATAAATTATTTTCTAAAATCATACCGACCCAACGTTCATAAGACTGAAAATTCCATTTCGGATGAAAAGTGAACTTGTATCTACTTTTGGTAAAAAGATATAAATCTATATTAAAAATCTTATGGAGAACTAATAAGAGATATAGTTAATAATGTGCATTGAAAAAATTATAGATTTTTAATTCATATTAAAAGTGTTTGTACAGCCAATCCGGTTACTTAGAAAGGAGGAATGAGAATGATTATGGTTGTTGTTTGGCGGTTCCCTTCCGGTAAGGCTGTGCCTTTTGTACGCCAAGAATGTATGTGTGTAATTATGATTTGATCTAGCCATCCTTTCCCCTATTTATAGGGGGTTCGTGACTTATTCCTCAAGTAGGGTTTTATGCGTTATGTATATCACTTCCGGGAATAGGGGATTTGATATGATCTTCTTTCCTTAGATGTAGGATTCTTGATAAATACAAATTTTTTCCTTGTTTACCGGAAGTGAAGCGTACCCTTTGAAGTATCATGCATGCCTATGACTAGGTGGGTACGTCATCAAAAAGTTTACACTCTGAATTTTTATAATAAAAGTATAAATGTATAACTAAAACACGTTAATTACTAAAGATATGATTAGTAATACCCAAATCATTTTTCAGCATATATAAAAAACGGTTACTTAAAGTCATTTGACTTATACTACCCCATATTGTAAAGGGAAGTGATATTCGTACCACAAAACTTGATTAATTTACCACTGTGATGCATTACATATTTGTACGGTATGCTATAAAATATGTACAGTGTGGTAAATGCATCAAAAAATGTGGTACGATCATCACTTCCCTATTGTAAAGTTGTAATCTGCTCCTTGCGATTTGCAGGAGAGGAGATAGAAAGAAAGAAAAAAACTGCTCAGTGCCGCTTTCTGCGAGTTTTGAGCCCCAATACCTCGACGGTGTATGAGGGAGGTTAAGATGTAGGCAGATCTCACCCCTACCAAGGTAGAGAGTTTGATCCAGTTTCTACCTAAATGATAGAAAAGGACATCCAACCTTTGCATGGGATGAAAATCAAACCCTTGACCTCTGTCTCCAAAGGTCCGGATGTTTACCACTGATCAAAATCACGCTGCTTTTTGCAGGAGAGGAGATGATGTTGATAAAATTTACTTAATTAGACTTTCCTATTTGGTGTTAATATTTAATTTATTTAATTATTAGATTAAATCAATGAACATTAAATATAATTTTAATTTGATTGTTTAGAAAAATATTAAATGCGTATTAAACAATATTTTTGAGGCACTGGTTAACAAATCATTTTTATTACTTATATCTATACAATATTATTACATGTATTTGTTTTTTTTTTCCAAAACAAGTTGAGAACTTGAAAATGAGTTTTTTATAGAGGAGAAGTTTAATATTTTCATTTAAAATATTTATAATGTCTATTCTAAATACTTATAATATTTTTAATATTTTCATTTAAAATATTTATAAGGTCTATTCTAAAGACTTATAATATTTTTAATTAAATTAATTTGTAATATCTATTCTTAATTTCTAAAATAATGTAAAACATATTTGTATATAGTATTACATGTGAAGTGTGAACATCCAAACATATTGCAAATAGTATATTCATGACCAGCTGGTCTTAAGAAATGGCAATCTCTGTTGATCTTGTTCCTTCCCTTTTGTAGAAAGAAAGGATCCGAAAGAACTAAGAATTCTTTGTTTTAGAAAGTGAACGTCAATTAATAGTAAGTAATCCGTAATTGTCAGTATTTTTTTTTTTCGAGATCCATCCAATCTAAAAAACTCCTTGCTATAATTGTTGTCTATTAAATAAACTTGAGATTTCCTTTCAAACGTTTGACTTTGCATGCTTATTTACTTAATTTTATTCAAACCGACAATATCAATAATTAGCTAAATAAGTGATTAACGTATAGATCGAGCGATCGACCAATTGGATTAGGTTTTCATCGAGTTTGGTTTTGCGTTATTTTTTTAAAACATGAATTTCGCTTGAGAACTTCGTGTCACGATTCGATAATGGGAGGTCTAACATTCGTTGTCTTAAGCTTCGAGATAAGAATTTGATATTTGTAGTTTTTATATCAATTCATATACTCGTTCAAAGTTCAAAACTAATAATATATGAAAAAATGATTCATTACCTATCTTAGTTACTGTCATGTTAAAAAAAGTTATAAATTAAACTTTTGAATTTGAGGAATATATATAACTCTTAATTTTTACATAATCTTCACCTAAAATACACATATTTTATTTAAGATAGGTATCGAATATTTTACTTAAGCTTTCTCCATAATATATTCAGCTAAATTTTGTACAAACATTATTTGTGTTAATATGTTGTAGAGACCTTGTGTTAATTAAGTTGGTAATCTAAAATGGGTAATCATCCTTACATAAGATAGTTTAGCCGTATACAAGTACAATTTAATGATATGATGTATATATTTTTATGAATATATGACAAAAACATTTATAGCTTGCTACTATACGTACTATAGGTTGGCTTCACAGGAAAGACCCACAAAGATCCTGCCGATTCGAACTTCCGGGTAAAGACTCCATCGCTCTATCATTTGAACGGGTTTCATTGTCTTTGGAGCTTATTTACATTTAATCGTGGTAAAAGGAGTCTTAATTTATACTGTACATGGCTGCCAACGAGCCGAGCTTTTATCGAGTATCTCAAGCTCGACTTGATCGAGTCGAACTATCGAGTTCGAGTCCTAAATTAAGGCTTGAAATAATTATCGAGTCAAGCTCGAGCTTTACATAGCTCGGCTCGAATACATATCCAGCTTTTCGAGCTTTCCGTATATTATGTATATATTTATATATACAATTCTTAAATAGTAAATTTATAATTTTACAAGGGCTATTTGTATAAATTTTGTTATAAGTGATATATATTTTTGAGCTTTTCGAACTGAGCTCGTTTCATTTTTATAGACACAAGCCAAAATCGAACCTTTTTCGAGCTTTTCGAGCCGAGCTCGAGCCATATTGTAGGTACAACGAGTCGGGCTCGAGCCTACACACTGAAAACTCGTCGAGCTGCCGAGAAAATATTATTCGAGTCGAGCCATGCTATCTTTTCTCATATTTCTATATATATATATATATATATATATATGGTGACAATCAAATGAGAACCAACTTAAAATGAGAACACTTAAAAACTACAGTTTGATGCATTAAAAGTCCATAAAACTGACATAGTGCATAAGTAATTATCATTATTTAAGTGTTTAACAACATATGGATCCGTCAAAATCGAAAAAAATCACGTTTTTTTGTTGGATGCATCATTTTGATAATATGCATTCAAGATGGATGCACAAAACAAAAAACGTGATTTTTTCGATTTTGAATGATCAATGTGTTGTTAAACACTTAAATAATGATAACTAGTTAAGCACTATGTTAGTTTTATGGACTTTTAATGCATCAAAATGATGTTTTTAAGTGTTCTCACCGTTCTTATTTTAAAAGTGTTCTCACCGGAGTGTTATATATATATATATATATAGGGACAATCAAATAAGAAGAGTCTTAAAATAAGAACAGGGTAAGAACACTTAAAAACTACATTTTGATACATTAAAAGTCCATAAAACTAACATAGTGTGTACTAATTATCATTATTTAAGTGTTTAACAACACATTCGTATGTCAAAATCGAGAATATCATTTTTTTTTGTGCATCCATCTTTGATGCATATTCATCAACATGATGCATCTAACAAAAAACGTAATTTTTTCAATTTTGACGGATCAATGTGTTGTTAAACACTTAAATAATGATAATTAGTTATGCACTATGTTAATTTTATGGAATTTTAATGCATCAAAATGATGTTTTTAAGCGTTCTCACCGTTCTTATTTTAAGACTGTTCTTACCGTAGTGTTACCCTATATATATATATATATATGGGTATCAAATGAGAACGAAATTAAAATAAGAACACTTAAAAACTACATTTTGATGCATTAAAAGTCTATAAAACTGACATAGTGCATAACTAATTATCATTATTTAAGTGTTTAACAACACATCGATCTGTCAAAATAGAAAAAATTACGTTTTTTGTTAGATGCATCAATTTGATGAATATGCATCCAAGATGGATGCACAAAAAAAATGTGATTTTTTCGATTTTGACGGATCAATGTGTTGTTAAACACTTAAATAATGATAATTAGTTAAGCACTATGCTAGTTTTATGGACTTTTAATGCATCAAAATGATGTTTTAAATGTTCTCACCGTTCTTATTTTAAAAGTGTTCTCACCGGAGTGTTATCCTATATATATATATATATATATAACACTCAAGTGAGAACAGTCTTAAAATAAGAACAGTGAAAACACTCAAAAAACTTCATTTTGATGCATTAAAAGTTCATATAACTAACATAGTGCATAACTAATTATCATTATTTAAGTGTTTAACAACACATTGATCCGTCAAAATCGAAAAAATCACGTTTTTTTGTGGATGCATCATTGAAGAATATGAATTCAAGATGGATTCACAAAACAAAAACATGATTTTCTTGATTTTGAGAGGCCAGTGTGTTGTTATATTCTTAAATAATGATAATTGTATAAGCACTATCTTTGTTTTATGGACTTTTAATGCATCAAAATGATGTTTTTTAAGTGTTTTCACCGTTCTTATTTTAAGACTGTTCTTATTTGATTGTCCCCTATACACATATATATATATATATATATATATATAAATACTAAAACATTAGGAATCCTAGCTTTTTAAAATCCTCTTTAATTTAAAACTATTTTTAAAATTTGCCACATAAGATTTTATCCTATGTGTCATCTCTATAATTTTTCACAATATTTATTTATTAATGCAATAAAAAATATTAAATATATATTGGTATGTAAAAAATAAAATTATGAAATTAATAAAATTGATTTTGTTTCCTAAAAACCAACATTAGTTTCATATATAGATTACATAATTGTGTTGACACATCACACCATTGTCATATATTTTTTTAAAAATTGGTTTTTGATTTCATCTTCAAATTCTTTTCGACTTTTAATATGAAAAGTAATTGGGTTGTTAAATTTTATGTGTTTTATACATCATTATATTTCTCAAAAAATTTATATGCTTTAATGTATTATTATATATTAGTTCATGTTCATTTTTATTCGCACATCGTACGAGTAAAAAACCTAGAATATATATATATATATGTATATGGGGTAAGATATTTTGAGATCCTCTTATTTTCATAAATATTACTACTTGAAATTGTATATATTATTTCTCAATCTCAATGATACTGCATTTTTCTTGCTTTATTATAAAGTATATATAGAATTCATTACAATATTAAAGGATAATATTGCTGTTAATCAACGTGAAATTGTGTACACTATTCTCGACGATAATAATGTCTTCTTTTATTTCTGTGCATAATTTATTAAAATATGTCGACGATCATATAAATATGGAAACGATCATAATAGGTAATAGCGATCGAGGTAATCTATCTCAAGGCCGGGGATCAATAACGTTAATATATATTTCTTCGTATCAATTTATTTGACTTTTTGGGTTTCTATTGTCAGTATTTTTATTCTGAGTTTATCGAAAAGTTTTCATAATACTAATAAATGTAAAATTAAACTACAAAATTTAATTAAAAGACTTAAAAGTAATACTAGAATTACAAAGTTTTATATAATTTATGAAGTTGTCATGATCACCCTTAACTACCACGTTATTTCTCTACTAAATGTAAATAATATTTTTATGTATTATATAACAAATGATATACCAATATAATCTATATGGGTTTTAAGTATTCTTTACTGAAATATTATTATACAAAACAAAGAATAAAGTTTACAGCTAAATATATTTGAAGAAAAAGTAACCAGAAAGTCAAATTTGGACTCAAAATATATAATTTAAACATACGAAAACGGTACCTACGTGTTGAAACAGTAATGGAGGTAATGGCGGGGTAGTGATGTAATGGTGGCAGCGATGACGGTGATGAGATGATCTACCGCCCGTACGAGCTCTGCTTTTAGCCGTACAGGCTCCGCCTTCGAATTTAAAAATTCGTCGAAAGTATACTGAATGATATCTCTAATGAAAGAGCGTGAAGTTTTAAGAACACACATATAATTTATATAATTTATTGATGAATGGTTTTTGAGATAAAATATTTTCAATGATTTGGAGGAATAAATGATTTATGGAGGAAAGAGAAAAAAAAAATGATTGGTTGAGATTTGAGGAGAGAGAAAGGGTATTGATAGGGGTGCATTTTGGCAAAGTAAATGTTGAAACTTAAAATTTAGACAAGGATCATTTGCTTTATAATATAAAAAATATAGGAAAGTTTTAAATCTCCTAACCAAATAGCCTAATAATCCTCTTAATACATTAAGAATGTGACATGTGATATCCACTAATTCTCTTTCCTAATCTTGCTTCTTGATTTTTCCACATGTCTTTCTTAATTAAAATGATTATTAAGCTATTTAGTTAAAAATTAACTATTTTCCATAAATATAGATAATATAATCATGCAATAAACAAATATGAATTGCCATAAACGCTCAACCTTATATAATGATATAATGTTACATTTAGTTATTCATTCCATATTGACTTATTGAGCATCCTTTCTTTCTTTTCCTCTCGCTCTAGAGCAAACACACATAAACAAAATGGAGATCGGAAACCTGGATCATAAACCACAGGTGGCTCTTATTGTAGGGGTCACAGGAATGGTGGGTGTGGCCTTAGCCGAAGCCTTTAAAAAGCCAACCGCTCTAGGGGGTCCATGGACCGTCTACGGTGTCTCACGACGAACGTTACCCCCTTGGTTCCCATCCTCTTTCTTAGACAAATACATCATGTTAGACACTTTAAACAAAGAAAACACTTACGAAATTCTATCACCACTCTCCACCCAGATCACACATGTTTTTTGGTTCGCTTTAAGTGTGAACGAAAGTGAAGAATTAAACGTTTCTTTGAATTCAACTATGCTATCAAACGTCCTTACCGCATTAACTTCATCTTCGAGCTCAAAACTTTGTCATGTGACATTACAAACCGGTACAAAACAATATATGGGGCCGATTTTTGACTCATCACTTTCATCCGAACTCGTCCCTCATGATGCACCCTTTAGAGAGGAGTATCCTAGAGTACCTTTTCCAAATTTTTACTACGCTTTGGAGGATATTGTAACTTCCTACCAACAATCTTTCACGTATTCCATACACCGCGCTTCTATAATCATTGGGGCATCAGCACGAAGCTACTTTAACACCCTTCTTTCGCTCTCAATCTACGCTTTGGTTTGCAAACGCGAAAACTATCCATTCAGGTGCGCAATCCTGTCTATAAATTAAGTTGTCATCAATTTAATTATGATCATGCCTTTGAACTTAATTAATATATATAAATCTTTTCAAAAGTTATATATAGATGTGTAGACGTTTATATTTGTGTTTTTTTTACATAAATATAAATGATTGCTAGACCAAAGATACTAATTGAATATTAGTATCGTAGTTTTGTATCTACTATAAATATTTGTCTTAATTTGACTTAATTTTCGGGTTTTTTTTTAACACTATATATACTTTTTTCTGTATTATATATAGTTTGATGTAAAATATATAGATGGTTTTGAGTTTTAAATGTATTTTAATTAATACTCCCTTCGTCCCATATTAAATATTAAATGTTCAATTTTGACTTGTCAAGTTTTTTGCTTTAAACTTTGACCGTTAAAATATTTGTCTAGGTTATATAAAACTTCATTAAATTATATAGACGGATTGAGTTTCCAATGTACTTTTCATTAATATAACTTTCATCAACTATTATATAGCACAAACAAAGATATTTATGGTCAAAGTCGTAAACTGAAGACTTGACAAATCAAAATTGGACATTTAATATGGGACGGAAGGAGTATATTTTTTTATAAATCATTATATGGTAAAAAAAAATTTACTTTCAAAGTGGATGAAAAAAAGACTAAAAAGTGAAATTCAGACATTTTGATTGATACGGAAAGAGTATATCTTTAATTAATCCTCTACATAAACCCATATAGGTATGTTGGTAATAAGTATAGTTGGGAGCACTTTTGGGATGTGTCAGATGCTAGAGTGCTAGCCGAGCAACAAATATGGGCATCGGTGACAAAGCAAGCCAAAAATCAAGCTTTTAATTGCACAAATGGAGACGTATTTACGTGGAAAACTCTATGGAAGGTACTTTGTGATGTGTTTGATGTCGAGTTTGTGCCATTCGACGAGAATGAGAAGTTTGATTTTGTGGATTTCATGAAGAATAAAGGGGATGTTTGGGATGCAATTGTAGAAGAAAATGGACTTCACAAGACAAAAATGGAGGAGGTCACTTGCTTCAGTGCAATTGATGTAACTTTAAAACTCAAAATACAACATGTTTGTAGCATGAATAAGAGTCGCGACTTTGGATTTCATGGGTATGCAAATACACTTGCGAGCATAGAGCCATGGGTTCAAAGATTGAGACAAATGAAAATTCTTCCCAAAACATGGTAAAAGTTTTATTTTTGAGTTGTCATAAATATGTATTTTGTTTCTTAAAATGTGTACTAGCTAGCTACCTGAAAAATCTAGCATGATACACGAGTCTTGTCATAACAACGTTATTGATTACACTAGTTTCACACAGAGCGTAATAGATCTACCCCTAAAATAATATGTGAAAGGGAAAAGATATTTTTGATAACAGAGTTTCCGATTTTTCGATTTCTTTCATAAAAGTGAGACTTTTGAATATTAGTCTGTTATCCGCTTGAGCCTGAGAGGATTTCTGATCATTTAGAGGATCCTGTTAGAGTGTTAGCAATGCTCCAATCCTCGGGCGTTTGGTAGAAGGGAATCATAGAGAATGTAAATGTAATAAAGAAAGGAAATAGTAGGAAAAAGAATGAGTATTTGTAAAGAAATATATTACCTTGTTTGGTAACAACAGGGAATGAACATAAAAAAAATATGAAAACTAAACAAATCAATATTAAAAAATCTTTAAAACAAAAACTAATTATAATATCATGATATAAATAATTAAAATTAATATTTAAATACATGAAAAAAAATATAAAAAAATAATTTGATTACATTCTCACCCTTCTTCACTATTTTGGGTGGAATCACGAGAATGAAAATGATTCCCCCTTCTACCTGTTCATTTCCATTCTACATTACAACCAAATATGAGAAGTGTTTCTCATTCAATTTCCACCTTTTCCATTTCATTGTACCAAACACCCCTAGGTTTATGCAGTCAAGAAGAGTTGGCAACTTCTCTTTGGTCCCGTGGGGTGCAGGCCCTTTTAACTCGAAAGTAAGGTCCTAATTTTATGTTTTTGTTAAAAGAAAAAAAAACTCCTTTTAATTGATAATACATATGAGATGCATGTAATTAAGCTACAAACTTGATTTTAGTTAGTCGTATTATTTAGCCCTTTTTTTCCTATGTCCTATACCTTTCATTAAGGGATTAATCACGAGATGACTAACGTACTTTTAGGTTTGTACGTAGTTGCCCATTATATATTTTTATTCTATTGATAGATATTACCCACAAACTTATAAAATTTGTACATGGTTGACCATTATCTTCAAATCCGCTTTTCTCCCATCTACATATCTTCACATCCGCTTCTCTCTCTAAACGAAAAACCATAAAAACCCAGATATTAAAAGAAAAAAAAACTTTGTAAGAAACTTTAGTAAGTGTATTGCTTTTCCACCGATCAAAACACCATATATATTTGATTAATTGAATGTCTCTTTTCATTAGTCAATTTCTTTTACCTTTAGATAATATACCTACCGTCTCCTTTTCATATCCTTTACCCCTTTTCTTTCTTTTCTTTTTCATTAAATGTTTGTACAACCAATCCGATGACCTAGAAAGGAGGAATGAGGTGGTTGTGGTTTTTATTTGGTGGTTCCCTTCCGGTAAGGCTATGCCTTTTGTACGCCAAGAGTGTGTATGTGTGATTATGATTTGATCTAGCCATCCTTCCCCTTATTTATAGGGGGTTCGTGACTTCTCCTCCAAGTAGGGTTTTGTGAGTCGTGTATATCACTTCAGATAATAGGGGATTTGATATGATCTTCTTTCTTAAGATATAGGATTCTTGATAAGCATGTATCTTTTCCTTGTTTACCAAAAGTGAAGTGTGGCCTCTGAATGTACCCTGCGTGCCGACGTCTTGGTGGGTACGTCATCAAGCCCCCCAGTCTAATAGGGTGACTCTGTGAAGATCATCGTATTAGACTCCTAGCATGCCCTCATTCTTTCTTGCCTTTTTAGTAATCCGGTGCAAAGTGTAGGGGCTTTTTTGAAAACATCCTTGGTAGGTTTGAGGTATTAATCCTTGAGTTAATGGGCGCGTATCTCGAAGCTTTAAATATTGATCGACGGCTCTCTCCTTGAATCTACATATAAATATCTTTTTTGGTTTATCATTTATTATAATTTGCTTCTGATCAAAATTTTGCTGCTTCTAGAGAGAGAAAGTCTTCTTCCTTTTGAAAGGTACGATCTTCTACTTCTCTTTCTTTTTTCTTAAATAAATATATGGCGAAACGTGGTATTGCAAACACTAGATCTGTTGTTGATGCCGATACTCTTAGGGTATTTGTGGATCAGTTTTTTCCTGGCCGTCATTCATCATTTCGTCTTCCTACTCGTTCACAGAGTGCTCTAAAACCCCATGATGGGTTTGTGAGTATATATATTAAAACTTTTACCATGGGGAATTTAAGATACCCCTTTTCCAACTTTTTCATTGAAGTCCTTAAATACTATAAATGTCATATCTCTATGATGCATCCATTAGGTTGTGCTAGGATAGTTGCATTTGAAATTGTTTGTCATGCTTATAGGGTTCAACCATCCGTCACCTTATTTAGAAAGTTGTTGAGTATCTCCGCCGCCGGTGATTGGATTACCATCGCCTATAGGCCAGGTATTGAGTGTGTCATTAAAGGTGGGATCGATATTCGTGATTGGAAAGATGAGTTTGTGTTTATGCATCATAGTCTTTTTCCCCAACATTGTGAATGTCTTTATGAGAGGGGTAGGCTTAAGGTTCAGAAAAAAGGTTTCTTTGGTTATCCAATTCCCGATGATGATTGCGGTGAGGTGTATGATATTTTGGAAGAGGAGGGTTTTGTTGTTTATCAATATCCAGATGGGATTTTGTTTAAGGCTGGCCTTATTCCTGCTCTGCTGAGGGAGAGGAAGAGTTTGATGGTATGCTTTTATTGTGTTAGCTTTATCTTTTTTTTTTCTGCATGTTTTTTCATCACTTTATGTTTTATATGCAGATATGTCGTATTTGAAGTATGTGAAGAAAGGTACCAAGGAAGTTTCTCAGGCGCCCAATCCAAATGTTTCTGCTGGTGGTGGTAGTATTGGTGAGCGTACTGGTGAGACTGGAGAAGTTATCAGTCGTCCCCCTCCCCTGGTTGATGCAATTGATGTTGATGCATTGCTTGATGGTGGGAAAAAGAGAGCCAATGTGTTTCCCCCTGTGGTTCCATTGGCGCTCGTCTCAAGAGGGCCAAAACTGCTGCTACTACTGTTGTTCATGCTACCACTGATGATATTGAAGAAGGTAACAAGAAATCTCGAGCCACTAATAGGAAATTTCGCTAGTCTGTGTTTGCTAAAGATTCTCCCAGGAAAGGTAACTTTTTTTAGATATGTCTTTTCTTTACTATCCTCTCCTTTCTTCTGCTTTTCCTTATTGCTTCTTATTTTGTTTGGAGATTTTTATGAGTCAAACTGGGTGTTTAGATCTCAAATTCCAAAGCATACTGCTGATGAGATAAGGTCAATGGATCCTTCTGAGTTCTTGGCCTTGTATGATGAAGATTGTGATGCCCATAGCACCATGCTTACTGAGATGCATTTTCGATTTGAAGCTCTTGTGAAAGCAGTGAAGGAGAGTACACATAGGGAGTCTTTGTTGAGTGACACTGTGTCTGATTTGGAGAAGAAGCTATCTAACTATACTGATCAGGGTGAGTCTGAGCCTGTGAAGGAGAAAGTGATGGAAGCAGAGGGTTTGTTGAAGTCTCAGGAATCAACCCTCTTTGTCAGAAATGAAGAAATTTCAAAGTTGAAGACAGAGTTGCAGTCAAGGTCAATTGAAAGTTCTAAATTGTTATCCCAGTCTCAGGCTGAAAAGTTGATGATCGAAGATCTTTCAAAGCAGTTGCAGGCATTGAAGTTTGATCGTAACAGGGTGATATCTGAGTATGTCCCATTTGTATGCAGGTCTTTGTTGGCGAGCCCTGATGTGTTGAAGTCGGTTGGTGATGGAATTTCTGCAAACCGTTTGGAGGAGAGGTCCAGGGTGCTGGATGAGTTTAGCCAGGAAGGTCATGTTGACCTTTCTTCCCGTCTTGATTATTATGCCAATGCTTCCTTGAAGGTTGAGGCTGCTGCTAAGGAATGGGAAGATGCCAAATTTCCCGTGATTGCTACATTTGCTGCACACCCTGACATGTCTGTTGATCAACTTCTTTCTTTTACAATTTGAACAATCTTTAATATCTAGCCTTTGGTTTGTTAAGACAATATTATTCACCCCAGTGTGACTGGGTTATTATTTTTTGAGCCGATGGGTCGGTTGGATGCTTTATGAACAATTTCTATGGTAATTATGTATATCGTGTCTGGTCCCCAGGTATTTGTTCCGTAGGTGCTTAAGTTTGAACCCCCAGCCTAATAGTATTGCCTGTACCCTTGGTTATTAATGCCTAGGTTATTTAAATAGTGCTGGTTATAACCCTGACCTGGTTGAGATCCTGTGCTCTGATAGTGTGCTCCTGGGACTTGACCCGAAATTTGGAATCCTTGCTGAGATTGATTCTGAGGAAATCCTGCCTGCGCCTGCGGCGTGGCTTGATTTATTTGTGGGATGTAGGGTTTGACTATTTCCCTGCGTGTGCGTACCCTGGGTATGACTTTGTACTTCCAGCATGTTAGACGCTTGTGTGTTGGCTGAATACCCTTGGTTGAACTGTCCCTAGGGATTTTGCTGGTACCCTGTCGTGTTCGGCCTTTGACCCTCGTACTGAGGGTTCTGAGTAAATGCTCCCTGACTGTGATATCCTGGGGTGCTTATTTCTTGTGCTTGGTATTGTGGCACTGAACTTGTCGAATACCGGGGAATATTGGTATGTTGCATATAGTGTACATACCCCGGTATGTTTTGTACATTATGGCCACCATGGTTATTCGAGTTTGACCCTCGGTTGGTTTGTCCCTGGGTGTTCAACCCTGGGTTGCCTTGTCCCTGGGTGTTTGATCTTGGGTTGGTTTGTTCCTGGGTGTTACCTTGTGACCCTGCAGCATTTTTTTGTTGATTGTTGGTTCTTTGCACTCTTGATCGAGGATCCATTGGTTGTCTACGCCTTCCACTTGGTGGTGTATCACCGTCATATTCGTCATATTCTTCATCGAAGTTGATCGCCCTTCCTGATAATGCCCCTGTATCTTGGAGACGTCGCAGGGTGCTTAGGATTCTTGCATAGTTCTGTCGTATGTATGCTTCATCGATCTGAGACTGAGCTGATGTAAAGGCATGTGTTGCCCCTGCTGAGTAAGGTGTTATTGGTGTACTGCCTTGATTTCAGTTCAAATCTATGCTTTCTTCTCCAAAAACGGATGGCGGCCTATTTTCCTCGCTCATCTTTTAGGTTTTTAGGGCTTGGGAAAACAAAATTTTTTTGCAGGTTTTGCTGTTCGGAGAATGTCTCGCGGATGGCACCAATTGTTTGTACAGCCAATCCGATGACCTAGAAAGGAGGAATGGGGGTGGTTGTGGTTGTTATTTGGCGGTTCCCTTCCGGTAAGGCTGTGTCTTTTGTACGCCAATAGTGTGTATGTGTGATTATGATTTGATCTAGCCATCCTTCCCCCTATTTATAGGGGGTTCGTGGCTTCCCCTCCAAGTAGGGTTTTATGAGTCGTGTATATCACTTCCGATAATTGGGGATTTGATATGATCTTCTTTCCTAAAATATAGGATTCTTGATAAGCATGTATCTTTTCCTTGTTTACCGAAAGTGAAACGTGGTCTCTGAATGTACCCTGCGTGCCGACCTCTGGGTGGGTACGTCATCATTAAATAATACTCCCGTCCCATTTTAGTTGTCATGTTGACTAACTTTGACCATAGATAACTTTGTTTGTAATATATGGTAGTTGATGAAACTTATATGAACGAAAAGTAAATTAAAAACCCAATCCATTCATATATTTTATATCAAGTGTTACATGACACAAACAAAGTTATTTACGGTCAAAATTAGTCAACATGTCAACTAAAATGGGACGGAGGTATAAAAAATCTCTATGTATTTATATAATTAGAACCAATATCACAGTATTAGATCGGTGAAGTATTACTTTTCCTATATATACATCTCTACCGATGAAGTATTAGATCGGTTGGACCCCATTCTTTTAATGGTGGTAATGGGAGGAGGGACGGCGGTGGTGATGGGAGGAAGGTTATGTTATAGTTTTGTTTGATGATTTCACACTGAAAGTGTCTTAATTTCGAATTGATTTCATAGTGAATGTGAGTTTGATGGGAATGAAAGGTGTAAAGGGTTTTCTGATGAGAGAGGGTTAATGGGGATGATGATGATAGTAAGATAGTCCTTGTTATGCTTATGATGTGGAGGTGTAGATACGCATTTTAAATATAGATTAAGAGTGCAATCGTTAAATCCATACATGTTCATCAAGTAGGATTTTTTTAATGACTCTTTTTTCAAAGTATTACAGTATTATGAGTTTTCTGGGTTATTTGTTTAGAGAGAAAAATGGATTTGAAGATATGTAGATGAGAGAGAAGCGGATTTGAAGATAATGATTAACTATGTACAATTTTTATAAGTTTGTGGGTAATATCTATTAATAAAAAAAGTATAATGGACAACTATATACAAACCGAAAAATACATCCCGTGATTAATCCTTTTCATTAATTAAAGACTCACAACATTAACTTTTTTAGAAAAATTATTAGTATTCAAACTTAAATGGATTGAAATTAAATTTTCATCAACCTTTATTTTAATTTGTATATAGTTTATCTATAAATAAACATTCAATAGCTAACACCCCCTCCCTTTCTCAAGCTCAAGTCATACACTAATGTCATACACTAATCTACCTAAATGGATAAATTTGTATCATTTATTTTTGAACAATTAATAAATAATTACATTAACCTTTATACATCGATTATTTTTGTACCAATAACACATACTGTTTGCTTTTAGTACACCACATGCCATCACACCAATCACACCTCCAAAACGTGGCGCAACATCATTTTTTTGAAGGTAAATTTTGCTGAATACTTCGTGCCGCGATTCGACAACGAGAGATCTAGCATACGTTGTTTTAACCGGGTCCGCGTTAGAGAGCTCCATTGAAGTAAAAATGTCTATTTCAGATACCCAATAGGGGAAAACTCCCTACTAATTCGCCCGAAAGTACGACGATTAATAGGAGTAAACTATGTCCCCTCATACTTGAACTTGATGCAACATTATCTAGTATGTTTCTAAAGTTGGGTATGAATTATAGTGAATCAAGAAATTCTAAATATTACTACCTTGGGTGGGGTCAGCACCCTCTCACTTTTCTTTTTTTTTTTTAATTTTTCGTTTGGGCCCACTTTGTTATTGGATTTGTCCATTTCGCTTTATTTTTTTGGATAATGGTAGATATGTTTAATAAGTATGCTTAAAAGTATGTCTAATTTATTTTATTTTGACACATGGAATCCATATATTTTCTTTGTTAATCCTTATCCTTGATCTTGTCATGTGTCAATCATACCTTATCAAGCATACTTTTAGGCCTAAATTTTAAGCACATTAATCATTTTCTTTTTTTTGGTTTGTACTACCTTGGGTGAGGTCAGCACTCTCTCACAGTCCAGACACTCAGATCATGCGGTATAATGGTATATGACTATATGATCATTGGTAGCTTATTTTTTAACGGGTTATTTTTGACATTTTTTTATTTTTGTCCTTTTTTTTTCTTTCAGTTTTACTATAGCATTTTAGATAACTTCTAAGGCTGCTCCATTTCTTTCCATTCATGACATAAATTTGTATTTGATTTTAAAATTATATCTTTTTTATTATATCATTGTCATATTTTGATCAATTTATTTAACGATACATAAGATTATAATTTGCGAGTCGATTCCTTATTGATTATTTTAATATTACTTGTTAAACAATAGTGGAATTTTTAAAATGTTATCTAATGTGCTTACTTAATTTTATTTATTTTTTGTTATGAATTCTATTGAAACTCTAATTAGTCAAAAAAAAAAATAATTATGTTTATGCAATAATGTATTTTCATAACTGCCACTGTACACCCGTGTGAATATCTTAACATAACGAATGTTAGCGAGGTCAATTTTGAAATGTATATATTACCGCATACAATAAACGTAATGTCTCCCGGGGCAACGTCCGGATGACAAAAACTAGTTTAAATGAACTAAAAATATAACTAAAAAGTCATACATATTTTATCATATATGTAAGTTCTAAAAGAAAGATGAATAAGTTAATTATTTGACATACTTTGTCATATATAACTATTTATTTATTATTCTATAAAAGTTAAAATACGTAGATAAATTGAATTCTTTTATTTATAGGTTTTTTTTCCAAAGACGTAAATGATCTAAATTTTTTTTTTTTTTTTTTGAACAGCACGTAACTGATCTAAATGACTTTTTTTTTTTCTCATTTTTTTACTTTTTATAACTGATGACCGTTACAAACTTTACATCATTTTAACTTTTAAATTTAATGTGACTTAAAGGTGTATGTGTCAAATGTTAACACGGGAAATAATCTAGCTAGTATGTAATTAATTAAACATCGGGTTCCATTTTGATTTTTACACATTCTTACAAAAAGCCGTGATGAACAAGACAAGATAGTTTCACACTTTCACGAAATTCATCCGGTTGCATTCTTGGAATTTCAATTTATGTTTTGTAGTTACTTGTCAAGTTTAAAAATTGATTTATAACGAACGTGCCATATTGGTCGAACAATATCACCCACATAAGAACATGAAGTGAAGTCATTGTTTTTTTTTATTGAATTCAGCGGCATGCCTCTTTATCGTACGGTAAAGATCGGTCACGTCACCAGCACAGTCAATCCGAGGGCATGACTGACGGTGGAGGTCCCACTACCGTTCTGGAGGAAACTAGATAAATGTTAGATAAAACCTCCATGCTCCACCTCATTGGCAAAGACTTCCCAATATGTCTTTCAAAGGTTTTGAACCCGTGACCAACATTTGGATGAAAGACATAATGGGCATTAAATGTCCAGTTGGGCTAAATCCCAAGGATAAATAACTTAATTTAATTCGAACAAATTTATTACTTTAACTTGGACACCTGCGTAATGCGACGATGGTGACAGCATCAGAGTGTGTTAGTGGCGACAGTGGTGGTAAGGGCGTCGAGTAGTGTAGGTAATTAATGTAAGGGATAGTGTGAGTACTTTAAAAAATAAGGGATATATCATATATGTTGTAAATATGTACAAGAAAATATGGAATTCAATTCTGTAGTTGTAAAACATCAAAAAAAAAAAAACAAACTAAAATGCTTTATACGTAACTATAGATAAATATAATGTCAACCATGTATATTTTTTAAAATTGTGATTAGGAGAAACTTAATAATTAGGTGAAACCCAGGGGCTAAATCTCAGCCCTTGGATCAACTAAGATAAAAGGTGGAGATAAGATGTAGAAATAACTAAATGAGGGGTGTTTTGGTCAACTAGACTATGAACATTAGATCTGATATCCCATATCTCGTATCTCTCTTTCTCTCTCATTCTCTAAAAACCTAGTCAGAAACTACCACCACCACCAAATCAATCCGGCAACCACCACCACCAAATCAATCCTTCCCAAACTCTCCGTTAAAATTCTCCGATGACCACCGCCGCTATCGTCAACCTTCAGTAAACACCATCTCCATTATCCTCTTTCCAATCAGATTCGTTGCAATTTGGTGTTTTATTCATTTATTATAGCTAGATTAGATCCATTCGTTTTTTGTTTTTTTTTTGTAAAAATTGGATAAACTATTTATTTTTATGGCAAGACTTTTTGTTCTTTTTCGTGATTTTTGTTGTTTATATGATGAGAAATTGTAAATTTGGTTATCGTTGTTTAGAGGTTCTTAGAAGGGTTTTGCTCACAAGGTGTTTGATGAAATGTCTAAACTAAAGGTATGTATCAAATCATATTTGATTATATATGTATTTACTAATTATACAGTCAATCACACTTGATTGGTCAAGAAAAACACATTTGATATGAAATCAAGCACATTCAAGTATATAATCAAATTTGATTGTGTATAGATTTGATGATATAAATTCCATTTGTTTGTGTAAATGTATGAATAAAATCAAATTTGATTTTGTATAGTTTGAATCGAATCTGATTATGTGTAGCTTTGTAGTTTTTAAGGTATCTGGGTTTGTGTAGTTTTATGCTTAAAATCAAATTTGATTATGTTGAGCTTTGAAAATTTTAACTACATGTATGTGCGATATTTTATGTTTTAAATCAAATGTGATTATGTAAGCTTTACATACCTATGTTTGTCTAGTTTTATGCTTAAAATCAAATTTGATTATGTGCGATTTTGTAGTTTTTAAGGTATCTGTGTTTTTGTAATTTTATCTATGTACAATCAAATTTGATTTTGCATTGCAATATGTTGTTTTCTAAAAGAACCAAATTTGATTATATATATTTTTTCATACTCGTTACGTTGATTATTGTTTTTGACATGTATATTTTCATACAGTTCCTATGCTGAAAAAAACACCTGAAACAAATGTTACACAAACATTTCAAACACCAGATATATTGCAGTTTTTTGCGCCAATAGTTGATTATAAACGACAACCAGTGCTTGGAAAAAAGTATGAAACCCTTGAAAACTGTTGGAGAAATTGTAGCAAGTGTTGAGGTACGAGTCACAATAGCATGACATGTGGAAAGAAAAAACAAAAAGTAGATGAAAACATGGATACTGAAGGAGCTGCAAACAATTAGACAAGCATTTTTTTTCTTTATTATACATGTTTAGAAATAAATAATTTTTAGATGTTTACAAATTTTATACTTTGATGATAGTTTTCATTGGTTGATCATTTGTTTACAAATTATGTTCCTGTCTGACTAATCAAATTTGGTTGTGAAATAGATCAATTGTGTTTAGTTCTGTTCCAAATTTAATTTTGTAAAGGTTTCTTGATATGGACTCAATTTGTTTTTTTAAATGTATACATAAAATCAAATTTGATTTTGTGTAGCTTATTAACACTATCCGTATCAAATCAAATTTGATTTTGTTTATGTTTCATGATATTGACTGTATTTGTTTTCTAAATGTATGCATAAAATCAAATATGATTTTGTATAGCTTTTTGACATTATATGCATAAAACTAAATTTGATTTTGTAAATGTTTCTTGATATGGATTTCATTTGTTTTTTTAGATGTATGCATAAAATCAAATATGATTTTGAATAGCTTTTTGAATTTGTAAGTATTGTAGGGGAGGGACGTGCAAAATCAAATTTGATTGGGAGGGGGAATCATGACAATGGGGAATTCGGCCATCGCTCTAGGGTTTAGGGTTGAAGCCCAAGGGTTAGCCTAACGGCTAAACCTCGACCTTCAAACCTAAACCCTAGAGGGGAGGGACGCATTCTAAAACCCTAAAAAGGGCACCCTTTCGAGGGGAAGGACGCATTCTAAAACCCAAAAAAGGGTGAGGGTTCCCACTCTAGGGTTTAGGGATAACCCTCGGCCAATAAACCCTAAACTCTAGAGCAGGATGTAGTAGGGGAGGGACGTGCAAAATCAAATTTTTTTCTGAGGGGGAATCATGACAACAGGGACTTCGGCCACCGCTCTAGGGTTTAGGGTTTGAAGCTCGGGGTTAGCCTGCCATTAGGTTAAACCCCGGGCTTCAAACCCTAAAGCTTGTTATCGTCGGGGAGGGACACATGCTAAAACCCTAAAAATGGCAACCTTTTGGGGAGAAGGACGCATTCTAAAACCCAAAAATCCAATTTGATTTTGTATAGGTTTCTTGATATGGACTATATTTGTTTTTCTAAATGTATGCATAAAATCAAATTTGATTTTCAATGGGTTTTTCAAACCGTACGAATAAAATCAAATTTGATTTTGTATAGGTTTCTTGATATAGACTCTATTTGTTTTTCTAAAAGTATGCATAAAATCAAATTTGATTTTGTATACTTTTTGACACTGTACGTATTCATACATTTACACAAACAAATGGAGTTTATATCAACAAACCTATATATAATCAAATTTGCTTCTATGCTTGAATCTGTTGTATTTTATATCATATGATTAGCTGTATAATCGGTAAATACGTATATAATCAAATTTGATTTAGTATATACACTTTGGTTTAGACATTTCATCAAACACCTTGTGAGCAAAACTCTTCTAAGAACTTCTAACCAAATTTACAACTTCTCATCATATAAACAACAAAAATCACGAAAAAGAACAAAAAAAACTTGTCAAAGATACAACTTCTTATCATATAAAAAAACAAAAATAATAGAAAAAACTACCAATCATGGATAAAAACAGTTTGTTTATCTATTTTTATATAAAAAACATAAACTATATAAAATATCACTCTAGTAATATCTGAAACATCATCATCCATTTGTTGTTGTTGCTAGTGGTTTGAGATGGAGATCCAGATTGTAGTGGTAGTTGTCGTTGCTATAAGATGTGAGAGAGAGAGAGAGAGAGAGAGAGAGAAAGAGAAAAAGAGAAAGCAACTTTGTGTGTTTCCGTTTGTGTTATGATGGTAATGATGGTGGTGGTGGTGGCGGTCACCGTCCAAGGAGGAGAAGAGAGGCAGAGAGTGTGTGTTTTGTTCAGGAGAAATGAGAGATAGGGTTCTTTTTTTAGTGTAAATTCCGAATATACCCCTCCGTGTTTTATTTTTAATTAAGGGTAAATGTCAATCTCAACCATTGATGGGAATGATCCAAGGATTAAGATTAAGCCCTTGAGATCAATGGAAAATTAAGGATATAAATGAACAAACAGCATATTTTTTAACCATTAAATTACTGAATTGATAAAATGATTGTATCGTTAAATAATATCTGTATGAATTAAATCGATGTAGTTGTTTTTTATTTATTAAGTCAAAAAACAAATATTGTTGATTAACTTAATGGATTAAGTTTTTATTTATTAAAGTCATTAAGTTCCAAACAAATAAGGCCCTAGATCAACCGACAATTGCTTGGGACTAGTGTGGAGACATGTGGTTTACGGAGTTTCAAAAAAGGCTTTTACTATTGTAAAAATACGAATTTATTGGAAATTTATATATTGTTAAGAATGGGGGTGAGTTATTTTGAGAACCACTAAAAAAAAGAACGCGAGAACCAATCTCCGTCCTCCATTCATCAAGATCAGGAAGGGCATGTTTGTCATTATTAAAAAAGTTGTCCAGCACTCTTTTTCTCTCTCCTTTTATTAAATCAAAAAAATATCTAAATCATTAAAAAACTTTTATCTCACAAACCGTATATCGTTAGACGGGAAAAAAAAGCATGGGTAGTCTTGAAATTTCGTCTTCTTTCATTAGAGATGCGATTCGATATACTTTTGACGACTTTTTAAATTTCGTTTTTTTTTTCATCACGTTCATCCTACACATGTGTAAGTACAACCTACACATGTGTAGAAAAGACCTAGAAGTAGTGAGTTGTATAACTTGCCCATGCGTAAGTACAACCTACACATGGGTAAGTACAACCTACACATGGGTAAGTTACTTATAAAGTTCAAAAAAGATGAGGACGCATTGTAAAACCCTAGATGCTAAACCTTGAAGCTTAATTTCTAATCCGAGGGGGAAGCTACTTTCTAAAAACCCTGGAAAATCTAAACCTTAAATGTTAAACCCTAAAAACCTAAAACGGATGAGGGTTCCCACTCTAGGGTTTAGGGTTTGAAGCCCGAGGGTTAAAGCTTAATTGCTAATCCGAGGGGGACGCTACATTCTAAAAACCCTGGAAAATCTAAACCCAATACAACTTGCCCATGGGTAAGTACAACTTACACATGTGTAAGATGAACGTGATGGAAAAAAAACGAAATTTAAAAAGTCGTCAAAAGTATATCGAATCGCATCTCTAATGAAAGAGGATGAAATTCTAAGACTACCCATGCTTTTCTTTTCGTCTAACGATTTACGGTTTGTGAGATAAAAGTTTTTTAGTGAATTAGACAGAATTATATTAAAGTAAGAGAGAGAAAAAAAAAGAGCTGACGAAAATACCCCTCTAGTGTTGAGAGGAGTTTTTTATTTTTAATCTTGTCCATCCATTTTCTTTGATCCAAGGGTGTAGAGGAGTTCTTGAGTTCTTTTTTTTAGGAGTTCTCAAATAATCCCCAATTCAGAGAAAAGAGGTAATGTGATTGATCACACACAATATCATATTCATATCCTCCAATGTATTTTACAACAGCTATATATAATTGGTGTAACACTAGTCATTTTAAATCTGGATTTTCAAAAATCTTTGCCTAACGGCGTTTAGAAATGCGGAAAACATAATCATTAAAACATAACTAACCCTTAATGGATAGTTCATTTATAAAAGTGGTGTTACAAAATAAATATCATTAAAATAGTATAAGATAATTCAGATTTGGCACCAACATAAATGTCAACATAGACAATACATAAGTCATATTAAAAGTAACCAATCATCATTAAGGCTAACATAAATAATTAAGCGGGGGAAACTAATATGTCTTCTTCAAAGCAATTATCCGTCTCACCAAGTTAAGTCTTTCACTAGCTCAATCTGCTTAGCCTGAGAGGACAACGTTTTTCAAAATTGCAAGTGTTAGCTTTTAAAGCTAAGTAAGATCACATGAGTTATAAAAACATTTCCATTTCTTTTTATATACACAAAAGCCTTTAATAATTGTTAATATCACTTAATCGTTAAAACACGTTAAGATCACCACATTTGTATGGTGTCTACCATATCATACATTAGCAACAAGGTCATTTTATCAACAATAAATCATCATACATAAATCGTGGTCCTACTTGTGCCTAACATCATAAACTTTACTTTCCTTTTACTTTTCTTTTCTTTCCTTTTCTTTTCTTTACTTTCTTTGCCTAGACATAGGCCACTTACTTGGGATGTGGGGTTGTGTGAAGACGGCCATAGGACATAACTTGGAAACCTCACACCCGACTTGATGGGTAGACCTTTCGGTGGTCCATCGTTGTCGTTAAGGAAAGATAAAGTCAATCCAACTGAGTATATCGTTTAACCTTTGTGCGTGTAGTGGTTAGTTATTCCACCCGGATACACTCATAAGTAACTATGCCACGGGGAGGTATCTAGATTCCCAAACCACGTGACCACGTATCAACATATCATTCATAACATAATTAGCATGATCACATATCAACATCACATCATCATATCATTTGACACACGTATCAACGTATCATTCATAACATCATATCATCTTAGCGTGATTGTAATACTTAATTATATCATTTCATTATCATGTTGTCTTAACGTTACATTATCATGATGTCAATCTCATTATAGCATAATACATTTAGATCATCATAACATCTTATCTTTCATCAATTTGAGCTTATCACTTACTTCATTTCATCATAACATCATTTTACGACATAAACATAGTATCATTTCGTTATAGCATGCATAAGCTTAACATTCACCATTAAAGGGTAATCATAATAAATCCCATCATAACCTCCCATACACTCCCGAACACATAAGCATTCAATCATTCATTTGGGGAAGTTAACTTTAAAAAAACTATGTTTTGTTGTCCCTCATGTGACGAAAGATGTTATCTTACCTCGTGACGAGCACCACGAGCAATATCCAAAGTGTCTTGTTTGTGTTTCCGACTACCTATAGCAAACATATAACCAATATGTAATATAAAAAGGGGCTCAAAAGAACCTCTCTAAGTTCCCTAAACATCTAGGTAACTTATACTTAAGGTCTATGGGTCAAACGAGCACTAAAACAAGCCTGAACGACCATCAGACATGTAAGTGAGCCGCACCCCCCATCCATGCGCTGCACAAAACAAGTCAGAAACTTCTGACCTGCTTAGGTGCGCCGCACCTCGGGTGTCGACCAGCAAAACCTCCACCACGATTTATTCCTATTAAACATACACCACGATTTATTCCTATTAAACATACACCAAATAGGTCACATTTAAGCTTTTGAAAACATCATTTGATCCTTAAATCAATTGCATACACGAATCAATTGCATACACGATTTATTCCTATTAAACATACACCAAATAGGTCACATTTAAGCTTTTGAAAACATCAATTGTTTTTCTTTAATCTCCTTCCGAACAGTTCCTAAACCTCCACCACGATTTATTCCTACTAAACATACACCAAATAGGTCACATTTAAGCTTTTGAAAACATCATTTGATCCTTAAATCAATTGCATACACAAATCCCTCTTTTTGATCATCAAAACGACTCGAAACCGCATCGTTTTATACAAAAACATAATTGAACCCATATGGATCTAATTAAACACCTGAGTTTCCCTTATTTACATATAAATAAAATATTTCATCTTTAAATTTAGCAACTTTATGTAGTTTACCAACTCAGTTAGCAATTTAATCATGAAAACATCGTTTTTAACCGAAACCAATGTTTTCACAACCGGACCGGCCGGCCGGATCGGTTTGACCGGGAACCAGCAGTATAAGCAGTCCGGTTATGATTGTCAAAACGGGCGTGCAGCTGGCCAGAGATTGAACCGCGAACCGGTGGTTGAACCAGTCAACCGTCTATTTATGACCGGACCGGACAGTTGCAATTCGATTTTTCCGTCCAGATTAGGGAGGTCAAATCTTGACATAAAAGAAGGTCAGTAGCATCACAACTTCGTCGGATCTTAAAGAGGAAGGATAATATGGCTGGATAATGAAGGGTTTCGACGGATCTTACTGGTGTTGCCGTCGTGATATCGCCAGAAAAGCATCACAACTTCACGCATCATCTGCTCTCTTTCTTTATAGTTGTGTGGTATTGTTGAAGATATTTCGCCGCATCATCTCGAAGTGGTGTTGTTATATATATTTCGCCGATAGCATCACAAATTGGCAGTGATGAAGACGATGAAAGCTTGAAGTGGTGGGAGGCGGCCAAAAATTTATTTGTAGAAGTATTTATCATAGATTAGCTTTAAATAATATTATTTCATCTATATAGATGGTAGACAAAAAAGGTCACTTGCAGTAAGGGCCAGATTGAATAGTCTAACTTATGTTTTGTGGTATATTAATATAATAATATGCATTGTGTGTTTACTTTCATTATCTCATTATAAACAATTGTATTAATATAATAATAAAATGCAGTTACGAATTTTTTGGATATAACGTACAAGTTTAACATATCAATATGTTTTATATTTTTGACAAGCAATATGTTTTATATTTATCAATTATTAATTCAATGATATTATTTTTTTATCATATTAAGTGGATATAATTATATACAGTATTTAACTATTTATGATGTCATCCGGTTCTTATATCCAGTTTGACCGATCCGACCAGTAACCGATAAGAGGACTGGTTGGCTATCCGGTCCGGTTATGAAAACATTGACCGAAAAAATCAAAATCGGGCAACCCCAACCCTTATGGTCAACCCTACAAAGGCAAAACCTAATTGAAAACTTGATTAATATTCAATGAATGATAATATAAATGTAGGAATGATTAATGGATCGAAAAGCAATCGAAATTCCTTCCGGAAACCCCCGAAATCGACTAGAACTTGAAGAAACTTAGGGTTTTGGTGTGTGAAACTTAATACAGATTTGGATATGATTTTAGAGCACATGGAACATGATTTTAAGCCCTAAATCTGCTGGAACAAGTTTCAAGAATTAACTTCTAGGTCCTTGCACTTTTCTTATAACTCGTTTCGTAACCTAGTTGCTCGTTTAACGCATACGGGAATATTTAACCACCTTTAACTTCTATCGGAAACACTTTGTGACTTTATTAATCATAATATATCATTCTTTTCATCACTTTAATCGTATTGCCCATTAACACATTAATCTTACATTTCATATATTAAATACATAAGCATTTAATCACGTAATTCATCTAAGGCACATAACTTGACGTAACCTGATGTTGACTAACTGACAAGTCAAAAGTCAATCATAAAAGTTTGGGGTGTTACAATTGGTTACTAACCGACTTTAACTAACAAAGTTTCAACTTAACACACTTGACCCCTCAACTAATAAAAGCTACAAGAGACCCCCCTATATTACAGACTAATTATACATCTACCCTTATTCACAATTACTTCGTAACAATACTTTCCCTTTATAAGATTTTTGCCCTCAAAAATCAAATTCGTAGAACCTCTTTTCAACATCATCCAACTTGCAGCTTCATTGCTCCTTGATATCGCCTATTTTATATATATATATTTTACTCGATATCAGTTCTTTTATAGTTAAATTATGTTTATCTCATGGACTTTTGATATTTAGTATATGTTTTGTTGATTGTAGTTTTAAATAATGGTTGATGGTATAAAACTATAAATGGGCTAAAAGATGTGATTTTTAATATCAAAGAAGATTGTTGAGGAGCTTGGCTGGAAATGGAGCACGTAACCTACAATTCTACAAATAACATAATTTAAAGGTTAATAAAGAGACAAAAAGCTACGTGATTTATGGACTTATGGAATAAAGATTGTGGGCTAAACACAAATTAAAGCCCAAACGAAAAAAGAGAGGGCTGGGAAGAGTGGCGGTTGAACAAAACGTGTGCACAAATATATATAAACTGTCCATCGAATTAGAGAGAGGGAGTCTTGCGTGAAGTTGGTCAGCCGCCAAAGGCAAAGCCTTTTGGCTTTTGGTTCGAGTAGCAGCAGCGGAGAGGAGAAAGTCGAGAGAGGAGCTGCGGCATCTTTTGGTTACATCATATTTCTTTTAGTTTTTGGTTACTTTAATAATTAATTATCATAGAATTACATTACTATTTGGAAGACTTGATTGCAACCGTACTTTTCTTCAAGGTTTTGGTTAACAATATGTTTTCTCTTTTAATATCAATTGTTCTTATGTTAATTAATTTTATTATGAGTAGCTAAATCATTTATCATCTATCGAGATGACGTGAAGTAACTATGTGATGGTTGTGATGTTTTAGTTGTACACTTGATGTTTTGCCGTGGTCTTGATCGATGAATTAATTCTGACATTTGTTATTATTATTGTTGGTGATATATGTGTGCTTCGTTGGTGGTACCGATTGTATGCATATGTGATTTTAATTGTTTGTCTATAAACAATTAGCACTAGTTCATAGTATGATAGTGAACAATATAATACAGTAGTAATAAGAATTAATCTGTCAATTGGGATTAGCAGTTGGTGGTACCACGTTACCCCACATTAGGCAAAGCTATTATTTAAATAACCAAACAAACTAACTGAATTAAGAAAACTATAAACAGAAAGGGTGGTGCTCACAGTTATAGTGGAACTCTTTGGTTAGGGGTTTTAGGTAGAGGATACGGACTTGCTAGCGGTTGGTGGTACCACGTGAACTTGTCTAGTGATTTGCTTGATACCCGGTTATTATATAAAATATTTTAATTGCAACCCAAACTGTTGTGGATCTGATTCGAAGTAGATGGTCTTTTAATTTTTTTGTTTGTAACTAACTGTTTTCAAGACCCCCCATCGTCTAGAATTGCATTAAACTCACATTTTTCATAAATAAATAGTCCCTGTGTTCGATCCTGGACTTGCCTTTTAGCTATACTATATATGAACGGGTACACTGCCTGCAAATGTGTAGTAATCGGTAATTAGGTAGTTCTTGTTTATAAATTTAAGACTCGATTTTACACCTCACTCCCTTTATGCAACTCCAAGAATAACCAAAACCAATCTTTCCAATGCTTCCGAATTTTAAACCCTTTCTTGTTTGGCAATTCTGGTTCGGCTTATTTAGTGTCAAATGCAGAATCTTGCTTTTGAAGATATGCCCCATTACTCCTTCTGCAAAACTTGAGCTTGCTCTTTCTCATGAATCCCATCAACCGAGACTCCACAACATCTATCTCCCAATATGCATTTGCATGGGCTTCTATGATCTCTACATTGCTATCAGAATCCATATTGAGCTGATCAGACTTCATACACACCATGGATACAAATGGAAGCACACATTTTCCAAGCTGATACATCATACTCGTAAAACTTCCGGATGGAAAGTTATCACTAGTTTGGTGACCTGTCCTGATGAATTTCGTAGTTAAACTATTGACATTGGCTAGGCTTGCTGCTGGAATCATGTCACATTCTAGCGCATTCTTCCTTATGCATACATTCTTTTCTTTTACACTTCCTGATGATAAACCAGGCTCTTGACCATCCCATGTCATGAAGGACCATAACACTTTATTGCGGGATATCAACCTTCCCTATTTTCATAGATCCCAATGGTGGTTCTAAAAATCTATCTTTGACTTGGGATCGTAAGACTTCAAGCTCCTTTAAAAGTTCTTCCTTTCTTGTTAGTAATTGTGTTTCTGCAGATATTTTAGCATATGCAACGCCCTCAAGCCTCTTCCTTGCAACTTCACAAACCCTCAAACTTATTTTCAGACCTTGTATCTCATCTTCCTTTCGTACCTCAAACTTATTGTATTTGTGTATTCGCCTTTCATGATGTTTGACTTCATACTCCAGCTTCCTTTCGGGATTCAATTTAACTGTGTGAGGCCCGCTGAGCATGAGATGGAAATCTGTGTCGCCATTCTTCACATCGTTAACTTGAAGGGACCATATAGAATCCCTCAAGGACCCTCCTAATTCAAGGAACTCACCCACTGCTTTTCCTTCTCTTGTAATGCATGAGAAGGTATTTTTGGTTTTTCAAAAGCCGAAAGTTTAAGAAAAAAAAGAGTCATTTGTTCTATTAGATAAGTATAGATATTTCACCTATTTTAGTGATAGTTACTTTACCTGTAAAATACTTTTAGTGTCATTTGGAAAGATGATTTTTAACAAACCATAAACAAGTATTCGATAAACTCAAAAACACATATTGTGTGTTTTATCAAAAAGAAATGATATTTATGAGGTGAGTTATTTTGAGAACTCATAAAAAAAAAACTCAACAACCATTTTGGATCACACATTCTTTCTCTTTTCAATTAAATAATAAAACTCACCAAAATCATTCAAAATGATTTATCTCACAAACCGTAAATCATTAGACGATACAAAAAAAAATAGATAGTCTTAAAATTTCATCATCTTTCATTAGAGATCTAATTCGATATACTTTTGACGACTTTTTAATTTTTGTTTTCTTTCTAGTACTTACACAAACCTTATACATGTGTAAGTTGAACAAAAATTATGATTCGGAGCGAGCTTCGCCCTTAAGGATATGAATAAACCAAAGCTGGTCGGGATGATAGGTCATTGAGGTGATAGGTCATAGTGTGATAGGTCATAGGGGGTGACCGATGATAGGTAATCTACCTAACAGGCTCCGCCCTAAGCCGTTATGGCTCCGCCCTTAACCTTCATTATTGTGTACATATGTTCATTTACTAATCTACATGTGAAAACAATGATCCTACACATGTGTAGGTACACAAATACAAGAGGACAAAAAACGAAAATTAAAAAGTCGTCAAAAGTATATATCGAATTGGATATCTAATGAAAGAGAACGAAATTCTAACACTACCCATGCTTTTTATTTCGTCTAACGATTTACGGTTTATGAGATAAAGCATTTTGAATGATTTGAGTGAATTTTATTATTTAATTAAAGAGAGATAAAGAGGGAAAAAATGTGTGGTCCAAAATGGTTCTTGAGTTCTTTTTTATTTGTGGGTTCTTAAATAACTCTTCCTCTAATATTTATACCATATATATTGATATACTTATCACACAATACAAATCTTGAAACACCCTATATAAGTCTAAGTAAATATGTTTGTGATAAATGAATTTAAGAATATAACTTTCTTTCATCAAAGACTAAAGTTCTGTTTTTTTTTTTTCTTTCATTAAGCAATGAATGGTTGACTTCAACTGATACCAGCCGATAGCTCAATCTCTTAGTCTCGGAACTAATTGTCTATCTAGTAGCCACTCTTTGCTTTGATGAGTTAAGTGAAATGAAAGTCGATTTTGATCCTATATCACAGCATCATGAATCGTCAATGAAGCCGACATGAATGTATAAGTGATTGAATATATAAATAATATTTGTATATATTAAATAAAATATAGCTAATTAATGGTTATTTTTATTTATTAAATATAAAAAACATAAAGTTTAATTAAATGATTAAGTTTTTAATTATTAAGTTTATTAAGTAAAAAAAAAAAAAACCTAAATCAAATAAAACTAAAATAAACAAATTTAATTATATATATACCTTCGGAGTCGGGTAAAAGATTCGGGTCACCCATTAAGTTTTCCCCTTTTTCTTCTTTTTACAACACACACACACACACGAATCGAAGGTTTGAATTGCATGTGAAGTAAGTAACTGGGCACTGCAATTTATAGTACAAAAATTAGTCCCAAGATTTCTGTGTAAGTTAATTAAAACCCCTTCTTTTCTTTTTATATCTATTTGTAGGAATTACCTATATATATATATATGGGTATGTATTGTATGATTACTGTGTTAGCTTAATTTTGTTGTAGATGTGATAGATTGTTTATTATATGGGTATGTTTTTGGAGACTTAGATTTCATGTTTAACTGTAATGTGCTTCGGTTTTGATTGCGTATTCGAGGTTTTAAGGGTTTTTCGCTTGCTCAAGGTCTTAAGTTTCCGAAAAAGTTGATTTTCGCCTTTTTGGAAAATCTCAGCTGGCCTGCTGTCAGACTGTAATGTGGAGGTCATAGATTTCCAAAAACGTTGATTGTCGAGTCTTTGGACAACCCAAACTAGCCACATTAGATTGACACTGGATGTCGTAAGTTTCTAGCACCATGAAATCCCACACGTATGTGCATCGAGTCCTTTTGTATAGCACTGCTTTAGAAAAGATGAATTCTTTATGTAAGTAAGTTAGCCCGTGTAGTCTCTCAAACTAGAAATTAAGGAAAGGTTGGATTAGATCTTAAGCTTGTCTTCAATTTTTTCGAAATTCAACCAGAGATGTGTGATACAAATGTGTCATTTGTATGATCGATATGCTACTTCCACAACTGCGTAACTTGGTCTAGTGGTCTTTAAAATCTCTTGAATCGTGGTATATAAGATTGTTGATGAGATATAATTCTCTCTTAGTATGTTACAACTTACAACCCACTGCTTGATTTGGATTTAGGACTAAACTCCAACTTCCGCATTCTCAAAGTGGATTTTTATCCAAATTATGAAAAATTTTGTGCAACTATGACTCACAATAACGACTTGAACCGCCCTCCTTATGCTGGCCATCGGGATGAACTATTTGACCAATTCTTAGAAAAATAAATCACTGTGACCTGCTCCTTTAGACCCTAACCAGTTTTGGAGTTAAAGTAGTATACTGTGTGTTCTTGCATGTTGATCTTATTTGTTTTTATCTTTCCGTTCCTGCAGTTTTTCCTGTTTTGACTGGTTGGTTAAGTAAGATTGGTGCATTAATATTTTACTGAAACTCGGTGTTCAATTCTGCAGATGGATTTTTAATGGGCTATTAGGTTGGAAAGGTATCTAACTGTCCCCAAAAAAAAAACTTTAAATAGTATCCATTTTTATAAACGTCTATGCGCGGGTATGAACTACCAAAAATCTCTTTCTGATATAGGTAACACACAACCATAAAAGCTCTAATGTGAGTACCATACTAACATAAAAGCTGTAATGTGGGCACCATAATGCCCACATTACCGCTTTTTGGTAGTTTGTACCCTACCATAGACGTTTCTGCTAAAGTGTTTTTGATGTAGTTAGATACCTTTGTAAGCTAATACCCAGTTATAATTTAGTGTCATATCTAGTGTCTATGTTGAAGGATTTGTTAATAAGTGAGGTGATATGTTACATGTAGGGTTATTTGAAGTGGTAAGAATGATTTTATTAATTGTCATTTTTCTTTGAAATTTTATAGATGGTTGAAGTTTTAATATTTGAAGTACAACAACGATATACAGCCCCCGGGGCATCGGTATAATGGTTGAAGTTTTAATATTAGTTTTTGAAATTTCATTTTGCTTCTTCAGAAGAAAATTTAAGCGGGTCACACCGACCTGGCCTGATTTTTATAATGACTTGTTTTGACCCTTTGGATGTTGCCCAACCCACCCATTCTACCACCTCCAGTTTTGATAGAACACAATGAATATATTCAATTTTCTTAGATATATTTTATAGGTTTCATTTTTGTGCAAATGTATGTTTCTTCTTTCTACTGAGGAAGACATCAATTAGTTTTTTATCTGGCAATTTGCTATATCATTGAAAATCAGTTACCAACTATCCTTTACGTGTATTGATTTTTCCTCCAGGTTGCATGTGATTCACTATGAAAAGAACTGAGCCTGTTCCGTTGGATATATCATCTGATGAAGATGATAAACCTTCTGCATCCAATGGAACCAAAGATCCTGCTGGTGGCAAGAGGCTAAAAACTGACACTGCAGTTATCGTTTCTGACAAAAAAGTTGTAGTAACTGAAGGTAATTTCTCTCTTATGGTAATGGTAAATTTCTGCTTGTAAGGTTTGTCTTTTTACTCCCGTAGGCTTGAGTTTACTCAGATGGTGAAAACTTCAGAAAATGTCATCCATAATATATCTATATAGCACATTTGCACATGTAGCAAATCATTTTGTATTTCATATACAGAGGTGGCAAGATGGGCTGGCAAGAAATGCAGAATGGATAAAGGTCGAAGTGGGTCTAGGTTGAAACCGGTCTTTAGCATGGGTTGAAATGGGGGCAGAGTCGGTTAGATTGACCCACAAACAGTTGTTTGTTTACTTTAAGAAAAGTTAATATAATTGGTGTATGTAATATGATTACAAATTATAAAAATAATACTGACTTTGAAGGTTCTATGCATGGTAGACTATGGTCTACTTTCAAACTGTCTAATCCATTTCGTTTGACCCGTTTTGAGATAAAACACTATTCAGATCGATCGACTCATAAGTTATCAGGTCAAAATTGCAACCTCTACCTGTATTGAGTTATTGGGATATCAGATTGTGGAGAGTCATATTTACATTTCATGAATTAATCTGGGGTTTTTAGATAATGAATATGCTTCTGGTTTCTAGTGTCACATATATGGAGGAAGGGTAAGAACACACAAAATTTTGATATTTTGGTTAATACATCAAACTCAAGCAAGGGAAATTCTAGGATTGATGGAAGCATTAAGCAATCCGTTAAAATAATATTGAGGAAACAGTTTAGATTATGTAGACGTCAAAATTCAAATTTGATCGTAATTAATCAGGCTGCAGTAGTAGAATATATGAATTTTGCGAATTTCTTCTATTGATTTTGAGTAACTTGGTATACATCTGAGAAAGGGTAACCAAAATCTGATATTGATGCAGAACTAATGATAAGAAGTGCAAAAATGTATCAAGAATACATGAAGCAAATCCCGATTCCAGCTCAACGCGGGTCAGTCATAACATTCACCTCATGGAGTGGTTTAGCCAAATCGATGAAACAATTGTACCAGCAGCCACTGCATTACCTGACTAACGTTCGTGTAAAAGAGTGGGATCAGTTGAGAGGCGATGCTGACATCAGAGCAGAACCATTAGACACCATAATCCATCCATGTAAAGCGGAAACTAACATCTGGCTCATGGAAGAAGTTCACAGGCTCACATCCTCTTATCAATTTCTTGCTAAACTATGGTTAGCCGATCCCATGTACAACGCTTCTATTGATTCAGTTTTCCCCCAGTTATGAAGGCTGTTGATGTAATCTCCCCTTACTAATTGACTTTGGTAGCTTAGTTTGCAGAATTAGAACTTGTGATATCAAACAAAATCATTTTGTTAGTTATTGTGGTTTTTTAATTTAGTATGGTTTTAAAATAGGTTTTACCATGTTATTATATTTTGATAATCCATGGCAGAAGAAGCCATTCATATTTATAATGGTCAATGTCCATAAGATTAACCTAGTAATTCCGATACTGCTTGCTAACTTGACTTTTGAAATCTTATAATAATTGCTGACTTTTGCCATTCAAATTACACAATTATATCAAACCTTACAAAACACATGCCATTATTTCTTTGCAAGCAAACTAAATCCCAAAGAGATGCGTTATGGCAAGGGGAAAGAGATTGATGTGCAGGGCTGGTAGTTTCATCCACTCGGTTGGTGAAATGAATGAACTTAGATACAAAAATTTGGTGGAGGGACGAACTTGGGTTAAAATTAGTCCGGCGACAAGGCATATGATACTTGTAAAAGTGTAAGACAAGATAGACGGTATTTGTAATTTACCACCTCCCTCCTTTTCTTGTCTTGTTTCTTCAAGTTCGGGTCTAATAACTTCATTCTATATTTCTATATAAATCCTTTTCGACATCTTTTCCAATACCAATGCTCCTTCCAAGTTATGGCCATCTTTTTTATCCAAATTCCATTCGTTTTGCGTAGAAAGAAGTAAATGAAAATCGTCATCACAAACATCCAAAGCATGAAGAAAATAAATCTCCAAATCTGAAAACAAACACATATGTTTTTTTCTTTTTCAAAACGTAAATACAATATTGCAAATATGACTAGGGAACAAGCAATGCTTGGATCAACACGGTCAAAGATTTGATCCTCACTCCTTACAAGAGCGGGGTCTTTTTCTACCTTAAGTTAGAACTTGAAAGTAGTTTTTCTACCTTAGGAAGATCTCAACCTTTCCATCGCAGGCGTAATAAAGACTCATAACCCCTGAAAGACGGTATTGAGTCATAGGATATTACTTACTTTTACAAATATGATTAGGGTATGGACCTTAATTCTACATGTTTCTAATCATCTAGAAGGAAATGATTGTGTCCTCTTAAAATAGAAAATATATAAAATGAATCTTGCTTTGTTACTTTTAATGACCAACCCCGATTAACTAGAAATCTCCAACCAAGGGCCACTGGTGTGATTTAGGATGGACCAGGAAGAAGTTTTACCTGAAAGTCTGCAACCCGAAGTTCTGAGCCAAGTTTTGGCAAAGGGACTTTCCTATTCGGGGGATTTAATTAAGAAGATCTGCTCGTCTAGACGACTCTCTAGTCCATACTCGATTAAAACAACTTATGCTAGACCTCCGAATATATACAAGTAATTTACGGTTAAAAAAATTAGAAATCTTCAAAGTAACTAATCCTCAACTAAATTTCTTTTAGCTAAACAATAACTTAATTCAAGACTTCCTCTTTTTTATTCTTCATCACTAAATTCCTTCAAATCATCCTAAAAGTGAAAAGACTTGGTAAATATTGTTGTGTCCTACTGTCTTCTGATGGGTCAGATGAAAAGTATCCCCACTCTTTGACTTTCTTGGTGTGATCCGTATGTCCTTTGATTCTTTCTTTCTGATCTTCGAAGAGTAACACATAAACAAAAGGTTTTGTTTTTCTGCTTTTTATCAACAATAACATAGTAACACCATGACTCTGAATACAGAAATATTTGGGTTATAGTCTTGTTTTATTTTGTTTATGTAGGAGCAGTTTTTCGTCTCTCGTTTGGCTGTACATATCACAATAAAACTTAAGAGTGCATATAGTGGATAATTATTATTTGCCTACTATGACCTTCCAAGTATCAACTGGACGATTATTGTAAATTAATGATTATAATGCTTATATCAAACAGATATAAATTGAAGTTATTTTTTTCGAACAGAATATAAATCGAAGTTGATAACACTGATATACATGTAAATAAACACTATTCTAACTTTGCCTTCAACGTTATGCATAACCTCTTGCATTCAAAATAATGATAAACATGTGAAAACGAAAAAGGCAAGTGTTAAGATCACTGATATTTCAAATGATTAGTTTTTAAAAATAAACATAGATATATTACACTTCTCGCACAGGTAAACGGGTCTAAAAACTAGAAATATCAAATATGTAAAAGCCTTGGTACTGGAAATCTGGAATACCATTATTTTATTTTATTTTATTTTTGATCTGCAGTACTGAAATATTTTGCTCCATAGATAACTAAATTTGACAACACCTGATGTCTAACAATAAATGCATCGAACAATGTTCATGAAGAACTATCAAGATTTGAAGAAAAAGACAAATTGAATATTATCCTATTAAAACGACAACATTAAAATATAATAATCATTCCAATATTTTCTTATAAATCTATTCTGTAGGCCACCAGAATCGCATATCATTCTACAAATTAAACTGTAGACATTTATAGAAAGCTTCCAATATTACTGTATAGAGCCGAGGAATATCGTTAATATATGATATCAATCTACAAGTACAATACATATAAATATGCCTCGTACCAAATAATAAACATGTTGTATCGAGGGTGACTTTCCCAGAAGACAAAAAATTATTAGTTGAAAACATCAACATGAGGCCACAAATCGACATCTTCTACCAACAAAAATCTATAGAATATAGTATGGCAGATATAAGAAAACTGGGGTAAAATACAGCAGCTTCAGGTGTGGATCGAGGGTTAAGGCAGCTGTGACATTTTTCCTAAAAAATTGTTACATCAGCAATACTTTGGATATCTTCTTCATATACACAACCAATGACCAAACAGCTAGCCCGGCCGACACGTAAAGTAAGGCAACACCAGATGTTCCCAGTAACCCTACCTCCGTAAAACTGCATATTTGACATCCAAAGGGGTCAACATAAACACTTGTAAATATATGAGCTTTCACCAACCAACATGGCCAAATGGACAGGTCTGGCAATGTATCAAACAGGTAGTTTTGCACAAAGATTTATTTTTCCTTCACAGAAAGTGAAACATTATCCAAAATCTATATCATAATAAAATATTTTTTTAAATATAAATACTACTTGCTTTATGCATTAATAACAGTTAGTTTCAACCGCTATGCCTGTTTCAAATGGAGCTATCTTTTTTACTTTGGTATTTACCTGTTTGACCCGTTAAAGATTATTTATAAAAAAAAACACCTCAATTAACCAACTCATAATTGCCACCTCTACATAAATGTTTTTCCCTAATTACTCTGCTTGGTGTTCTCGTCTGACTTTTACTCGGGATGGTCAAATGTGCTCCTATTTTTCTTCATTTTTTTTTGTTTCTGTTAGCAAGACTAGAAATATTGGACAAATTGGGTAAAGGTCAAACACCTTTGTGTTGAAACACATCATAGGTTAGACCTCCTGAGATGGGATTTGGGAATTCCTTTTGTCCATCTTTTATAATAATTGTGTTAATTATGATTACTTAGCAATGTTAATGTTTAAAGAGGTAACAACTTGCATGCACAAAAGATGAGCTTTGAGTGACTTTCAACATGTTTGACATGTTAGACTCATCTCCTTTTAGCAATAAACAAAATTTGACCAATTGGAGATCATTATACAGCCCATACATCGTACATGAGTTGAAATTATCACCTCTAAGGTTGGAGATATAAAAAAAAAAAAGGTAATATCTAGTGATCATAAAGTAAAAATTTGAACTTCAAGGATGTCAGATTGCATACAAACCTCTGATCTCTAATGACGAGAAGAATGGTTAATGAAATCATTTGTGTGGCTGTTTTCCACTTCCCCAAATTATTTACAGCAACAGCCTGAAAACCATGCATCATCATCCAACAGACATTAGAAATAATTTTGTTGCACCAATAAACTTTTTTCCTAGCGGTATTCAAGGTGTGTAGAGTTTTCCATGCTGAAAATAGCTGTAAATAATAAATAAATAAATGACAAGTGATTCTTATAGAAATGTACCCCAGAAAGTTTACCACCCTGAGAAGCAGCCCATTCTCTGACTGCAGACATTGTTATCTGGAATAGATTGTAATATGTTCATCAGATACTTAAAGATCATGAGTTTTTAACATTTACTACAAGCTTCCAAAATATGTTGCCATTCGATATATTGATTATGTATAATGTAGACAAAAGATTCATCTGCACATTTAAGTATTAATCTAAAACAGTAACAAGTAATAAACTAGAACTTTGTGTTCAACGGAAAGCTCATTAAAAGGCAAAAGGCAAAAGAGCTTTACAATCCAAATTAGGATACGCAACATATAAAGCAGGGAATCAACACAATGGTCAATGAACAGATGTTATAGAATCTAGACATGGCCACTACGTGTGTTTAATGATCACAGGTTTTGGACATACCTACCAACATCTGGTCAATGATCACATGTGTAACACATGCCCCTGAGGTCTGGTGCAATCATGTTACATACTTAGCACAAGGTACCGAATCACAAGTTCTAGATGCAGAGCGAATATTGAAACTTATATTCACTCCATCCCAAAAAATGCAACTTTTTTGTAAACAGAGGCCATCCAAGCATTCAGGTTGGTTTTGTTTAGGCCCCCCACAAATCGAAACAGCTTCGAAGGCCATCCAAGTATATATATATATATATATGGTTTCATATAAAAGAATTCCGGTCAAAGAAAATATGCCGAATGACAAAAATGTCCATATTTGTACTACTGGGAAAGAGAAAAACAGAAACTTATCACACATTTGTCACCACCTCCTTAAAGATAAAAGTGTTATTCAAAGATTGTGTAGTATTTTCATCATATGCCATGAATTTTGAAATAATATGGTATCAACTAATAATATTTCACGTGCAGCAAGAGGACACTAAGAACAAGATCCCTAACTTTGATTTATTGAAAGCATACTGAAGCCTAGTTTTAGCATTCAAACAGAGAAAACAAATGTATTAGCCGACATATACTTGAGCTTAGTTGCAGACAACAAGAAAAAACATTCCCCTTCATTAACAGAAAAAAAAGGCCAACTTAAAAATCAACTCGCAGGATGGCAAGATAACTGAGTATAGCACACTATCTTGACGTATTCCTTGATTAGTAAGAATTGGAAGCAATTGTGTTTCAATATTTATACATTTAAAACAGAAGAAAAAGATCATGTCTCGGAGTAATATTTCAGACTTCAGAGTTATTACTCATTACCAAGTTCTAGATTGCTGTGGATGAGATCGACCAGGAAAAGCATAAGTCCAACATACCTCACAAAACATTTAACTTTTTTGTAAAGCAGAAACAAAAAAGAGGCAGTGAATGGTGCAAATGCAAGAAGGTTATTCAGTGGTGCAAAGTTGAGTTTTACACTGACACGTATCATAAGAAATGCAATTCACACACCCCATCTTTAATACATACATGTGGAAAACGCTCAGTTAGGTTTATTTATGTGCCATGTGCCAAGTTCCAACAAAACAAACAAATAACAGCCTAACCCGCAATTCTTTTATTATACTAAAGTCCCATCAATCAGTTCAAAGAGAAAGAAAAAAGAAACATTAATGTCACATATTCCAGTTAGCAGGAAAAGTAGTATCAGATAGTGTCTTGCAGTGCAACTATCTGATATTTTAACGCTTTTGAGAAAATGTCAAAAATATCAATTTTATTCCATGTGTGCAGCATGCTTTCTACCCATTATCTTCTAATTCATATGGTACTACTAATAAGGTATCATTTTAAAATGCACTGTCACTAACTATCATTTCAATTGGCATCAGATAGACAGTTATCTGACACCAAGATAATCAGAAGGCTTCCAGAAGATAAATAAGCAACACGATGAAAAAGGATAAACAAATGATATGCCTACATTGTTACATAATTGACTGTCTTTTATTAGCATGAACAATGTGTTAGGCTGATAAGCTCGGGACATTACCTCTCTGCCAATTACTGCAATTGATGGTACAGTCAATAGCCAAGGCCACTGTCCAAGCATAGCAGCTTCGGGAGGTTTTGTACATAACAAGACCAAGGTAGTAGCAACCATAAGCTGCACCAAGTAAGTATGCATAATAAGACGAAGATACAAATGACTGTTAAAAAATTCAAATAACATCTTAGCTGTGGAAAAGAAAGCCCGAAAGTATCATATAGGCCGTATCAAATGAAATACATATAACTAAATTAACTACTTCCTCGAAAGACAGACAGCAAAAAAAAAAAGTTGTACCACAAAAAAATAAATCTTTCAATGTCCAAAGAAGTAATCAAGTACAGAAATACCTTATCAGCCACAGGATCTAAAAATGCACCAAAGGCTGTACCTAGGTTCATCTGAAATACGTCAAACAACACAAACAAATTCAGATATAAAAACCGACTGTATCTTGTATTAATGTTTCAAACATACAAATGCGTACTTTCCGTGCAAGATACCCATCAAGCCAATCTGTAATTGCAGCAGCAATGAAAATACTTGTGGTAAAAGTTGTCCCCAGCCGACTATTCAAATAAAAAGCTGACAAGTTTTGAAATAAGCCAGTTAGTATCATCAAACAGACAATACATGCAACAAGAATCCCAAAATCAGATATCCATATAATAGAAATAAAAGAAAGTCACCGAATTTCAACATATAAAGAAGGCAAACAGCTAAATGATGGCACAACAAGCATCAAGATAGATACTAATTAAAAATCAATTTCTCAACATATATGTATATATATATATATATCGTTCCTCCTTATCCATAAATTCATCCAAAACTACGTATCAAAAACAAATTCACAACTTGTTCCAAATATACACACAAATTATATATAAATATATATTACGTACTGCTGACGAGAACAGGAATGGCGGCAACACGTCCGATCGTTAAAATCGTCGGCAAAGTCAATAACTTCTTCTCCGGCGGAGGAGATTTAACATTCCGGTGCTTTTCCGGCGACAATGTAGAACCGCCGTTGGAGCTCCGATGATCCTCCGTCGTACATTTTCCGTTATCATTGTTAACGGATCCCATACTCAATCCACCACAACCTTTCCCCTCTCCTTTATCAAAATACAGCTTTTTTGAGCCACGAAACCCTAACTTATTATTATTATTTATATTTATGTTTCTAAAACTATTATTATTATTATTATTATTATTATTATTATTATTATTATTATTATTATCAATATTGTTATTATTTATATTATTATTATTATTACAAGGTGTGGTTGTGGTTGTGGTTGTTCTCCACCAGCTGGAACACATCGCCGGCGGTGACGACGACGTTTTGGATCTGATTACGGTGGGGATTGTACGGCCAAAGCCACCGTTATTTGAGGTTTGTGTGTGTGTTTTGGGGGTGGAGAAATCAAGTTATATATAGGGTGTGTTCATGTTAGCACGTAAAGTGTGCATATGGCTTACGTTAGCAGTTTTTGGTTTGTATAGATGTGAATTAAAAATAACAAATTTTTAAAATAAAAAAAAAAAAAAAAAGAAGAAGAAAGAAAATATCTCTCTCTATATATGTATCCCGGTAAACTAAAGTATCTCTGTTTAAAGATCTTGTTTGTTGGATTTTTTTATGTTTGGTACTTAAAATAATATTATTGCACCAGGTACAAGTTATATTGGTTTTGTAATTATTGGTGTTACTTTCTGATTTTTATTATTATTTTAGTAAAATAAAAACAAAATATAACTTTTACTCATACATGATACATCTTCAATTTACACTCGCAAAGGCCAAAACTTTAAGATGGTCCGTCTCATGTCAAAAAATTTTGATTGATTAATATTAATATAGCATAATATATCTTTAAAGGTTTATAACCTAGTCAAGTTAGGCCGTTAATGTACACGTTAATTTATCAAATTATATATATTAATGGCTACCACAATTAAGAAAAAAAAATAATTTCAACTATTGATCTAAACCATTGAAATTCATAATCAAAACAATCTTAACCCTTAAAATTAAAAGTCAACTTAGTTATTTTATATATGGTAACCATTTAAATACTATTTAATCTACACTTTTTGAATCATGGATACTATATACAAATAAGTTACTTATCTACGTACAATTAGCAAATTTAATGTTTTATATTTTATATAGAACGACACGTACAAATTACCAATGGATTGAAAATATTTTGAAGTTCAACAGTTTAGAGTGAGTCGAGCACTTTAAAATATTGCAAACAACCTTAATGTGTGATATGTATGGTGAACATTTGAGTTTTATGCTAACCGAGAGATTATATGTATTATACGAGTGGTGTACCCTTAAAATGCAGCGGTGGTGGTAGCGATGGGTGGTGGTGACGGTAACGTGTGGTTATTAATGTAAAAGTAATTGATGTAAAAGGAGGTAGTGTATTTATTTTAAGGATTAAAGTAAAAGAATGTATATTGTAAATAAATTTCATTAAGAATACTATAGGTATATTAACTGACAATATATTTAAATTAGTGGGGAAAAAAGGTAGTTTAGATCGTTAGGGTTGAAAAATATTTTAGAGATTTTTTAGGTTAGATGTAGTGTGTAAGTTAAGAATGTGTTGAAAATTAAGGGTAGTTTAAATATTTTGAAGATTGAAAGTTTTAAAAAAAAAGGAGGGGGCAGTTTGTTTTATAAAGGAAAAAAAATAATTATATAATACAGATTGTCCATATTTCAAAAAGGAGGAGGGCAGTTTGCTGCGGTACAGGCGAAGCCCTTGCTGCCCGGCGTCGGCGTCGTGGTTGAGGTGGTCGGAGATGATCATGGTGGTGGTGGTGGTCGGAGATGGAAGGAAGAAAGAAGAAGAAGTTTGTAAGTTAACTTACATATATACTACAAATAGAAGGAAAAAGGAAGAATAATTGTGTAAGTTAACTTACACATATACTATAAAAAGTACATGTACCACAAATAACTTTCATATATATATGGGGGAAGGAATATGGGCTGTTATGCACCCAACTTTGGTGAAAAACCCCTCACATACCAATAATTTATTATTTTGAATAAATGTTTGGCCCCCCATGATTTTTAATATTTAAAAAAGTTTCTTTAACAACATACTTTTTTATATCATTTCACATGTTAATGGACAAAAAAAAACATATAATCCAATACAAAAAAATGGTTTTCAAAATAAGGAAAGTTATATATATATATATATATATATATACACGGTAAAGTTATTTTGAGAACCTTTTTTTTGCGAGAACCTTTGAGAATTTTTCAAATCAAGCTCAACCGATGATTGTTCTTTACATGAAAATTATTTTTTGATTGTTTTCTGAATAATTTATGTGTAATTTTAAAGTTTATAATTATGTGGAGCATGAATTATCATCCGTTATACAATTATGTGCAGATTTGGATTCTTGATCACGTGTACGAATATTGCTATGATCACATGTATGCAAGTCAATCACATGTAATCATAGCAATATTCGTACACATGTGATGAAGAATCCAAATCTCCACATAATTGTATAACGGATGATAATCCATGCCTCCACACAATTATAAACTTCAAAATTACATATAAGTTATTCAGAAAACAATCAAAAAATAATTTTCATATAAATAATAATCGGTTGGGCTTGATTTAAAAAGTTCTCAAAAGTTCTCGCAAAAAAAAAGGTTCTCAAAATAACTTTTCACTATATATATATATATATATATATATTGTTTCTAACCTGGTCAACGACTGGGTATAGATCTAGTAAATAAAGGTTACACGTTATACAAATTCTGGAAACTAATTTTGAATTGGAATTACAACACCTAAAATTGTATTTAGGTGCATTTTTGTTAAAAAAAAACTTCAATTCATTTGTCATAATTTACCGTAAATTAAAAAAAAAAAAACTGAATACTAAAAAGTTGCAACTAATGTAGTGTTAACCCACTCGGTATCAGGCTTATATCTCTTGGCTGAAAGATCAAAGTTTAAACCTTCACATACACATACTAAGGATAGTTTTTAAGAGTAATACTCGTAATAAATTTGATGTAATATTTAACTAGTTTAAAATAAGTACTTATATCTCTAAATATAAATAAAAGAGAAACCTTAATTTTAAAATAGAAAAATTTGGACCCTTGGATAAAGCATAACTTTTAGTTAAAAACATTAGATCAACGTTGATGTCATATATCTTTTATAACTTTTTTAAATTTTATATTAATTTAATAAATTTATATATGGTTAGTAATTATGGAAAGTAATTTCTTACATCTTATAATTATAAAAAGTAATTAATTTAATAATATAATTATGAAAAATAATTCCTAAGCTTTATATTATTTTTTAAAACCACTATTTTGATTTTTTTTTGTTGTCAAAGTATAACTTTATATATATATACATTTATTTGAAAACGTAATAAATATTGGTTATAATTATAAATATTTAATTTCACATCATAAAAGATATTTTCAATATGTATATGGGTCTAGAAAATAATTAAAAAATATATAAAAATGACAACATTACCGTTTTTCAAAAAAATTTATTTATATTGTTAAATTATTTTTTTTTTAAATTAAAATTGAACAACGAGTTAATAGTTGGTGGTTAGTAATTAGCATTCGAGACACCACATTGACATATATTTGGACGGTATGTGGAGTTCGAACCATGTATGTGTAAAATGAAACTCAGGACTCTCAAAAATCCTTCCTAATAATCCACTCCTATAAATATAGGAAGTAAGATTCGATACCTGATGGATTTATACAAGGTCTAATACCTTACTAACTAGATTAATGACCTGCGTAATACGCGGCTAACTATATTTAACTAATCACATATTTAATGACAATCGTAAACCTTAAGAATTACCCCTATTATATTATTACCTGGAGAATATTCTGCACTCACTATTAATTAAGACGTCAACATAACAATGAATGTAAAATAAAAAAATATCAACTTTATAATGTACTGACATTAAAATTTATTATCCTACACACATATCAAGGACGTTGAACGACATCAACCGAAAATTTTTGGCTTTTGTCCTTACTACATAACGTATTCCTATTGTAGTTAATGTTCAAAGCGAGTAGAAACAAAAGATCTAAGGTGAAACAGTACAATAAAAAGAAATCAAACCCAAAATAATAACAAACATTAATAACCTCATTATCTTCTATTCTTTATAAACTTTTAGGTACTACTAAATAGTTATAGCGGTTGTAGTTAAGGTGTATAGTGTATACAATACTTAAACATTTCAATAAAATTAAAAATGTAAACTTTTGATACGAAAGTTACAGTTTTTTTATACACCATAAATACAAAGGTTTAAACTTTATTTAATATTTTTTTAATTCATTTTAACATCATTAATGTGTCAATATATACTAAAATAATGCGTTAATAATTTCATGATCGTTTGTTGTTTAAAACATTTTAACCATTTGATCACTAATGTGTCAATATTATATGGAATGAGATCCTATATAGTTATTATTAACTTTATAGGTAAAATTGACGATTTTTGACATTTGGATTAAAATCAAGAGTCAAAATTCAAATATCAACTTTGATTTTAATCCAAAGGTCAAGATTCTCTTAACTTCACCTATGAAGTTAATAATAACTTTAAAGAATCTCAATCTATGTTATATATACTTAATACTTAATGTTTAATTAAATTTTTTTAATATTGTAGAAATTTGATTTTTCATGTTAGAAGCATTAACTTAAAATAGATGTATACCTTGAAATTCATAAGTGAAATAAGTTGGAAAAATTTTATGTAGAAATATTAGAGTTTTTCAAAATATCATAATATAGTAAATTCTATAATATAATTTATTTATTTAAGGGATTGAATAAAAACTATTGATATTGAAGGACTAAGTTGGTCTTGACCAAAAGATTAGTAAAACATAACATCATCTTTCTTGATCAATGGCTTAAATTTAATAAGACAACTCATCCAATGGTTCACATTTTTTCATTTTTGAATTTAAGGTGCTTTTTTAGTATTATTGTTAGATGGGTTATCAACCAATTGGCTATTAAATTATATGGATAATTGATCACTAGAATTTATGTTTCCTTTTTTATATCTATATCTCGCAATTCTTTTTTTACATATATTTTAATTCATTTAATTCTATGTAAACAAATATAGTATTATTGTTTTTTAATACTTTTTATTTACAATTTAGAGAAATTATCACAAATCGTCCATGTGGTTTGCTCGATTCGCATTTATATATCTATATGAAAGAATTTGATGATGATGAGGCAACCGTGAGACTAAAAGATGAACATGATTATGTCTTTTACACAGATACATGTTGTGTATATATATATATATATGTGATGGGAGGGTAACACTCCGGTGAGAACACTTTTAAAATAAGAACGGTAAGAACACTTAAAAACATCATTTTGATGCATTAAAAGTCCATAAAACTAACATAGTGCATAACTAACTACCATTATTTAAGTGTTCAACAACACATTGATCCTTCAAAATCGAAAAAATCAAGTTTTTTGTTTTATGCATCCATCTTGGATGCATATTATAAAAATGACGCATCCAACAAAAAACGTGATTTTTTTCGATTTTGACGGATTCATGTGTTGTTAAACACTTATATAATGATAATTAGTTATGCACTATGTCAATTTTATGGACTTTTAATGCATCAAAATATAGTTTTTAAGTGTTCTCATTTGTTCCCGTTTTAAGTTGGTTCTCATTTGATTGTCACCCTATGATAGGATATATATATATAATTAATTATTTAAGATTTTTTTTATCACAAGTAGTCCTTGTGGTTTTGAATGGACGGTTATACCTTCACGTGGCAAGCACGTAATGGGCTTAACGGCTAAAAAGGGATGGACATTTGTAGGAGGGACGTTTGACAATGAAATGAAAAAGTTCAGGGACAGTTAGTGATAAAAAATACAGGGACGAAAATGCGAATCAAGCAAACTACAAGGATGATTTGTGATAATATCTCTAGAATTTATCAATATAAAATATCATTTAATATTAGTATTTTAATAATTATACATATTTATCCGCGTATTACGCGGGATATAATCTAGTTGTTATATATAACAAAAACCTATTCTAAATTTATCATCATACCACAAAATACCTTAATATATTATATTATATAATATATAATGGTTCTAGGTAAAATAAAACAAGTGTTAAAGTAAAACAAATAAAACAATAGGTTTTCATTCACTAACAATTATCGTGTATCATTAAAATCATCATGTACCAATATATATGTGAATACATGTGCATCAATTTTATCATGATTTAAGGGTCAAGATCTTGTCTTATTTGTTTTATTATAATATTTGTTTTATAATAACTAACCCCTATATATATATATATATATATATATATTAGTAATTTAATAAAGTAAAAAAGTTGATGGCATCTAAGGTCTAAACGGAGCCATAAGGTAGTTAATTGCTATAAACGAGTGTTTAAATGTGTATTTTGCATAATTAATGTTATTGAAGAAATTTGTAGAGAGGATATACTTTTGTTTAGTTGACAATTATGAGAGCATGTCATGTAGGATTTTTGATGTTTCATTTTTACATTAATTTTCTAATTTTAAGCATTTCATGTCATTTAAATTAGGAAAATGTTAAACAAAGCTCTTAGAGCTTCACTAAACGTGCATAAAAAAATTGTACATTTCCTTATTAAAAGTCTACCCTCTGAATTTTATGGTAAGTGTACAACTAGTTAATGCACATTAACGAAAGTCCTTAGGCCTTTGTTTAACAAAACCCTTCAAATTATTCATAATCGTTAATCCTAATCATCATTAATTAATAATAAAAATAAAATAAAAAGTAAAATGTAAGAAATATATCCGTATCAATTAAGTCGGCTGCATCTTGAAGAGTTGAACCAAACAAAAATCTATTTTATCATTATACATATACTCTATACTTATGGGTATAATTATTATTATTATTTAATTATTTTTATTTTAGTTTTTCTTATTACTATTATTAACATTATTATTACTCTCACATATAAATTTGTTATAACTTAATATTTTGTTTAATTAATTATGCTTTAATACATTTTACATATATCATACTAAAATGGTACCCGCGCGTTGCGACGGTGATAGAGGTGATGGCGGGATGGTGATGTAATGGCGGCGACGACGGTGGCGGTGATGGGGTGATCTACCTGACGGGCTCCGTCCTTAGTCGTACGCACTCCGTCTTCGGATTTAATAATTCGTCGAATGTATATCGAATAACCACTCTAATGAAAGAACATGAAATTTTAAGAACACCCATACAATTTATAATTTTTCGATGTATGGTTTTTGAGATAAAAGATTTTGAAAGAATTTGAATAATAAAATGATTTATGGTGGAGAGAGAAAAAAAATGATTGGTTGATATTTGAGGAGAGAAAGTGTATTATAGTTATTTTTAGGTAAATATAGAAATGATAGAAGAGACATTTTGGGAAGGTACTTAAAATCAATATTGAAAATTTAAGTTCAATGTTGAAAATCTAGAGGTAAATCTGCTTTATAATATAGTATAGATATAAATATTTATAAAAAAATCATAATTTTATTATTTGCATCAGTGGTAATCTAATAACTTTTATAATATCATAAACTATGAATAATACTGTAATTATCAATATATTTTTTTTTTATGTATTAGGTCCGGCCTGGACAACCGAGTTTAATCTAGTATAGCTATATAACGGTTGTTTCTCATATACACAATTCCATCCTTTTTTGTAAGCATGAAAAATCATTGGTCTTTAATTTGTATAGATGGTTTAAAAAATAAGTTAATTGCAAGATTGGTCCCAGTGGTTTGTACATTTTAGTAATGGGGGTTCCTTTTCAAGTATCGTTGCAATGAGGTCCCTATTTTGAGAATTTTGTGCAAGATTGGTCCATTTTTAACATAATCGTTAGCGGGTGACGTTAATTCTACACGTGACAATAACGTGTAGGGACAATATCGTCTTTTCACACAACATTGAATGGACCTTTATTGCTAATGAACTTGAAAAAGGACCCCCATTGCTAAAGTGTGTAAACCACAAGGACCAATCTTGCAATTACTATATATCATCATTTTTCTTTTTTTCTTTATACATACTAAAACACTACTGATTTACGATTTATTAACCAACTAAAAAACTTAATTAAGCGCTAAAATTGTAGAATACGAACATAAAAAACTAATATCACTAATAGTAATACTGTAATAGTAAAAAAGTCTTAATAATTTAGTTTTTTTTTATAATCCGTCACTAAATTATACTTTGTAGTTTCTTTATTTAAGAATAAACTTTGCTAAATACTTAATTAGTTATTAATACTTTTTCATTTTTTATAATTATTTATTAAATTGCTTAAAATTTTTTTCCACATACGATAAAATAAAATATATTACTCGATATATTTAAAATAAACCAAAATATTTGTTAGCATTTACATTAAGATAAATTTTCACTTATATTTATTAATTAGTATGTATAAATCAACCAACTGCATAAATGTCTAATAGCTACATAGATAACTAAAATATCATATATGACATTTATATTATTCGGACAAATTTTTTTTTTATAAATAATATCTAATTTTTAACGTAAAATATCTTAATTCTTAACCTTAAATTATAATAAAAATTTATATACTAATTAGTTTTCAATTGAAAAATTAAAATTTTATATTGCAATCTTTTATTTATTTAAAAAAGTTTCCAATGTGTTAATTGTAAGATTGGTCCATGTGGTTTTTCTAATTTAGCAATAGGGGTCCCTTTTTCGAGTTTACTAGCAATGGGGGTATCTTATGTGTTGTATGAAAAGACAATATTGCCCCTGCATGTGATGACCACGTGAAAAATATAAAGCACCCGTTAAAGGTTCCATTATAAAGGAACCAATCTTGTAAAATTCTCAAAATGAGGACCCCTATTGCAACGATACTAAAAAAAAGACCTTATTGTTAAAATGTGTAAACTACATGAACCAATCTTGCAATTAACTAAAATAAACAAAAATGATACAGACACCTAATAAATAAGCCTAAAAAGAAACCTAACAATCATGTGATGACATCTGTCCCAACTTTTGAAAACCCATTTGTCATTAATTTTAATTCCCACTATACCCTCTTTTATAAAATTAAATATTTATATTTATTACCTATTTCCAATGAATCTCACATTCTCACGCCGCTTTCGTCTTCCTCTCGCCAACAAGAAGCCAAGAACACCATTTTTTTTTCTCTTTTTGACATTGCTCATATTAAATAACTTTTTCCGTCTTATTTTTTGAAATCGTTTGCTAATCTTTTGTAACATGAAACATTATATAGATATATGCGTATAGATTCTTTTGTAACCAATGAGCCACTGGATCACACTCTTTGAAAATTATTAGATGGTTGCAATGTCAATTGTCAATTTCTATGATTAAAAAAGCAACAGATTAACTCATAATATATAAGTCTCCAACCCAGAATAAGCCAATTCAAAAAACAATAAGTAAACGGTTGAAGGGAAACATAATTACATAAACAATAAAAGTGGATCTATATTCCATGTGACCAAAAATGTGAAAGTTTTTCAAGAGAAAAATATAAATCTAATAATAATTTAATTCATTTATGAAGGGTATAATAGGATTATAATAAAAAGAGCTGGAGATTAATTTGTTTTTTATACAGATGTCAATTATTTGTAGTTAGGTCAATCTTTAGGCCTTTATAGTTAGGCTTCCCTATCATTTCTAAAAAAAAAAAGGCAAATTATGACTTTGCTTTAATTAGTTGGTGTGTACAATTAAACAAAAAGAAATCACACTTTTACTTGAAGTTTGGTGGCTAGTATGGATTGGATTTGGTACAATGTTTAATTGTTTATTATCCACGCGAATCAATATTTTGATAAATGAATAAGATTTTTCTATTCAAACTATCTGAAAAAGTTTAGATTTTTTAAATTTAAATGTATATGCCTCATTGAGTATTTTATAACTGTATTCAAAATTTTTATATATATTCAAAATTATACCTAATGAGATTCAAATTTTGAGTTTTTTTTTAAGAGATATACATGATATTACCTATTAAATCAAGTAAATCATTGAATTGACAACATATATCTAAATCTAAATATAAATCTAAACTATCTATACTATCTTAATAAACAAACTACCCTCATCTCTTTTCAACTCTCTACCTTTAAAATACCCTAAATACCCTTAATTTTCAACACATTCATAACTCACACACTAAATCTACCAAATATCCCTAAAATATTTTACACACATATTTATCCAAATTATCTATCTCCTTTATTAATTAATTTAAATATTTTCACCTAATATCTTTATAATATTCTTAATAAAGTTAATTACAAAAGATACATCTATTAACCATAAAATAACTACACTAACATTTACGTCAATTACTTTTAGATTAATAACCACATCATTACCACCGCCGCCGCATTGCGCGGGTACCCATCTCGTCTTATAAATCATTACCTTCATTTTCTAAAAAAAAATAAAAATACTTAGATCTAACCAAATTACCCTTCCCTTTTATGCATTAGTTTGAATATCATCATCTAATATACCTAAAATACCCTTAAATCTCAACCACTTATTTTTATCTCTCTTCAAATCTCAACCACTCATTTTTTTTCTCTCTACTCCATAAATCACTTTATTCCTCAAATTCATTCAAAATCTTTTATCTCAAAAACCGTACATTGATAAATTATATAGGCGGCTGGTATCCCGACCACTTTTTTGGTAATTAAACCAGACTATTTGCAACGATTATCGCTGCAAATAGTGGTGTTTTTGTCCATATCCAACTATTTGCAGCGATTATTGAGAGGGGGCCCGCTATTTTTTGCCAAATTTGCCATTATAGACAGGGGGCCGACACTATTTGCAGCGACTATCGCTGCAAGTAGTATGTGTGGTCTAGATACCAAAAAAACTTGGTTGGGATATGAATCCCTATTATAAAATTTATACATGTGTTCTTAAAATTTAATGTTCTTTCATTAGAGTGGTCATTCGATGTACTTTCGACGAATTTTTAAATCTAATGGCAGAGCCCGTACGACTAAGACATTTGGCTATCACACTTTATGACCTATCACCTCCTATGATCTATCACCCCATCATCTCCCTACTGTAACGCACGGATATTTTCTCTTGTATAAAGTTAAACAAGGTGGTCATTATCGAGTATCACATATCGACTTTGGGCTACCCTACCATAGTTGCTTCTTGGACTCGTCATGTCACGACATCAACATGATATTATACCAATTATATGCATATAATGAACTGTACCAAAACTTTAGAAGTTTGTGATAACCAAAATGGATAGTGTCGACTTAGATATTATTGAAATAAACGAAAAAACAATGTAAATAACTAGATACTACTTATCCAATTGCGTATATTCTTAATTTAAATGATTTTTTCAGATGATAATTCATAATTTGGAGAATGAATATAAAAATTACAAGGGTAAAGCTAAGTATTTGCTGAAGCTAGTTTGAATGTATAGATTATGCATTGTGTTATTTTTTGAAGTCGTTTTTTTAGGAAAACAACGAACATATAATGCTTGTTAGAGGACTAGGAGTTGTTTTTGTGATTTTATCGGCCCTCCCAAAATTAGCCAATCAAATTCATCCATCTCATTCTAACTTTTCAACCCTCTAAACCTTATTCATTGGCATTCATTAATTTTTCAGCCCTCCCAAATTCATTTAAATTTCAACATTTTTTTTTTAAATTAAAAGAAATTAATTATCTAAACAACTAAAATACAACTTCATTAACTTAAAAAAAACATATAAATAAAAAGTCCATTACATAACAATTCAAATAAAAATACGATAACGTCAATTACACAATAAAACTACAAATAAAGGATGATAAATTAAGGATTGAATGGCCACCCATTTGTGTCTGCGATGTGGCGTTTTTTCTTGAGCACCCATTCCAACAAAAGCGGGTCATCAATATCACTATGTGAGTCCTTGAAGAACGTGTAGTCATCCCGCTCGGTCTTCTCTTTATGTTGTGTATATTGGAGGTCCAAAATAGCTTTTGTCTTCTCGGTGATATCTGCCATCATTTTCTTCTTCACCTCCGCATACGATTGAACGGAGTCAATAATAGTAACCGCGCTCGAAGACGTTTCACTAACCAGTTTCTTGCCTTTCCTTGGACGAGTGGGGGTGTTGTCTTCATTCAAATCCGGAATGATTGTAGCCGGATCATTGCTACTAGACGCATAGTTGCCCCCATAGGATGATTTTCTTCCCTTGTCGGAACTAGTGGATGAAGCACCGACAACATGTTGTTGAGTCGCTTGTTGTTATTTGTTAAGTAGTCTTTTGGCTTCCATTTAGCTTCATCTTTTACAACATTCCAAGCCAATCGGTAAGGAAAAGCTTTACCTACTTTAGGGTCATAATCAGCCCAAAGGCGTTTTCCAACAAGTTAAAGAAATCAATAAAAGAAACTTATTACAAGTTGATATGGGCCGAAACTACAACCTAAAGTTCACCAAAAAAAAGTACAAATAGGTACTAAAAAACTATTACATAAGCATAATCGAAATACATATACCATTACCGATTGGTGGTAGAGTCCATAAAACAAATTCATGGCTCCATTCATTGTAGACCATTTTGTATTTAAACTATGATAGGCTCGAGTTGTTCCTCCCAATAGTGTTTGTGACAACCGTCATCTGAGCGCACTTCCCGAAACACTTTTCGGTCATTTTAGTTCGTTAGTTTATGTACGTAATTAGTCTTATAAGACTTTATCACGGAATAAATGAATTTCTATTGGATTTGGGCTTTATGAACGTTTAGACTTTAGAAAAATTATACGTGGACTCGAGAATAGGAAGAATACTAGTTGTCTTGTGGAAATGCCAAATTAAGTGATATATATAAAATTTAATCAAATATAGATTTATTAAACAAATATGGTCATGTTTATATCCATTAGAAAGCTATTGAAAATCTATATTTAAATGTGTCGACGAAATAAATTTGTGGGTCTCGAGTTTCTTAAAATTGTCGGGTCAAACGTTTTAAAGGAAAGTCAAAGGGGAGTAACTAGGGTTATGGGAGGGTATATAAGGAAAAATAAACCCTAGCCCCCATCCCATTTTCCCCTCTCGTTCTCTCACATTTCTCCTCCCTCCCTCATTCTCTCAAACCGTTCCCCCCTTTTCTCCTTCTCTCTCCCTCTAAATCGGCCGAACACCACTACAAACCACCACCATCCACCACGAACCACCATCATTATTCATTTTTTTCTTCATTTTCTTAGATCTTGGTAAGTTTTGATGGGATCCGTGTCTGTTCATCATTAAAATCGGTTCTTGCACATCTATGTATACACGAATTTTTTATATATTTTTATCAATATGTATATATTTCGATCATGAATAGATATATAGTTATAAGATCCGAAATCCTTTTCTTATATATATATATAAATCGGGTTATATTCTTCTTCTTCTTTCGAAAATCCTAAGGTTTGTATATATGTATATATATATATTCGGTTTTGGTTGTTTAAACATACCCAAAAATGTATATTTATATATATATATCAGATATTGTATATATATATATTTAGATTGAAATCTCTTAAATCCGAAAACCTTACCCGAAAACCATTGAGATTCGAGATGTATGTTTGTAAGATTCATTAGATCCGAAAAGTATAGTCCGAAATCTTTGAATCCGGAATCTTTTAAATCCGAAATCCTTCAATCCGAAAAGTTTAACTCCGAAATCTATGTTCTTGTCTAGATTTAATGTGTGTTTTGTATTTTCAATTCTTTAGAACATGTATGTAAATCGGAAAATGATAAGAACCGTGGATATATATAAAATCTTGGTCGATTACGGATAGATCTAGCATAGGTCCGAATAGTATTGGTGATTTTGGTCCTAAAAATGTGTTTAGATCTAATTTTGGGAATCGTTTTCTGCCGGTCAACGCCGGTCAAACTTGGTCAAACCGGCCGGAAAAGTTTTTAGTTCAAAAATTGAATTTGGTTTGTATTTTGGTGTTAGGTCAAAGTTTTGGTTCGGTCAAACTTGATCAACGGCGGCTTATTGATAAGGATTAGGGTTTTGGTATTATATTGGTCATTTAGTCAAAAATTAAAGTATTTAAACAAAGTTAAATTAGATTTAAATTAATTTGACCCTTGTTTATAATTAAATTCCAATTTTCATAATTACGAAATTAATATGGATATATGTATATAAATATATACTAAAAGGCTTATTAGACATAACTATATATATACAAGAATTGAATTGATATGGACAAATGTATATATATATATATATATAGGGATTGGGTATTGTAAAACAAGTATTATAGTAAAAAAATAGGACAAGATCTTGACCCTTAGATCATGGTTAAATTGATGCACGAAGATTCACGAAGAAATTGATGCCCTATGATTTTTATGATGCACGATGATTTTCAGTGAAAAAAAACCTATTATTTTATTTGTTTTACTTTAATACTTGTTTTATTTTACCTAAAACCTATATATATATATAAGGATAAAAATCTAATATGGACATATGACTAATTATATATATATATATATATTAAAAATACGTTTTAAGGACCATATATAAATTATACATTCATATAACAATAATTAATAATGTATCGAACTTTATATATTTTATAATAGTTACATATAAATGCAAAGATTAAAAGACTTTGTAAAGACGATGTACCAATTATATGACTTTCCGGACTTAATATATTTTATAATGACGTTGACACGAAGACTTAACGGATATAAACAATAAAACGTGACATTATTAAATGAACTATTCCTTGAACAACTTATAAGGACAAACGGCTATTATATACATATATATATATATATATATATATATATATATATATTAAGACATTGGATAAGACATAATGGCATTTCCTAAGACACTGGTATAGGACATGGACTTGTGCAATTAGTTAAGTTCTTATGGAGTGACTTGTGAACGATGTAGGACTGTTGGGCAGACAGTGAGCTTGTTTCGAGTGTATCTGGCTGTTCGTGTTCCTGTTCGTTGATATAGGATATTTATACTTGTGCTGCTTTCAGGTGAGTTTCGTAGCCCCTCTTTTACAAGTTTTGGGGTGGAAAGTATACTTATTTTCAAACAGTTTTGTCGATTTCTGTTTTATGTTCAATATTGAGCCTGTGTGTATAGAGTTATTTGTGCCATTTGTCGTGCTTTGATCTTGTTGTATGTGTGTGACTATGTGTTGTTTGTTGTGCTTTAGACGTACTTATTGTATGAGTTGAGACTTGAGACTTTGGACTAAGGCAGGTACCGTAAGGCCGGACTTTGAGACATTTGGACTTATTATGGCGTAACTCTGCTCGTTATATATTGAACTATTACTTGTTTAGACTTAAAAGAATCGACAAAAGGCTTATTTCTTTTATTAGACTTTTGACATAAAACCTACGAACTCACCAACCTTTGTGTTGACACGTTTTAGTATACTTTTCAGGTGCTCAGATTAATGAGGGATAAAGATTGCTATGCTAGACTGGACTTCGGAGATTAGTGCTCCTTATTTATTGTCAGACTTTAAGGCTACATGCATTGGATTATTTCTTTATGAACTTGGTTGTAATAAGCTATTTTAGCACTGTTATGACTTTGAACTCATGTTTTTGGGAATATATCTATTATATTCCATTTCATTTAGCAGTATCTATGTAACTCCATGTCGTGCTGTACTTTTCATGACACCTCATGTTTCCGCCAACGGTGGGGTGTTATAGAATGGTATCAGAGCCGTGGTTGTAGAGAATTAGGTGGAAAAGCCTAGACTATAACCTAAGAACCCCGTATAGCATTTACGATAGGAATCATAGATGCATTCTAGACGTGCTAACGTCGCTTATATTTTGAGTTCACATCCTGTTTAGACTTATTGACCCTGTGTTTATTTTGGCTATGGCTATTATTTGGTGACTGTGTGCTTTTGGTGTTATTGTGATTACTTATGTGTATTAGAGCAAGATGAAGTGATGGCGCTAACTAGTATCGCATAGCGATAATCATAGAAAAGCCTGATCAACTGTTCTATGATTACCGCCATGCCTTGCGACATTTATTGACATCAGTGATTGCACTTGTAGTGAGAGTGTGGTAGCTACCCTGGGATGTTTAACGGGTGTTGGTTAGGTGGAGGGTTAGCCGCTGGTACACCCTGTATACATACCGAGCCAATACCTAGAGAGCATACCAGTACCGTGATCCAACCTTGCATTAGATGTACTAGGGGTGTGGAGGGTTAGCCGCTAGTACACCCTGTATACATACACCACTAGTGCAACGAAGGTAGGTGTTAGATTCGGACCACATTTTAACTACAATTTAGGGTTATATATTATTAGTATATATATATGCATTGCATTGACATGAATTGCATGAATAGTTTAGGTTCTAGATAGCATTCCTTAGACCATAAGATGAGAGAGCTTACTGAGAGTATCTTGTGATATTAACATCGTCGAGTATATTCTTCCCCAACTAACGATGTGTGGTTATAGGACAATGGCAAGAACACGAACTAGTGCTGGAACTAGCGGCGGTCGTGGAAGAGACCGTGGTGAAAACGAAGACTCTGGTCAAGGTCGTGGTATTGGTCGAGGAACTGGACGGAGTGGAGGCCATGGTATTGGTCGTGGCACTGGGCCTGAAGTAGTTCAAGGTGTTGGCCGCGGTGCAGGTCGAGGAAATGAACAAGCTGGAGGTCGAGGTACTGGTCGTGGAGTTGGTTGTGGTGCAGGCCGCGGTGGCGGCCGAGGTAGTGGTCATGGACGCGGTCGTGGTGAAGCTGAAAATGAAACTACTAATGAGCAAGCTGGAATGCAACCAGACCCAGCCATGATTGCCATGATCACCCAAGTGGTTAATACTATACTTGCACAAAATGCTCAAAATGCTCAAAATGCAGAGAATGAAGATGCTCAGTATGAGGACACAGGGGATGATCAGGATGGTGAATATTATGAAGACGTTGATCAAGGAATTCGACTTGGGAATGTGCCAAGGGGACTTAGAAGTGGCGTCAGGACTTGTACTTACAAAAACTTTAAGGATTGTGGCGTGCAAGAGTATGATGGTAGAGGTGGAGCAGTCAAGTTTATTCAATGGTTAGAGAAGATGGAAGCTGTGATTGGTATTAGTGAATGTACTCCCGAATAAAGGGTCAAGTATGTGGCAAACTCTTTCACTAAAGATGCTTTGTCTTGGTGGAACACTCAATGCCGAATCAGAGGCAGATTAGCGACAGAGGCGATGTCTTGGTATAACTTCAGAGAGTTGATGATGAAAAAGTTCTGCACAGCAACCGAACTGGTGAAGCTAAAACGAGAGTTTTTGGAACATAAGATGGTCGGTGCTGATCATGCTGGATATACTACTCGTTTTAATGAACTCTCAAGGCTCGTTCCACATTTGGTTGAACCTGAGAACAAAGGTATAGAGAAGTATCTTCGTGGGTTAATTCCTCAGGTTAGGTCGACTATGGCTGTTGTTCACCCACTTATCCTAGAGGAGGCTATATTGAGGTCTGAGGCTATGACAGAGGAGTTGGTTCAGTGTGGAACTATTACTGCTGTTGGGACAAAAAGGAAGGAAAGCAGTGGGACGAGTAATAATAAGAAAGTTTGGCGATCTGATGGGAAGAGACGTAACAGAGGCAAGGTATTTGCAGTGACTGATGCTGGCAAAAAGGAATATGTGGGTCCTCATCCTAAGTGTACCAAGTGCAATCTTCACCGTACAGCAAATCGAAATTGCTTAATATGCTACAACTGCAATAAGACTGGGCATTTGGCAAATTACTGCCGGGAACCAAGGACTCAGGTGGCACCATTAAATAGGGCACCATTGAATGTTGTACCATTGAATCAAAGGAGACCAACCGGAGTTCGTGGAGGATGTTATGAATGTGGGGCCACTGATCACTATCGGAACACATGCCCTAAGTGGGTTGGGCAACAGGTTCAAGTGGCAGTTCATCCTAACCAGCTACAGATTACTGGACCCAATCAGAATAGGGGCAATCAGGCTCCAGCTGCTAGAGGTCGTGCTTTTGTTCTAAATGCTGCCGAGGCTCGCAACGACCCGAACGTTGTTGCATGTACTTTTCTTCTAAATGGTCATTATGCTACTGTTCTCTTTGATTCTGGAGCTGATTATAGTTTTGTCGCGACTAGTTTCATTCCTTTATTGAGTGCTAAGCCGAGCCCTATGTATTTATGTTTTGACATAGAAATGGCTAATGGTGGGTTAGTCAGATTAGACCAGGTCATCCGTTTGTGCACATTAGTTCTTAATAATTATGCTTTCTTTATTGACTTAGTACCTTTTGAAATGGGGAGTTTTGACGTTATTGTTGGTATGGACTTGATGTCTTTGGTCGATGTGACGATTCTATGTAGTGCAAAAATTGTAAGAATCCCCTTACCAAATGACCTATGCCACTGATCAAATGGTAGCTTTGACTGGGCATATGGGTCACCAGTTGACCGATGGCCCCCATGACCGAAAAAAGGGTCACCGGGGGCACCTTTTGATTGGGGACACGGGTCACCGGGGTACCTTTGACCAAGGGCACCATTTGACCGGGGGCACTCGTCAATGGTGATATGTCAATTAGTCAATTTTGGTGATATGTCGATCTGGATCAATCCGGATGGATCATGGGTCGATCCAAATAATTAAATGGAGAAATGGAGCAATCCATTGGATTGGTAAATGGATAAATGGATATTATTTTTGATCCAATAAGTGATATACATGGATTGGATCGAATCGGATTGGATCAATATCCAATCCATTGCCAGGCTTAATTTCAATAGCTAGCTACTACCTAATTCAAATAATGATGAGAGTAACACCATTTTCCCAATTTTTCTAGCTACTACCGAATTCAAATCAACCATCACCCACCCAAGCTTTGCTACTGCGCATTTTGTTAAACTCGAGATTTGCGGATTAAATATGAATAAAACATAAAAGAACCGTATCATATATAAATAAAATCAATACCGTTTGGAAGTTCTTGTGTTTCGGGAACAACGTCTTCATCATCGTCGCTTGGCAACTTGTCACGATAGAGGGTGGTTGAGACATTGTTTGTTGAGGCACATAACCGCGCCCGCGACTAGAACTGCTTAAGCCACGCCCTCGCCTAGACCCACCAATTCCACGCCCTCAATTAAACCCGGGTTCAACTTTTTTGTTTTTTCTATGATCCATGATTGTAAGGTTAATGTTTTGTTGATGAAAGATTAATGTGTGTTGTGTGTGAAATTGAAAAAGAAGAAAGTGAAAGAGATTAAAAAAAAAAGGGTAATGGGGGAACCCTAGCCCCGGTACCATAATTGGATACCCGTCGATGCACTCCGTATGAGTCATATGATGCCGGTAAAATACCTCCATCCTAATCCTCACATGATCTGGGCACCCCGAGATTTATATACATATACAAAAATATATGAAAGTTTTTTTTTTATTTTAAATGAAAATGATTAATCAACCTAATTGGTGTGCCTAAAGATATACCTAAAACCTTAAGAATTTGACATGTGAATTCCACTAATTCTCTTTCCTAATCTTGCCCCCTGATTTTTCCACATGTCATCATCTTCTTACAATTAGACACATCTTTAAGCACACCAATTAGGTTGATTTATCATTATCCTATTTTAAATATCCTACAACTATTTTTGGTCAACACATTCAAACATCAACGTCTATTTTTGCATGTGGGTCCCATTATTCCGATTTTATGGGCAACGATTCACAACCTTTCTTTCATGCTGGCGAGCCATAAAATCTAGACTGACGACGGTGTTCCCACCAGTATCAAGTCATAAAGTCACCATAAAATCGTCCACTCCGTCCCCCCTTAGGATTTATTATTGCCTGATGATTTAGATGCACGAAATTCATGAGAATGTACATTTGGAATTGTACTTCGGGAACTTTTTTTTTTAAAGGTGAATTTTGTTGGAAACTTTATACTTGGGAACTGATTATCACTAGCAATGCCAAACATGGTGAGATATGTAAACATGGTTATATATACATTTTGACAGGCTTTGTTTGGGCATTTAAGATTTGAAATATGACATTGGGAAGTGATTTTTGTATGTTTTTATTTGTTTAATAGCGATTAGAATGAACTAGCATGGTACCTGCGCAATGCAGTGGTGATGGCGGCGACAGGTGTGGGCGGCAACGGGTGTGGATGGTGGTAGCGGCGTCAAATGGTGTAGGTAACTGATTTAAAAGTGTTTGATTAAAGGGGTGGTAGAGATATGTTATAAAATAAGAGAATAATGGTGTAATTTAATATTAAAAGTTGGTTGTGATTTAATTCATTAAGATAATTTGGTGAGTTCGCATGTCTCATTTTTTCTAAAATTTCAGCATGGGGCTATAATCTTTATATAATAGTATAGATGTGTGCTTATGTAGCGGAGACTTTAAATGATATTTCAAAAGCAATGGACATTTGTTAGTAATTTATATCTTTCAAAAAGAAAAAAATAATTGGGATGGAAAAAGTCGATTAAAACGGGTTCAATCACTAAGATATATGTCTATAGATAATAATGTAACTTCTGACTATCGAACATCATGCATAGCACTTCTGACTATCGAACATCATACAATTCACAATGGTAAACTTTGTAATTTTATAAATAACTATATACATATATATATATATATATATATATATATATAGGTTAGCTTGTCCATATCTCAACCTTTTCCATATACAATTGAAGTATCGAGATTCAAAACCAATAAATAACGACATTACTTTACTTTATATATATATATATATATATATATTTAAAGGGCTAATTGATTGGAAAATACCTCAACTTGTCACAAAATCTTGTTTTAGGACTAAGCTTTTAAAATGATTGTTATGAGGAATGAAACCGGTAAACAGTTCTATTTGGGACCCGCGATCAAGTACCCGGTAACATTCAAAATTTAAATCCATTTTCGAATTATTTTTAGTACATTTAAATTACATGTCATCAAAATTATACACGTAGGATTCCACTACCCGGTTTATATCTATATCTATATCTATCGATGATATCTGTATTTAATCTCACCCGACGCATTTACCCCACCTAACTCCCTTCTTTCCTTTTTGTCCCCCTTTTCTCCCCGACAAGTCATGGTGTGGGTCAGACAAGTCAAGGTGTGGGTCAGTCAAGTCAACAAAGGATGAGAAGTCAACAAAGGTAGACTAGTCAAGGTGTGGGTTAGTCAAGTCAAGTCAAGGTGTGGGTCAAACAACTCAAGGTGTTGAAGATGAGACACAAACTGTGGGTCATAAAAGGCAAAGAGAACAAAACCAGGGTGTGGGGCAGTCTTTGAAAAAACAAAAGGTGTGTGAAACAAGTATTAGCCAACATGGTGGTTTTTGTAGCCAGAACCAAACAACACCTTCCACCACAAAAAGGTGGATCAAATCAAAAGTATACGTGGATAAAGTGCTAAGCCCAAAGAAGAATCTGTGTGGTCCAAGTAATGTAGATAATTTTGTCATTGGATCTTTAAGTGCAATTACCAAATCAGGGGTGGACCTAGGTGTTTCAAGTGCTGGATTTAGGGATCCTAAATTCTTTGGTGTGAAAGGTATTATGCTTATTTATTTTGTCATTGTAATTTGTTTTACAACTGGATTTAGGGATTCTAAATACTATGCAATTTGTTTTGCACTTGTGTGTTGATCCAAATGCATTCACAGGTCCCAGAAAATTACATGGATGGTGGGGTGTTGGCTTGTGTGTTGATTTAAAATCTGGAGAAACATTTATTGGTGGTGGTGATGGGGTGCCTTGTCCAATTTGGCCAAAAGATGTGACACCTCCAAGTGCAATAGAGAATTGGAACAAGAAACAAGCATCCATTTAGAAGCAGTCAAAGGGAAAGGAACCACAACAGACTCAGAATGTGGAGATTTCAACACCCAAAGAAGCATCCATTCAGGAGTCCAGAGACAATGCAACATCTAGTCAAAATCAGTCCACCCCCAAAAAGACTAACAGAAATGTCATACCAGAACGGAGGAGTCCAAGGTTGATGGAATGGAAGAGGGTTCCAAGTGAAAGGATTCTCAAAAAAAACTTGCAATGAGAGTTCCAGGACAAGGACAAATTGAAGATGATCAATTTGTAGTGACTTAATTATGTTGCAATATGATGTGTTATGTTAAACTGATCTTTTGTCTATGTCTTTTGGTATGTATGTTAGAATTTGCATGCAGAAACATGTATAACCTATCTTTTGGTACTTAGAATTTGCATGCAGAAACATGTAGGAGAACATAATTTCATAACCACATCTTTTGGTATGTATGCCCTTAATTTTGGTACTTATGCAGTAATATACTGTGTATGGGCAAACTTTATTATCTTGTTGTTTCTTATATATTTACTTCCAACACATAGACAATAAAATAGGTGAACATAATTTCAAAACCACATCAAAAATATATGAGCATTACACCAATTACCAAGTGTTCCATACACATAATTTCATAAGAAAATAGGAGATACATTAGATAGTCAAAGTGAACTACATCAAATACATGACCATTACACCGATTACCAAGCACAACCCAATTATAACAACAACCATCCATATAAAAACACTTTCATAGACTTGTAATTTCCCATTTGCAACATTCAAATCTGACTTTAGAGAAATTCTTTCTTCAAACAAATCATTCTCCATTTCACTTTCTTCTTTCAAGTTTTTCAAGTCAGTGTGTAGTTGGAAGACAAGATCTTTGTGTATTGGGTGGGGACTTCTTCATCCAAGAATCATAATTGACATTTCTTTCTATCATCCTAATAACAAAAATGGATTAACAAAATGTATAGCAGAAAAAAAAGATTTGAACATTTTTCAAAACTTACAACAATTGGACATGACAAGAATCTTCTTCCCGGATTCTTCCTTGTCCAAGATGTACGTGGATTGATTCGATATCCACAATAACACAGTGCCTCACCTTCACGCAATACATTACTACGGTTTCTTCGTGGATGATATGAACCATATGACATTTTATTTTCTAAGGTTTATGTCAAAGAAAAGGGGTATTGGGGAGAGAAAGATGGAGATGATAGAAAGAGGGAAATTATTTAGTTTTAGGTTTTTTATTTTTTTTATTTATTAATACGGTCAAAGTGTGGTGGAGTGTGTTAGGCACGTGAAAGGTGACGAGGTGGAGGCTAAAGTGGCATATAAGCGGCAACAAATAATCTCTTAGCCGGTACGAGTCCCAAATAGAACTGTTTACCGGTTTCATTCCTCATAACAGTCATTTTAAAAGCTTAGTCCTAAAACAGGATTTTGTGACAAGTTTATCTAGAGAACTAGGTGTTTAGGTTTAGTTTAATGGTTTGGAGAGCCAGTGAGAGGACTAGGATTAGTGTAGCTAGGCGGCCTAAGTTCCTTTTTTTTCCATAGGTTGTTTAGAAGTCGTTACTGCCTTGGTCCCATCGAGTCCCTTTCAGGTTTTGGCATTTCTTATCTATATGTATATTTGTCTTGGTTGTTTCTTACTACTTGTTCGAGTTGCCTATTAGTTTGCTACTTTTATGTTGCTTAATATGCTCAATATGGTTGCCTTTGTATTTGTATTGTCAAACATGTTTCTAAGATTTCGGTAGAACGCATGGTTGATACTCGTTTCGACCCGCAAAGTAGCCAGACTCAGGAGACAAGTATTTCTTCTTTCCAGATTCTCGGCAGACAGATATGGTTTTTCTAAACAATTCTCATTTTCCATCTTGCACATCTTTGTGGCCAGAGGTCCATATGGAAGCAGTCTCTCTACCTATGTGTAAAGGTAAGACTGTCTATAGCTTACCTCCCTAATACCCTGCGCAAAGATTGAGTTCTGTTGTTGTTGTAGTATAAATTTGTATTTTAAATTGGATTAAATATTACATTGACATGGACAGCACGTCCAATTCCCCCTTTTGTTTCCCTATTGTATCCCACTCAAGACTCAAGTAATACAAAGTCAACAAGACTCAACGAATCCCACTCAAACTAATATAAACCCTAAATAATAAATAAATAAAAACTGATCGGAAAAAATGGACCGGCCGGCAGGTTTGCTAGATGAAGCACTTAATATGCAACACTCACAAACCGGGCGGCTGTTGTTAGTTTCGGATTGTGTGGAAACTAGCGGCGCGTTCGTTTTACACCACCTAATTAAACGGTTTTTATCACCGTCTTCCGAAAATATCGTCATTTTTCTGGCCTTTGCTCAACCTTTTAATCATTATGACCGTATTCTCCGAAAAATGGTAATTTCTTTCTTGTAATATACACACACACACATATTACATATATACTAGCATTTTACCCACGCACGGTGGTGCTGGTGTTGGCGCGGTGTGGTGGTGGCGGGGTGGTTATTATTATAAAAATAATTAGAGTAGAAGGGGTAGTGTAACTATTTTAGGGGTTGATTGGTTTATGTTGTAATTATCTATACTTATATTATAAAGCAGATTACTTCTAGATTTTCAACATTGATTTTAAATAATCCCCTACAAACCCCTCTCATCTATTCTATATTTATCTAAAATAACTATAATACCCTTTCTCTCTACTCAAATCTCAACCAATCATTTTTTTCTCTCTCCTCCATAAATCATTTATTCCTCCAATTCATTCAAAATCTTTTATCTCAAAAACCGTACATCAATAAATTATAAAAATTGTATGGGTGTTCTTAAAATTTCATGCTCTTTCATTAGAGATGTCATTCAATATACTTTCGACAAATTTTTAGATCTGAGGGCGGAACCCGTACGGCTAAGGCATTTAACTATCATACTCTATCACATATCAACTCCTATAACCTATCATACTCTATGACCTAGGTATCACCCCACCATCTTACCGCCGCAACGCGCGGGTACTTGCTCTCGTTTCATTAAATGTTATTAGGTATTTTAAGTGAGAATGTTTAAATTAATGAATAAAATAGAATATTAATTAATTCATTAAGGGTAGAAATGGGGACATTTTTTATGAGAAAGAGTGTGGAAAAGTATCAGGTAAGAGAATGCGATAATTTTTATAAAGTAGTAGAGATATGTATTGTTTTTTTTTTTTTTAGTATTATTAGACATAGAGTTATAGAGACAGAAAATTTATAACAAATAATGTACCGAATTTGTGTTTATTTGAACTTTTGAAGGGACACGAGTTATATACAGAGTTAGCCGTGTAGATAAGTATTTGTAGATAAAGAGTGTAGTTAATTTTAATGCTCTAAAATGTCACAAAATGTAATACTTGCAATTTGATGATGCGGCAGTCGTAAGAAATGACTTTTCGGTGCTTTATAGTTTGAGCATCTTTTGTCTGTTAGAAGTCAAGGGAAACGGTTTATGCGAGAACAATTAAATATACAAATTTGTTGCTGCTACAGGGATGCAACTTAGCCGTGCAAAGGGAGAATAAAAGATTCATATTTTTTGACATGCTTATGCTGGAGTGTCCAGGTGAGAATATCAGGTGAATGTTGTCCTACTAAATGTTAATCTTTTCGAGCTAGTACGGAATTTGGAACGAGATACTTCTTTTATGGCTTTTTTTTTTTTTTTTTTTTTTTTAAAACAGTATCGTTATAAATGTCTCTTAAGCACCACTTAGTAACTGATATCAGATAATTGTAAGATTGATAAATTTGGGTTTCACGTGTTGATAACAGATGGCGGAGTTGAAGGTGGATTAATTGCTTTGTTTGGTAATATTCAAAAAGCTGTTGAAGTCAATTCGTTAAAGAAAAACATTATAATTATGATTGATGATATTTCTCTTCTGGAGGTGGCTGCTAATGGTTCTACAAAAGATGTCCTGGATTTTATGCATTATTGTCACACATTAACCACACAGTTTGTAAGACACTGTTTGGATTTTGAGTTTTAAGTGCCTTCTACATTTTGCTACACAACATGATGTTGATCTGAATGTTTGTTTTCACAGGGTTGTACAATTGTTACTGTTGTTCATGAAGATATCTATTCAAGTGGAGAAGGATTAACCCTTCCTTTACAAATGGAGTACCTTGCTGACATCACTATAAAGACAGAGCCTTTGATTACTGGTTTGGCTGCAGATGTCCATGGGCAGGTATTTGTTATTATTTTGCTTCCTCTGGCCAGTCATAGTTCAGTAGTCCAAACGCATGACTTACGAAGAAAAGTAATTTTGCCTTTCCGTTTTGTTAAGGAACTCAAAGTCACTAAAAAGAAAGCAAAAATGTAGTCGATGGCGGTACCAGGAAAAAAATTTAGGACGGGGCAAAATTAAAAAATTCATGAAATATAAATCTAAAAGGGGGCAAAATGTTAAAAACATATAGGAAATTTTTTTAAATCCATAAAAAATTTAAAAATACATAACAAAATAAAATTTTTGAAGGGGGCATTAGCCCCCCTTGCCCACCCTTTAGGCAAGCCCCTGACTGTAGTGTCTTGCTGTGAGCTTGGCAATCAAAGTTAATGCGTGTTTTTAGTTTATCCGGTTTATGTGGTTGTAATTAACTAATGAATCTAGCATCCACTATAAGTATTGGTGCAATGTCGACCCATTTACTTATGAATGTGTTGATTTCTTTTATCTCTTGTCAAACAGGTAAAATAGAAAACTATATCTCAAAGATGAGTTGAAGGCCTTTCATAGTGTATTCTCTATGCATAGTAACTGCTATATATTTTATTTAAAAAGTTTCATGTTTGTTATAAGGGAGTAACATCATTTTTCAGATCCATTTGACATGCCAGTTACTTATATGTGGATGATAAGTTTTGGACAGAGTGTTCCGTTCAACCCTACCTGGTCTGTGCCAAAATCGACTGTTTTAGACCTGGACTGTAGCACCCATTACCTAAACTAACTCAAGCCATTTATCTTGTCCGCTTTAAACAATATTACATACTCATAAGTTGTCAGCATGCAGTTGACAGTATTGAACAAGGGAACCACTGATGGATCAGGAAGCTCAAAGGGCAAGATACATAATTTCCGTTACAGGGTCAAGGAAAATTGCGTGGATTATTTCTATCCAGGGAGCTGCTCTTGAAAATATGTACCATTCTGGTCAAATCCTTTTTCACTAGTGTCATGTATTTGCATTCAAGATAGTATTTTTTTTAATTCTAGAATCTAGATGATCTGTAGCTCCAATGAACTAGGGATTGCCGACTGTTTAAACCCATTTTTTGCATCAGTTTTTTGTTTAAGTTGCAAGATAGGTGAAATTAGTTTTTGTTATCAGGCTGGGTGTTTTGTTTGAAGGTCATTTTTGATGGTAATTATTGTCAAGATATGCATTCGGTTGTAATGGATATTGCATTTCAATAGCAAAATTGATGTGTCAATAGATGATGCATGTGTTCATGCATTGTCCCATGTTAGTTTTTTTTTCTTACGGCAAGTTGGATCATACATGAGCCGCTGACCCAGCCGATGATCTCTATTCTTTAAGTGCCCATACTTTTTTCTTTTTTTGGTTACATGTGTCATCTAAACCCAAGACCTTCTCATTACTAAGTCATTGGACCACTTGGATTGAGGGTCATTGATATTGTCCTTTTTGTTGGTTATAAGACTATTAGGAGTAGCCCTTTAAAGGGCATTACCTTACCAAAAAGTGCTTGAGAACGCCATTGAATGCCCCCGGGAGGAGTTCCCGGCCATAAATTTGCCTTTTCCCTTAACATTTTGAACACCCTTGGGGGGGGGGGGGGGGGTAAGGGGATTCCGTGTACTCTAAGAAAAGATGCGCATGACTGGGCCTTCGGGGCATGTTTCGTCAAGTCGTAGTTTATAGAAGATTTTGTTTTGTTCATTATAACCAACTGATTCAACACACCTGATTATAAAGGATTAAATTAATTTTTTATCGAACAAATCAATACATAGCTCAAATCTCAATGAGAACTGATAGAAACTCATGTGTAGTTTGGTCTATAATTGATTCATGTTTTGTGTATTTTTGTTTTACAGAGTCCCGATGTTTGAGTTTGACCACAATGAATTGTTTTACACGTGAAGCTTATTAGTAGTTATCCTCAGTTTTCGCCCGAATTTCTTGCAACAATGCACCATATCTTTATAAAGATTAAAAAATAGAAAAAAGCAAACCCTTTTTTATGGTTGGTTGGAAAACCGAGTCTTGTGAATAGGATCGTTATACGATAAGCATATTATACTCACATGCCATAAAACAACTCAACATCGAGTTTTGCAGGGGCTTGCTCTAATCCTTTGATACTACTGGTAACACCGAGCATTAACACGCCCTCACGGTGTACGACATGTTTTTGGCAGAATGACGAGAACCTCCTGGAGTCCTGGTAGGTCACGTCAACCTACATAAGGAGTAGGAGTGTTTGAGATTGATTATTATTTTCAATTTCCATAATCAATCATTTTGTGGTTCGAATTTCACATGACCGTCTAAGGTTCTGTTATAGACCACATAAGATATTTATACTATGTCATGGTACATGTATGTGAGTATGTTCTTTTCCGGGATCTTGTTGGAGGTATGATATTAATTGAGTTTTAAATATGTTCATTTTCTTGGATTTTTTGTCGACAAAGTACCACAAGTTTGCACATTCTTACCTTGGCCGGAAATACAAGGATCGGATTCTTAAAGCTTACTTTTCATGATTTGTTTTAGTGTAAAAATGTCAATACTTATTTGTTAAATAAAGACCTGACACTTGTAAGTGTGTTAGTTTTAACAATTAAAAAATGTGAGGAATTAGATTCATCAGCTCTTCCCACTTGACTGGCTTGCTTATCGAATCACACCGAATTCATAAAAACACATATAGAACTACGGTAGACTGGTAACAAGATTATCAAAATGACTTGCTCACATTAATAGATAATCTTGGACAATAGTTCAAGAACATCTAAATACCTAGAAAGGTTCTATATAAGAAAACTCCAGGCACAAACAATATTAAGCAACACAAACCGAAAACTGAAATTGGAAAAATCATTATTAGGATGAACATAATATAGGAATGTCCAGGAGAAAAAAGATTTACTGCTAGAGACGGGTGGACTATATGTTTTAATTCAAGATTTGGTTGAATTCCATTCTTCTAAAATCGTTCATTGCATCCCCTCGTATCTTGAAACGTACTCTTCATATCTACAACACTGCTAACCTTGATTTACTTATTTGATATCAGAAACAAAGTCAAAGTCAGCCGTTACGAATCTGCATCCTCATTATTGACCCCATTAGCCCCATGTCGAACAAACTGTCCACGAATACGTGGTCTCTGTTCTGCTAGTCTCTTCCTGCTTTGGTACCGGACCTTCAAAAATCACCAGATAAAAGCCGGTTAGTTTCACTGTCAAAGGTATGCCCGGATTTGTGTTTTCAGGCTTATAATTTGATTACTTCTAACCATGAACCTCTTAGTTTCTAATTTTAAGCAAATAATAACTTAGTTCTCAAACAATGAGTTGTCCATTGGATATTCAGTTTCATACCAACGACAAAAAGGGGAGAAAAAGAATATCTGGCTCCATTTCATAAATTGTCTTCTTAATCCAAACTAAGTCACTTTGGTCATCCACTTATTTGATATAGGGATGATTCCACAAACAGTCAACATACTTCCACGTGTTTACCAACAATAGCGACATACTTAGAGAATTATCAAGAATTACTGTTTGTTTTTTTTACAACCAATCATAGCAGCAATGAGATATATTGGGTAGCTATAAGCCTGTGCTATGATTGATAAATATAATATTACCATGACTGGTAAGAAAATGAAATTGTTGCTATCACTGGTAAACATGTGAAAGCTTGTTTAAAGAAAGTATATACCTTTTTCTCAAAACATCTTTCCTTCCTCTTCTGACGAAATTTATTAAGGGCGACCTCTCGCTGAGTTAAGCGTTCTTGATCCAAACCACTACCTCTTCCACTCCCGCTTCCACTGCCATCTCCATCATTACAAACCTTTGCGACACCATTATCTTTTTTAGCAGGAGCATTATCCATTTCAATCTTACCACCTTCAGCCACCAGAGCAGAGCTGCTTCCCTTCTGCCAACTGCTTCCATTTTCACCATTGCTCTTATTATTACTTCCTGATGCACTACCATAATTAGCAGCATTTCCTTCAGCTGAAGCTGTCAAGACATTAGACACCATATTTCTCAAAGATCCATCATCGGGATCAACCATTTTCTGTTGCTGAAGTTTATGGACATGATGGTGGTGGTGGTGATAGTGGTGATGATGGTGGCGGACTTGCACCTGCTGCTTTGATTGTCCAGCAGTGGTCTTAACTCCATCCCCATCCTCAGCAGCAGACGGGATGAGTGGTTCAAGGGTGGAAGTATGGTTGTGGGTAACGACAAGAGTGGTATTTTTGGGAAGTGGTTTGTTGTCTGGTTTGGTAGTGAAAGCATTGTTGGTAGTGGACCCCATATCATCACTGCCATGGGAACGTTGATTAGGTGTTCCATTTGAATTAGATTGTAAGTTATCAGGCTTTGCAGCTTCTGAGCTGATACCAAGTGGCGAGCAGCTGCCCACAATCCCGGTTGGAGCCTGGTTAGTGTTTGATACAGTGTTATACCTGGCATAGAAATGATCATTAGCACACAAACACTAAAACGTAGTTAAAAGGTGTTTCAGTTCAACATAAAGTGAGTCATCAGCTTTGACATGTTTTATTACCCATTTCACACACTGATTGCATCCTCTACAAATAATATACCTTGAGAATGCTGAATGGTCGGAGTGACGTAAAGCAGTCCGGTCTTGGGCACTAGCTTCAGCATCCTGCACATCTCTTGGCCTCTTCAAACTGAGCTCGAGGGCAGGCGATTCCTTTGAATAATATGAAGATTTATCTTCAATGTTAATATTCTTGAGCAAGTGGTTTGCTTTTAAAGCTTCCATATGGGTATTACTTATCTTGGTGGGACCAAGAGGTTCCTTCTTTGGTGCACCACTTTGGCAACCAAGTTGCATAGCAGTATCAGACTTTTCGCCCCCTTTCTTTGAGTTTGTGTTGTCCACTCCCTTTTTGTTTGTGTTTTCAACCACAAAATTTGAACTTTTAGGCACTCCAATCTCCAAGTCTTTTCCCATTTCAATAATTTCTACAATAGCAAAATTTAGATCTTAACATAATAATGATGCATTTGACTATGCACAACTAACATTCCTTACGGAAAGAAAAACTAACGGGAAGAATAACTATCTATTAAGGCAGCTAGTTTCACATAAAATAGTGACGGGAAAATACACAAGTATCTTTTCCAAAATATGGCAAAATGACTAATTTAAACAGGATGAACTGAACCAAATAACTCTTTCTTATCCATCCTTTTATTATGATTAGCAAAACTTGTTTACTACAACAATAATCTAAACTTTTTGATAAAGTGACTGCATGCTAAAAATGCTTTACATGACTTCCAACCAGTTTATTTTTTAGTTAAACCTTTTAGCTTAACCCATGCGGCCCATTAAAGAGATACATAACCCAAACCAACCCATGTATATTTAATAGGGTTAAGATTACCACATCTTATTCAAAGTATAATGGTGCCAGATTGCTTATATGTCGGACCAGAATGCTTATGAAATATTTGGCACGTCATATGTTGCCATGTTGGTAAATAAGTTATTGGATCTATAGTTCGAATATATTTTCAAATAACTAAAGTTTGTGAAACTCACTAACTAGCTTCGAAATTAAGCAATAGCGATGAATTACCTAGTTTATCATCCTCCGTTAGATCCTCTCTATTGGCAATCGCTAATCGCCAATTGTTCTTACATGTTTCAGGCCTTGCAGCCAGAGCATTGGTATCACGAGGATTTGGTACTTCATCATACAAAGACTTTTCTTGGGAGCTATCAACTTCCACAGCCCTTTTTGGCCAAGAACTCTAGATAATAACAAATATAACAGTATTTAGGGACAACTTAATGAAAAAAATCATCAAATTTACAATTGGAAAATAATCATACAGATCAGGAAAATTCACATATGAAGAAAATAGAGGCAGCAATTTAGATCCGTTATCATATAATTGCTAGGTGATTTGTAGTCCATATTACTTCGATAATACAAGCCACTATGTGTTGTCCTAGTGATATTGTACCATGTTATGTCTTATGTGTGTAGTAATTTTATGTGGTGTACAAGTCACCTTCCCTTATGAATGGGTCAATTCGGCTTGTGTCATGGGTCAATGAGCACATTGAAAAACTTGGCTGAAAGTGGAGTGGGACGAAATGATCCCGCAAGGTCAAAGTATATATTAACGCAGAAAGCCGTAATTATATTATTCACAGATCTAGGGTAGCAATCCCACTGTTTGAAATAAATGACGGATTAATGATTTACAGAAAAAATGAAAATGGAAGAGAAAAGGAACCATTAAAAAGATAACGTGTAGGCCTACTTGTTTAGTGGTGGTAAGACCTCTGCTCTTAGCAGAATAAAAAGTGCCAGAAAGTGTTGAAAAGTGCAAAAATAAAGTAGCGTGCCACGAAATGGATTTGCAAATACTGATTATTGTAAAGGGAAACTAAAAAAAAAAAGCAGAAACTATAGTACTCCTAACAGTTTTAGACATTAGCTCTCCTAAGTCCTAAGTCCAAAGACTGAAAATAATTATTATCCAATGATGGATAAATCGTTATGAGGCTATATAAAACCGAATTAAACATCTTCTAAAATAAGGAAATTAAAACAGATAAAAGACAACCCTTAATAAGTAAATTAATTGGCCTTGGAGGCTTGAACCCCTATTTTATGTGCCTTTGGTAATTATCCCCCCACTTCTGACTTGCATAATTCATATCAGAGTAGTGGTAATATTATTCATTGAAAATTTACCTGAGTTCCACTTCCATTATCGCTGCCACCCTTCGCGTTCAGTTCAATGCTGATGTCATCATCCTCATCACTGCTATCGCTGTCATCACCTGACTCCTGGGCTCTTTTTGATTTTGTAGATTTGCGATCGCGTATGCCACTCACACTCCCACTTCCACTCCCACTACCGGTAGACTGCTGAAACACATGAAAAATTAAAGCAAAACAGAAAAAGATTTCTTTAGTTTCTTGGCGACATTTGTTTGAAAATTTCATATGGACAGACGAGCATACTGGATAAGTAGTAGCTCAAATCTAGTACACTCCACCCCACAATAATAAACATACGAAATCAGAACACACCTGAAGCCGAAGTCCAAAACTTGTCCGATTTTAATCATACATAAGCACCATAACAACTAAATAAATTAACTCACACTGTGACATTTCATCCATACATGCCGCCAGAGGTTTTTTAGCTCATTCTTTCGAATAGGCTTGACTAAAAAGTCAACTGCACCTTTGGATAAACAATTAAAGACTATACCCATTGAGTCATCGGATGACATCACTGCACGTAAAACTTGTTAAGTACAAAAGTTGGAATTTCAAAGATATGTTGAAACCGGAGTTAGTGAAGTTGCAAGATTTCCAAGGAGAGTAGGAAATAAACTCACTTATCACTGGGAGATTCTTGCGGGTAACATGGCTCATGATCTTCGTTAAGAGACCGATACCAGACATATACGGCATGACTACCTCAGTTAAAACTAGATCGATTTGCTTGTTTAGATCAATCAACACTTTCCACGCTTCCAGACCATTTGCCACAGCAGTAACTGTCATAAAGAAATTAATATTGGTCAGTAAACTTAAGAAAACAGGGTAAAAAAAACATTAATCAAGAAATTAATATATCCATGCTTTTTTTCTTGAATGAACTCTGCCTTGGCAATATATCCCCAATGGACAATTTTAGCTATTTGACAGATAAAGGATGCAAAGTTATGAATCATACAATCCAATATTGGGGCTAAAAACATATATCTAAACTTGCAGAGACATAGACTTATGCTCCAAACGATCTATTATCTACAGCAATTGTCTTGACTAAGATATGAACCCACAACTTCTTGGTTGATGGTAGAAACCCAATATTGCTTATAGGCCAAAAGCCCTTTGGTTCTCTTCCTTGATAAATAAGCTAATATGAAAGCGCCTAGTAAAACAAAAACAATTTAAGACTTTAGCTGACATGTTTTTTGATAATGATATTAGATGTTTTCCTCTCTTTATGTTTCGTACAAGTCTTGTTGGAAAAGTATTCATTTTTACTAGTTTTTGTGTAGAAGGAGGAAGTCTGAGAAACCAATTGCGACTTTTAAAGGCAGCAAAGTCTGAATGCATAATCATTTAGAAAGTCTGATAGGTAGATTATTTAACAAGTTTGAACACATGTATCTGTCCAATTTGCCCCTAAAATGTTAAACTAACAGAAGAATTGAGTAACTACAAAAAGCGTCTGTGGTAACGTATCCCAAGTCATGGTAACTACGGTCACAGACATACCTATATAGTAAGTGATGAGTTTATCTTGATAAACAGACAGCTATGATTAATCATACATAAATAGAAACCTTTGCAACCACACTATAAAAATTGTCATTTCTTTTACATGGTATATGTACCACAAGCAATTATTGGCAATTTAAATAGTTATAAACCTTCGTAGCTGCAATTCCGAAGCAAAGCGCTAATAACTTGACGAGTTGAATCATCATCTTCAACCAAAAGAACCTTGAGAGACCTAAGAGGCAAAAAGGTCTCCCATTGAACCACAGGTTCTTGAGGTTGCTGCTGCTGCTGCTGCTGCTGCTGTGGTTGTCTACGCTGGCTTAGCTCCTCGGGCCTAGCACTATTCACATCCTCATTGAGCCTTGACACTTCTTCTTCAGACAACCATTGACCATCAAAACCAGCTTCATTTCTCACTTCCTTAAGCTCCACACGATTATGGTGGTTAAGCTCCGCCAACCCTTTAGTTGCCGGAACATTAGTGCTCACCCCAACACACCTCATTAACAAAATTCAAATAGACTATCGGTGAATAAGGCGTTGGTTTGAGATATTAAAACTAGTTGTTTCCTTGTTGCAAAATGGCACATAATGTTTGTCTGCAAGTAACGAACCTTTTTACGAAAATCTTGCAATAATCCTGCATAATTCACTTGAGGAATCAGCAAGCATACAAAACCATTATTACATAATGTTAACAGTAAAAAATAATCTTTTGTCTTACATATTTCTTAAAAGCTAAAACTCATTATGTTCTAAGAGAAATTTAACAAATAGAACTATTTATAATTACAGTAAACTATAACTAGATATTGCACACATATACATACATAATTCATTTCAATCTTCCTAAAAAAAATCCTTTTTTTCTGCTAAAATTTTGATGAAAACCAAATAAAATAAACGTTACAATAACAATAAAATCTTGCATAATATTTAATTAAATAAAAACCATAACAAAACTAATAAAGATCCAAACTTTAACTAAAACCAACATCAAAAACATCATTTCAAGCATACCCTTTACTTCAATTACCATATATAAACCTATATATATATATATATATACATATATACACCATATAATCCTCCACAATTTTCAAGAAAACTTAAAAAATTCCAAACTTTAACTAAAATAACTTAAAAAATATTCATTTCAAGCATACCCTTTACTATAAGTTGACTCAATTACAACTACAATATAGATATATAAATTTACCGTAAATTCCGGAGAAACAGAAATCCGAAAAATTGGGCCAAAAAAAGTTCCAGGCAAGAGGACTAAATATTGAAAAAAGTTTGATTTAATTTAGAAAGTAAGTGGAAGAAATTTGTTGGGCAGATGAAGATTTTTTTTTACATATAATGAGAGATAGTTTATTGTTATTATAAAGGAAAATTTTGGGATGTTGAAGAAGAAGATAATAATTAAATTATTTTTATTATTCGATTTATGATGATGACGTGGAATTAATCAAGGGTGTAGGATATGACACGTAGGATGACACGTAGGAAGATCAATATACGGGCTGAGAATTGTTTTGGGGCGGATTTGCGGATCTTTTTAGATCCGATTGTGTGTGGACACGTGGAAGCCTGTGTGGTTAGTTAAAGGTTCTTGTTTTACTTTTTTGGGGCCAGGATTAAACGATTAGATAACGGAGAGGTAACGGAAGGGTTGCTTCCCGTTATGTTTGGGTGGGAAATTCTGTGATTATTGACGAAAATAGCCTTTTGTAACAAGGTGATTAATTTGCTAGATTTGTAAAAAAAATTTAACATTGGTGGTTGGGCTAAGCGGCATGCCTCTTTATCGTCTGATAGAGATCGACCATGTCACCAGCACAGTCAATTCGAGGGCATGATTGACAGTGGAAATCCCACTATCGTTTTAAAGAAAACTAGCTAAATTCTGATGTATTAAGTCATGATATATCTATACTCTTTAATCAATTAACACTTTCTTTTTCTTTATTTTTTAATTTTAAACTTTTAATAAAAAACCCATAATGTTTTTTTCAAACAACTTTCTTTTATCTATATCTGACTATATTATAAAACAAAAAACCTCTAAATTTTTAACATTGAACTTAAATTTTCAATATTGATTTTTAGTACTTCTCCAAAATGTCCCTCCCATCTATTCTATATTTACGTAAAATAACTATAATACCCTTTCTTTCTCCTCAAATCTTAACCAATCATTTTTTTTCCCTCTCCTCCATAAATCATTTTATTCCTCTAACTCTTTCAAAATCTTTTATCTCAAAAACCGTATATCGATAAATTATAAAAATTATATGGGTGTCCTTAAAGTTTCAAGTTCTTTCATTAGAGATGTCATTTGATATACTTTCGATGAATTTTTAAATCCGATGGGGGAGCCCGTACGGCTAAGGCATTTGGCTATGACACACTATAACATATCATCTCCTATGACTTATCACACTCTATGACCTATCACCCTCACCATCTGATCGTCACAACGCGCGGATACTTGCTCTCGTAATTAATCAATATACTTAAAATACCCTTAGTTAAATAATCTGTAACATCTATCTCTCAACTATTGAAATAACTGCACTCTCATTTTTTTTACCAATTATCTTGATATCAATGACCACATCACCACCACCATCCGTCACCACCATTACCCCACCGCTACCACCGTGGTCTTCGCATCGTACGGTGTCTTTTGTCTAGTACTCGTATAAGATTAAAAAGAATAGAGAGAATGAGTTGAGTAAATGTATTTTTGTCAGATTTTAAACATACTTTTAACAATAATTAATAATTTTTTAGAAAAATAATTATTGTGCTTAATTAGTATGCTTAAAGATAGCTTTAAAAAGAAGATCAAGTCATGTGACAGAATCAAAAATAAATATAATAAAAGAGAATTAGTGAAAAACAAGTATCATATAATGTATGAAGTAGACCTATTTTTAGACATATAAATTAAACATATATATATATATATATATATGTCATTTTTATAGACATCTAATTGCAATGACGTTAAATTAGTATTATAATAATGAAAATATCTTATGGTGGGTGAGTGTCCCTTTAATTTGTTTGCATGATGTTGCGAATTGATTAATATAATAAGAAAAATGATAATTTGATTTTATTGGTGTGTTTAAAAGTAAATTTGAACAAAGAAATCAAGTCATGTAATAAAACTAAAAGTAAACATGATGAATGTCAATAATAGAATTATGTATCATGTATTATTTATACATGACTATTAATTTACTATATATTTATTAAATAGTAATATAAAGATGTATTGTTGTTAAAGTAAGAAAAAATGATTTGAATGATATTATAGTTTACAGTTTACATCATTTGATTTAAGTTGTTTCAAATGAAAAATATTCTTGTGAAAGTATAATAACATAAAACTACTTTGAAACATTTTTTTACCTTATAAGCTAATGTGTATACATATATTCTACTTTTGAATATATCAAAAATTATTAGTACAATAAGATAAAGATGTAAAAAACATATACTCTGCGTAGTATCTAATGGGTATTGTTTTTTTTTTAACAACGGAGTTTATATTAATATAGTATCAAAATACTAAAAAGTATGACGTATACACAATAGAAGAGTTAATTTGGATGAATGAATAAATAAAAACAATTGAAGAGTTTATTGTTGGGGATACGCAATCAATAATGAAAATATAAACAATAGAAGAGTTTATGTTTACAAAGATTATACTAAATTATGAAAAGACGAATACTTAATCTAACTGCTCTAATCTGATGAACGAATAGCTTAAAAATTCAAAAGTCTTCCAAGAAAAACCTCTCTAGAAACGCTAAATTTGGATGAAAAATAAGTTGGTTCATATTAGGGCTCTTTGGTCATGTATATATAGGCATTTTAAAAATCAAACCCACCGGCTAATACGATGCACCATATCTTAACGAGATGCGACACACCGGCTCTAATTCGAAATTGTTGCAAAACGTGTAAGGCCCATGGATACGTCGATTAATGTTATTCTCAATTTCTGTCCCTTTTCGTTCTCAATTCTCATAGATGTAGCAATCGAACTTAGAAGCTTTTGCATATGGGCTGAAATATCTTAAAGTAGTGTAATATATCTTTATAGCGTAACATATTTCCTCATTCTTTTAGTTTATATGATGTTGTCGTTTTGTTCGGTTAGACAATCAGTTCAACTTACTTCAAACCAATTATTTTCACATGTGAAAATCTTGAAATGGTAAATTTATTGGACACATAGATATACAGAAAAATTGGAAAGAGCAACACCATGTTGACGGGGGTTAAAGTATCGAGATGGTCCAAGAAAAGTGATGTTACTAAGATGGATGCCAAACTTAATCTAGATATTTATATTTAACATGCCTTAATCATTCCTATAACTTGTTTTAGTGCCTCAAATAAATGCCATACATATTTCAATTTGGCCTGTTTGAGGTTAAGGTTAATTATGGAGCACATGTTTAATTTTATGGATTTGATGCTTTTTGATATTTCTTTATTTAATATTTAGGTTATTAGGTACATAAAACTCATTTATCAGACGTTATGAAACATACATTTTTTTTTTTCCAGAATTTGAGCCATTTCCGACATATATATTTAACAATTTTATCAAATTACATCGTAATAGCCGGTAGGCGGGTAACAAGTTGTGCCGCTACCCCTTTCTGAATTGCGGAACCTAATCTACTAAAAACAAACCCATATCCCCCTGGAGTCGGGATATTGCTATGGATAACCCGTTGAACCCTAGACAAGAACGAATTGCTTATGGTGCCAAGGAACCAAAGGTATCAAAAGTTAGGGGAACAAATACATGTTGATTCTCTTCACACGCTTTGACATGCTTATTGACTTTCTTCGCTTCAGCTTTTCTCATTGTTTGTTCAGTTACAAAATCATTATCCCTCAAACCAGCTAGAGGGGATACTCCTGTGAGGTCAACACATGCGTGTTTTCCCCCTACCCAACCAAAGACGAGCAAATCTGCTGGTCGCAGAGTAGATCTCCCTTCCGCGGGATTTGTAAGGAAGTTCATGGGGGCCTCCTTTTTGGATGCGATCCCAGCTCGCCTTAAAATGTCCCATAGAACGTCCCGCATCCAATTGTGTCTATATTTAAACCCGGGCAGCTCCTTACAATGAACCACATGTTCGTCATACTTATCCAGACAGGCCTTGCAGCAGACATGACATGTTTCGTCTTCAGGGTACATGGGAATCATCAACCGGTACTTAAGGATGGCCCTATACTCAACTGCAGACATGCATTGGCCCAAACCGTCAATTAGGGTAACTGTCAAAAAATCCTAAGCATGAGGACCTTGCAGGCATTCAATAACTACCTTTTGGCGGGGTGACAGACCAAAAACATCTCCTAGACCCCGTGCGATTTTGCTAAAGAAGGCATTCGCCAAAGTTTCTTGAGGCTTGGGGGGGGGGGGGGGGGGGGGTACTTATCTAAGAAACCGCCAAAATCATTTCTGAATTGTGTTTGTTTATGTACTGCATTTGCTTGATTCATTCAATCCTTTCTACTTTGTACGTGACCAAAATACATGTTTTGACTCAGATTTTTTGCTACACAATAGATAAATGGTGGTAAGATAACGTCGTACTAAAGTGATCAGATTAACATTTTGTATCCTTGTAAATATGTGTTTGTGAGAGAGAAAGTTTTGATTTTTTAAATTTATTTACACTTTTAAACATTTTTAAGTGTGAACAAATTAAGAATTATTATTTTTTTTACTTTTTAAAATTAAGTATAAATAAATAACATTTTTGTTATAGTGAAAAGGGTAATTGGATAGGAACATCTGTCCAGGTGAATCTCAACCACTTAATAATCCCTTGATTATCTCAAGTTTGCCTTTGACTAGACTCGAACCCAGGATCCAGGTGAATCTCAACCACTTAAAAATCCCCTGATTATCTCAAGTTTGCCTTTGATAAGACTGAAACCTTAAATCACTGCTGGAAAATGAAGACTAGTGGTCACTGGGCTATTACTCAATAGTTGCAATTTTGTCATAGTGATATCATATGTATGTATATTACGAGCATTAAAACTAGTTTGTATGTATATAACAAAGGGTGATTGGACAACCGCTATTAGTTTATCACAAAAACGAGATACAAGAAATAATTATTGTCACCCTAACCCTATCGTCTAATACTTCTTTTGTCTAATTCCTAAAGAAACCAAAAAAACTTTCTTCATATTGTGTTATATCGATATTGACTTAATTTCCGACATCTTAAAACTACAATAGAATATGATGCGACTTTCTTGAATAGCAACATGCCTTATACGCCATTATTTCTATATGATTCACATGGCGGTTCTCCCAGATATGGCTCAACAGTATTATGACACTAGACGATCGTTTTAGGCCTCAATATTTTGTGTATTAGTCTTAATGTTGGACTAAGTATTATTATATAATTTGTATTAAAGTAACATCATTTTGGTTTTACATCAATATCTGAATCTTATTTATTATTAGTAGTTCAATAACAAAAGTCGTGTTACTTTTTTTTTACATTTTTTTTAATTTTAATTTATATGGTAATGGACTAAGCCCCCAAAGTTGATTTCGTTTAAGACCTTTAAAAATGTTAAGCCGCCACTTGCCGGTTCATACTTAAATTAATTAACACGTTTTATGACAAAAACCCACTACATAAATATTATGAGAAAAAAAAAACGGATTGGGAGTCTTTATGATGCCATTCTAATTAAGCACATGCATAATCTAATTATGTAAAGTAAACGTGATTAAAATTTTGACCTCAGAAATCAAAGTATGTTAGGTTTATACAGATAACTATAGGGAATAGAATTCGCATTTGAAAAGAATAACTTCACATGGTGTTTGTTCACTAAAATTTTGGTGTCACCACAACTCACAAGCAAAAAGATTTTGGCATCTTTTGTGTGGCCAAAAGGCCATTTACTAGGATTTGGTGAAACCATATAAAGCACAAGTGTCTAGCTTCCAATCTATTCCTAATTTGAGACGCCAATGGGCTCCATTATTGAATATCTTAATCTTCCTTTTTTTTAAGTGGCAGAATATCTTAACTTAACTAGCATCACATATTGAAAAGTCCAAACCTTAGAAGTCGTTCGTATTACTAGAGGCTCTATACAATTTTTATCGATAGCCAATGAACCACATAGTGAAACATTTAAGTTTTACTCATAAGTCAAATGTTTAAATTTCATTTGGGAGAAGTTGAGAACAACGGGTGTTTTTGAAATAGTTTTATTGGATAATTGGGTCCGAGTCTCTGACTGAGTTGACGCTATATGTTGTGTGTCACCCCAACGAAGTTTCAAATTTCGTACGAGTAATATATATAAAAAAAAAATGTAGACCGTTAAAATATATATATATATATATAATTTATCAAATGATCATAACTTTTATCTGAAATATTTTATATCTGCTGCTTCTAATATTACCATTATATGAATTATATAAAAATATTCTACAAATAGTATTCTTGACATCATGAATAGGCAGAATTAGCCGAATAGATAGTTGATTGTGAATTCCTTTGAATTGACCGTTATTGATTTTTTGCCACAAAATACTCTAGTTATGATTACAAGTGTAGTTTGTTACTTTCTTCTTATTATATTTTAAAAAAAAAGGAATAATGTTTTACTAATAATTTTATCATTCTATATTTCTATTTACTATTTGAACTTTGATCAATCCGACAACAATATATACATATTATCTTACTGTTAGCATTATGTTTGGCGGAATATAGCGGTAACAACTTTCAGTAAATCATCAAGTTATTGATGTTAAATGATATTTGAAAAGAAAAGGTTTTAGTTTATTCATTAATTTAAATTTAAAAATCTACCCCTATATATCTATATATCTTTAATGAAATAACTAATAACAAAGAAAATTACATTTTTGGTCTTTTAAAGTTGACAGGATTTTTAGTTATTGCACTTAAGTTAATTAATTACAGAAAAAAACCCTGAAGTTGGTCAATTTTTTCAATTTTTACTCCGTGACTAATAGCCGTCGATTAGGTCCGTTTAATGAGGAGAAAATTCGTCATTTTACCATGATCCATTATTCTTCTTCTTCCACACTCAAATACAAACTCAGATTTTCTAAGTAATACGTCGGAAAAGTTAAATTCGCAATATCTCTTTCTTTTCTTCGATTCTAAACACGAGACTGGTACGAAAAATGTCAGAATAGAAGTTTGAACAAACCCTAACCAAAAGATTTCTGTACTAACGATTGTCGGAAAATTCAGAAACTCACCGGAAAACTAAAAATGGCGATTACTCACACGTTTTTTCGAATCAGGACCCAAAACAAGTTGCAATCAACTTAGAATTCAATCGCGCATAAACCTTAGTCGAAATAAATTCGAATTACAGTTCGCCAAAAAAACTTGACTTCGTCGGAAAAGTGTAACCGTTAACCAAAATAAACTGATCGAAGAATTGAAACCATCATCATGATCATAATTCGACCGTGATTAAAACTTGATGAATTTCATATTGATTTGACAAAAAGTGACTACGAGATTTATGAAAGAAGTTACGAAAAACTTGATAAATATAAGGGATCATGGTGAAATGAGGAAGCTGCCCCTCACTTAACGGACCTAATAGACGGCTGTTAGTCGCAGAGTGAAAAGTGAAAATATTGACCAACTTTAGGGTTTTTTCTGTAATTAATCCACTTAAGGACAATAACTGAAAATCATGCCAACTTGAGGGACCAAAAATGTAATTTTATCTTAATAACATAAACCCCTCAATCCTTAAAATAACTACACAACCTCCTTTAACATCAAAAATTTTTACATTCATCGCCATTAACGCCCCCACCACTCACCAGCGCCACCATTTATCGCCACCGCCTTTGTCACCACCATCCCGCCCGCTACCACATCTCTGCTGCATTGTGCGGGCATATGACTCGTTTAGAAATAAAGATTTTCATTATTTTAGGAGTGATTGTTTAAAATAATGATTAAATTAACGTGTTTGTTCCACATGCCATATAGCTAGGGATGACAACGGGGTGGGGATTGCCGTGGATCTCAATCTCCATCCTCGTACCTGATTTTCAGTTTCAATCCCCATCCCAGTCGGGTAATTAAATTACATCCCCATACCCGTCTCATCAGGTATCAGGGATCCCCGCCGAGTATCGAGATACCTTTTTTGAATGAACATGAATATATCTTAATAAAAGGTATGTAGGAGAATGAGTATTTTGACATTTTCTTACTAGTATAAACAAATTAATATATATGTTAAGTATAACACATAAAAAGTATTAAACAAAAGCTTTAAACTTAAAATTGATTCTAAAATATAGATAAGAATTTAAAGTGATTCTAATAAATATATATAGTGTTTTTAGGTTTTGGTATGGGGATCGGGGATTTACGGGTTCCCATCCCCGTCCCCGTTTCCATAGGGGATTAGATTTACATCCCCATACTCGTCCCCATCTTCGGTCAACTCGAGGATTCCCCGGGTACGAGTATTTTTGCGATCCCTACATATAGCATTGACTACACTGTCACCACTTGCATCATTATGGTTAAGTAGATAGCCAATTGAGAAAAGTAGGCAAGTAGCTATGTTTAGCCATGAAATCTTGCGTCATTGACAGATGTGATATCAGGAAAAAATTTTGGAGGGGACAAAATTAAAAAACTCATGAAATATAAATCTAAAAGGTGGTAAAATGTTAAAAACCTATAAGAAAACTTTTAAAATCTAAGAAATTTTTTAAAATACATAACAAAATTTAAATTTTGAAAGGGGCATTAGCCCCCCTTGCCCCCCTAGGCGTGCCCCTGTTCATTGATCTTTTTGGTTGTGTTTGTTATTGATGTAGCCGGGTTTATATGGAATAACAGTTAATCAATGTAAATCTGAATTTCTTAGTATGGGGTTAAGTGCTCCATTATCTAGATAATTTAATTTAATAGTATGGGGTTAAGTGCTCCATTATCTAGATAATTTAATTTAACAGTGATCAAATTCTTTTATATAAATCATAAATCAGTCAGGCCTCAGCCAATCGTGCAGTTTTTCCTAGCTCTTCTTCACTGTCATATCAGTTTTTCTCTCTTTTTAAAACACCTCTTCCTACTTACTACCAACCCTATCTCTTCCTCACCTATTCCCCATCTCTTCCTCAACTTTTATTTATTCTTTTTTTATTTTTATCTTAAAATAACATAAACTTAATTTTATTAAAAAAAAATTACATTAATAAAAATAAACGACATTACAACTAAACTTGAAACAAATTACATAATTCAAACATTACAATTAAAATCAAACATAGATAAAATTAAAACATTACAACTAAAGTTAAAACAACACTACTAAAACGAAAACTACATTATTAAAACTACGTAAAACTACTCGCGTCTTCCTCGTCTTCGCCGGCCTTGGTTGATGACATTGCCGGTGGTGGGAAATCGAGAATTGGTTGACACATATCTTGAAAGGGTTGATTTTGGTTTGTTATTAGGTGAAGGTTAAGAAGGGATTTGAAAGAAAATATGTGTGTGTTTGTTGTTTGAAAGAATAATGTGTGTGTATTTGAAAGAGTGAGTGGTGGTGTTTAAATAAAAGGTAGAAAAGAAAAAAAAAATTTAAAAATGGTAAAACAAACAAACGGTCTTGTTTCAAATTAAAAAAAAATGTTTTTTTTTTTAGTTTACGTTAACTTTTGGCCCATTTGGACCCCACCCACACTCATCTTCATTCGGCGCCAGGAGGAAGCACAAAACAAGGAAGAGGCAAGAAGGGGAGTGGTGCTAACGCGGGAAGAGAGAAAGAGGGAGCCAAAACGAGTTTCTCGCCGGGGTTAGTTACTGCCTTACAAATTTGACTAAAAGATAAATAAACTAATCAATTACAAATGTTTTTCTTTAAAAGTAGGCCCATCTCTTAGAACCTTATGAGAAGGTATGAAATTGGCAGAGCCCCGTTCTTGTATGTCGAGGCGTTCTATGATGTTGTTACTTTGACTATGAAAAACAAAAATACCAATATCATTTTAATATGATACCCATATCTACGATAAATAATTATCAGTTTATAGCATTAAAAAATATAAAAGATTCAGTAGATTGCTTGGTAATTTCATTAGAACTTAGAAATATAATTCCAATTGATTTGGCCAACAATAACTAAATAACCATGAAATATAATATTGAAACCCAATTCGAAGATTCGAATGTACAATTGAAAGTCAACCCACCACACCCACCTTGTGGGCTTAATTACCATTCACAACATTTTACCTTAATAAAAAAGTGATATTAAAATCCCCAAACTTCCACCACTTGAAAAAGCACTTGCACCTTTATCATTGAATCTTATGTTCTTGACCATTGCTTCTTTGCATCTTATGCTTTGTAGAAGCTGGGCTTTACTTGTGGCATAGGCTTTATCACTTATTTTTATCACTTTTTTTATGAGCCAAACCTTTTCTTCCTAGAAACAAATAAAAGAACATATATTGCTCATGGTCCTTACTAAATCGCTAATCATGATTGTGACAAATGCTTAAGATTGGAAGTTAAGATACATGTACTTATAATTGAGACAATTATATTTCGTATGTCATTTTTGACGAGTCAAATGTGTAAAAAAGCACAAGTTAATTAAAATACAATTTCAACGGATTTATGAGAGATTTTGTGCATTTGACATTACCTCCGTTAGCCCCAAGTGTGCGCGGAAACTTGAGGTGAAAAATATGGGACTATTGTGTATCAACTTGAGGTTGAAAATTTCATCCAGGTGGTTTACACAAGAGTCATCTTTCATCCTTCACTGACGGTCCTATATGGGTGGATAATATTCGTATTCGATCTTTTAGATTGACGAACGTTATTTGTCATTCGTTAACACCTAATGCTTCCCACCTGAGAGTATTCTAGTAATTTCCAAAATATAAAAGACCAAACTTGATATTTTATCCAAAATGCCCTCATATGAGAGGCATGTATCTGGGAATGTGGAGAAAAAAGAGAGATAACAGTCGTCAACTTAAAGGATTGAACACAATCTTTTTCCATCTATAAAGAACTACTAGTGAGGTTATTTTTTTTTGAACACCCCAAGATTCAATGATCATTATTAAATCTTGACCTTTGATTTTAATCTAATGGCTATGATTCTTCTAACTTTACCCATCAAGTTATTTCAACCTGAGAGAATCTTCTTCCTATTTAAATAGGGTAGTGGTAGTTTAAATTTGGAAGGAGATTCTCTCAAGTTGAAACAACTTGATGGGTAAAGTTAGAAGAATCATAGCTGTTAGATTAAAATCAAAGGTCAAAATTTAATGATGATCATTGAATCTTGACCCTTGATTTTAATCCAAGGGTCATGATTCTTTTAACTTGACTCAAGTTATACCAAGAAACACTATTGGCAAGGTTTTAACCTTGGTCTTTTTCTCAAGAGGACAAAGCCTCTACCACTCCACCAAAATAATGATGGCTGCTAGTGAGGTTATTAAACCATAGAGATGAAAAGTGACTTTTTTGCATAAACCACATAGAGTCAGACAATTTATGTCGATAACTTTTTTTATAATATTTCTAAAAGTAAAATAAAATCTAAGTTATATGTCCGCCAATAGCAATACGGAGAAAGGTTCGACGCCGACCAAATACCCATGGTCGAAAGATCATGTTGTTTTGCTTTTTATGGTTGATACATGTTGGCATATTGTAGCTTTCTTTTTGGACACCATTTGTCATCTCTATATAATTAAGAAAAGATAGTTTTTTTTCCTAAGTGACACTTCTCTTTTCGTGTCAACTAAGCTTTTTGCTTATGTGGCATTTTCTGGTAATTTTAATGTATTCTTTAGATATATATTGACATTTAAATATATATTTTTTAGTGCTTATGTGACACTTCATTTGCCACATCATCATTTGTCTACATAGACATTTATTTTTTTAATCAGTTTTAAATAGCAAAATAAAAAAGCCATATAAAAGATTAGAACTCATGACCTTTAACTTTTAATATTATGTACATACCACTTTATTTAACTTAATATTTGTTTATTTTTTGCAAACTACAATAGATATTTAGTGAATATTAAAAGTAATTAAAAGACATTGATAATATAATTGTCTATCTTTGTAACTTATCACTTTCTATTTTGCTTTTGTATTTAATTATCTTTTGTACGTGAAATATAATTTACTTTAATAAATATAAAACTAGATTATATTAATAATTTTATCTAATATTTTACTATCCGATTATATTATTAGGGTTAAATTAGATATTTACTTTATCAATTTTACATATATTTGTAATCAACTTAATGTAATGTGTATATTATTATGTATCGCATGAGTATAATCTAGTTTTGAATATTCGTATTTGCTTACTTAAGAAAAAGTTCGCTATAAGATATTGCATTTTGCATTGGATAAGTGAATAGATAATATAGTCCTTATGAATGCATGTTTATTGTGTATATCTATATTATATTATAAAGTAGATCTTCTATGTTTACATTTTAAGTTTCAATATTTATTTTCTTAAAATGTCCATATATCAATTTTATATTTACCTAACACCATTTCTTTTTCCTCAAATCTCAACTAATCATTTTTTTTCTCTCTCATCCATAAATCATTTCTTCATCCAATTCATTCAAAATCTTTTATCTCAAAAACCGTACATCGATAATTTATAAAAATTTATATGGGTGTTATTAAAATTTAATTCTTTTTCATTAGAGATGTCATTCGATATACTTTCGACGAATTTTTAAATCCGAGGACGAAGCCCGTACGGTTAAGGCATTTGGCTATCACACTCTATGACCTATCACTCCCACCATCTCACCGCCGTAACGCGCGAATACTTGCACTCGGTCATATAAGAAGACATCACGCAGTTTATATTTTTACTTGTATTATTTTATTTTTTGATAGCATGTATTTTATTATTTGATGGTTATGAATTATTTTAGTTTTTTATCAACTATTACTTATTTTATTAGCATGTAAAGGTTCAATTTGAGAAAATAAAAAAGGTGTGATTAATTTCATAATGTCGATAACTTTTTTTTATAATATTTTTTAAAAATAAAATAAAATCTAAGTTATATGTCCGCCAATAGCAGTACGGAGAAAGGTTCGACGCCGACCAAATACCCATGGTCGAAAGATCATGTTGTTTTGCTTTTTATGGTTGATACATGTTGGCATATTGTAGCTTTCTTTTAATTTGGACACCATTTGTCATTTTGAATATTCGTATTTGCTTACTTAAGAAAAAGTTCGCTATTGCAAAATAGATGTTGCATTTTGCATTGGATAAGTGAAGAGATAATACAGTCCTTATGAATGCATGTTTATTGTGTATATTTATACTAGATTAAACTCATGCGTTGCATGGTAGATAAATGTTATTGTAAAATCTGTTAAAAACAAATAATTTATCTTTCAAATTTAATGTATAAGACTATAATATTATCGCAACAGTATATACACATGTAAATTTACTTATAATAAAAGCAATTACTTCGTAAATAAATATATTTAAACACTAATCAAATAGACTTTTTTTAATACTGTCTAAATTATATAACCATATAAAAAAAATCTAAAAAACTAAAATATACTTCATTAATAAACCATCAAGTTCATTTTTTTAAAAAAATTACATGATTATGATATTTATCACCTACTAATTATAGTTTGATCTATTATTTTGTGATCTTAAACCGTATATCTTCTTTCTTAAAAGATAACTTCTTCGTAAATAATATGTATACACACGAGTATATAACTTAATATCTACCAATATATATATAACAAGGTCCTAAATTCATTCTTAAACAAATAAGAACTTTTAGATGAATTTCATCTTTGATTTAGAAGTATTAGATCAAATTTAATTATTTCATCTTTAATTAATGACAATAATAATACTTTTACTTTATATATTTTGTCAAAATATACTCTTTTTTAATTATGTTAATATACCATAAATAATAACATCATAATAAAAATAATAATTTTATAAAAAGATTACTTAGGGAGTCATAGTCTCATAGATCGATCGATTAGTAACATAATGAAGTAATATATATTCATAATTAAATAATTAAGGTGTACATTGGTAGATACCATAAATAATTATGCCAATGTATAGTGTTTTCTTTATCTATTATGTCAAGGTATACATGTTTAATTAAGTGCTAGAGGTGTCTAGCATGTAATGATATAGTCTAATAAATTATTAGGAGTGGAATCCGTTAAGTATATCATCCTATTATCAATTACCCCTTATGATATATCACTTTCTATAACCTTTTAGTCTATCACTCCCATCAGCTACCTCTTATTAGCATCCTTATATTTTATATGAATAGTTCACTAACTCGGATTATAGAATTTTTCTTAACTTTTTTTAAAAAAAATTTATAGATCGAATTAATTAAAAAAAGAAGATGAAAAAGGTGAAAAAAATAAAAAAGACAAGTTAAAAAATAAAAAACGAACATTTTCTCCTTTCTCTTCTTAAGAACCTTCTATCTTGATCACTTCACTATATATATATATATAGAGGTTGAGTATTGTAAAACAAGTATTAAAGTAAAACAAATAGGACATGATCTTGACCCTTAGATCATGGTTAAATTGATGCACGAAGATTCACGAAGCAATTGATGTCCGACGATTTTTATGATGCATAGTGATTTTCAGTAAAGAGAGACCTATTATTTTATTTGTTTTACTTTAATACTTGTTTTATTTTACCCAAAACCTATATATATATTATATATAGGATAAGATGGTCTTACCGATTTTATGTAGAAGTGAGGACCCATAAAGATTTAACTTTTAATTCGAGCCTTTAATCAAAATGATAATGTTATTATTTACTTTTATTGGTCAATTATAACATTTGCCTTTATACTTTGAATATTTAGACCAAAGTTTTAACTATATTTTATTTTTTTAAAATGTAAAATATAATCTTTGCTACGTATAATGATCTTTTGACCTTTGCATAAAGAGAATTTTTTGATAGTGATATTTGTATTATTGGTCCCCTATAACTAACAACAAACTTTTTCAAGGCCAGTTAGAGAGAGAACAAGCTAAACGTAAATCCAAGCAAACTTCTACACCAACTTTGTTTTCTATTTTTGTTCTTCATTTTTGATTTAGATCAAATGTTATGATATAATTTAATGCATCTTAAATAATCACCTTTTAACTTATTACATCAATATATGTGAATATTATGTGAGATCCAAGATGATCTAACTTAAGATAGTTTACCTAACTTAAAGCTTAAAGATTTAACTTTTAATTCGAGCCTTTAGTCAAAATGATAATGTTATTATTTACTTTTATTGGTCAATTTTAACATTTGCCTTTATACTTTGAATATTTAGACCAAAGTTTTAACTATATTTTATTTTTTTAAAATGTAAAATATAATCTTTGCTACATATAATGATCTTTTGACCTTTGCATAAAGAGAATTTTTTGATAGTGATATTTGTACTATTGGTCCCCTATAACTAACAACAAACTTTTTCAAGGCCAATTAGAGAGAGAACAAGCTAAACGTAAATCGAAGCAAACTTATACACCAACTTTGTTTTCTATTTTTGTTCTTCGTTTTCGATTTAGATCAAATGTTATGATATAAATTAATGCATCTTAAATAATCACTTTTTAACTTATTACATCAATATATGTGAATATTAGGTGAGATCCAAGATGATCTAACTTAAGATAGTTTACCTAACTTAAAGCTTAAAGATTTAACTTTTAATTCGAGCCTTTAGTCAAAATGATAATGTTATTATTTACTTTATTGGTCAATTATAACATTTGCCTTTATACTTTGAATATTTAGACCAAAGTTTTAACTATATTTTATAATCTTTGCTACGTATAATGATCTTTTGACGTTTGCATAAAGAGAAATTTTTGATAGTGATCTTTGTACTATTGATCTCCTATAACTAACAACAAACTTTTTTCAAGGCCAATTAGAGAGAGAACAAGCTAAACGTAAATCCAAGCAAACTTCTACACCAACTTTGTTTTCTATTTTTGTTCTTCGTTTTTGATTTAGATCAAATGTAATGATATAAATTAATGCATCTTAAATAATCACTTTTTAACTTATTACATCAATATATGTGAATATTAGGTGAGATCCAAGATGATCTAGCTTAAGATAGTTTACGTAACTTAAAGCTTAAAGATTTAACTTTTAATTCGAGCCTTTAGTCAATTACACTAGGACTCTAACATGTATATCGTACTAAACAAGTTCGATATATAAAATTTTTTGAATACTGATATCATCATGATTAAACTTATGTTATCTACTATGCTATAAGCATGTTATTATTAAAGCTTAATACATTTATCTCGTATATTACGCGGGAAAATGATATAGTTTGTTTTATAATTTATAGTGATCAATATGAGACTTGTTTCCAATTTATTCATTAGTATTCAAATTAAAGATTAGATCAAATAAAAGACTACATAGAGATAAATACAAATTTATACTATTTCAATGTTAAAAAAAACAACTTAGGGATAAATAAATGACTAACTCAAAGAATTGATGGAAAGATTAAAAAGATAAATACAAAAGTTTAATTAATAATTATTATAATATTATTGCCGGAAAAAAAAAGTTATAATTATTATTAATTATTATCTACGTGGCTAGAAAAAGTAGCAAATATTTACAAAATTTACAACTAAGTAAAAATCCTAATTGTCATTTAGATAAAAGTGACACATGAGATTTTTTATATCCTTTCTTAGTTATATAGAGAGATAAGAAAATATCACGCAATTTATATTTTTACTTGTATTATTTTATTTTTTGATAGCATGTATTTTATTATTTGATGTTTATGAATTATTTTAGTTTTTATCTAACTATTACTTATTTTATTAACATGTAAAGGTTCAATTTGAGAAAATAAAAAAGGTGTGATTAATTTCATAATCTACTAATATATATATATATATATATATATAATAACAAGGTTATAAATTCATCTTTTAAAAAGCAAGGACCGTTTGATAAAATTAAAGTTTTGATTATTAACCCTTAGATCAAAATAATGATGTTATTTCCAAATTTATTATTGAGAAAACAGAACATTGGTCCTTCTATTTTATATAATTAACTTTTATTTAATAATTATACTCTATACCGGCCATGTAACTATAAATAATAAATTAAATTCAAAAATGTCATGTTGATAATGGTGAATTCGACATCTTCATATAGGGATTAATAATTTAGGAATTTTTATTGATTTCTTTCTTCTATTACTCTTTTATATTTTAAACAATTTATTTTTACAATCTACATAAAAGATTAACTGCTTTTTGTATATATAAAAAATCTTATAATCAGTTTTTTTTTTTTGCCAAATACGTTTTTTCATTATTTGCGTTTTTTAAGATAACAATCAGATAGTCTTTTCAAGATGCATATAAAAGTTTATTAGTATAATGACATCTTTGATAATAATTTGATATGTAAAAAAAAGACTACCACACAATTGTTTATATCATTATACATATTTATGTAAAATTGCTTTTAAAAATTCAAAAAAAAAATAATTATAAACACAAAAACACTTTTTGAGGCTAAAAACCTTAAGGAAAAAAAAAACAAAGTTGAATTCTTAAATGAAAAATGATCAATTAACCTAACTAATACTTTAAGAATTTGGTACGTGGATTCCATTAGGTTTTTTTCTTGATTTTATTCCTTAATTCTTCCACATGTCATAGTCTTATAATTAGGTTGACTTTAAGGCATACGAGTTAAGTTAATTTATCATTATCCTTCTTAAATAGATGTGAAAAAATATCTATAGCTCAATTGGGAGATTGATATATGTTTGACATTTTTTTAAATTATGGTACTTATTTGTTCAAAAAAAATGGTATATATAAGCTCGCTTGAGAGGTAAACAAACGAATATTAGATGTAAGTGTAGAGGTTAGATATTGTTGTGTTGCTCTGATATGTTTTATAAGATTGTTTTTTGTTATGTATGTATTTATATAAGCATTAAACTACGTGAAAGATTGTTAATAAAATGACTAATACAGTTACACGACTTTTAGAGAAGTTAAATCTATCAGGGCCGGTCTAAGGGTAGGACAAAGTGGACGACGGACCGAGACCCAATTTTTTAAGGGGCCTGATTTTATATTATCGACAAGTTTAAATTTAAAATTTATCAATTTTTTTACATATAAAAGCCATTTGTATTGTAAAATTTAAATTTCACGAGTTTAATAATAGATCTAATAGCTTTTTATTACCACTTACTAGAAGAAAGGCCAAACAAAGCATCGACAATGATGGCGATGGTGTAGTGGTTGTGGCAACGACTGATAGTTGCGGACGGAGGTGACGACAACGATTAGTGTAGCTTAGTGATGCAAAAAATTTAGTTTATTTATTTTAATTAGGAGTTGAGAGATAAATTTTGTAATTATTTTATTAAAGATTTGTTTGAGCATTATTTAAAAGGAAATACCTGGAGTAGTAATACAAAAGAAGGATTATAGGTGAAAGGGTTAATTATTTGAGAAATAGCATGGGGTTGGTTTGATTTATAAGGACTAAAGATATACTCGTATAAAATAGTATGTCGATTTTTTGTGAGCCATTTATCAAGGATTAATAACTTATTATTTAAAAAATTTATTAGTCCATATGACACATAAGAAATTGTTGACGTGGCAGGCTCAGAGAGTGTCATGTGAGCACTTTCTGATAGCCTTAAATATAGAGAGAGATATGACGATTTTTTATGTCGTGAGCCATTTATCAAGGACTAATAATTTATGGAAAATGGTAAATAAAGCCACTAGGGGTTTATTAAACGTGCATAAAAAAATATTATACACTTTCATGTCAAAAGTCTACCTTCTAAATTTCATTATAAGTGTACAATTATTTTATTTTATTTAATGAATCTCTTAAGGATTCAATTAGCAAAACCCATAACTTATTATTTTAAAAATTTATCAGTCCATATAATAGGTATATTTAATAATTAATTAGTAAAATACTTTTGGAACACCAATAAGCGTTAAATGAATAAAGAAAAAAAGACTAAATATTATATTTTACTTTGATGTGAAAACGTAACAAACCCATTAGAATTATTATCTATTATTTTTTTTTTTATCTTTTCTTTCTTTATATTTTTTCTATTTTTATTTATAATAATAAGTTTTAACCCATTTATAATTACTTTCATGTTTTTTATGTACTACATGTTTAACTCATATCATTTTTACAACTTTTGTTAATGTTATTTCTAAAATCTATATGAAAGTCTATTTTATCTCTATACGTAATTATTCACCTCAAATTATACAATTGTTTTTTACCATGTATAAATTAATGAAACTTATTTCATCTAACACCATAATAACTTTTAGAATGCAAATTCCGTTATCAGTTCGTTCTGTAATTACTATTAACAAAAGTTGTCGACATAATTTGATCCAATTTGTCTCTCTTTATAATTATATATATATATAATACTAGTCTTAATACCCGTATGATGTACGGTAGCTATATATATTTTATCATAAAAAAATTTAAATATTCCTCATACATGATTTGTGAGTATAAAATAAATTGTGAATAAGGTAAATCGATGACCGAAGTTAATTATAATAAACAGTAATGATCAATATAATATATGTTTAGTTATAAATTTTGATTTACCTTAAAGCTTTAGAACCACATCAAAATCGGAACTTGTAAGTATAGTGGATGATGGCAAATAGCCTTGTGATTTCGGATCGTAAACTCAAAATTTTGAAGTCTTCATGTTAATAACTTATCTCTACTACATTATAAAGCATTTGTTCCCTCCAAATTTTTTCAACTTTCAACCATTCATTTTCATATCTCTCCTTAAATCTCAACCACTCATTTTTTTTTTCTCCTCCATAAATCATTTTATCCCTCTAATTCATTCAAAATCTTCTATCTCAAAAATCGTACATCGATAAATTGTAAAAAATATATGGGTATTCTTAAAATTTCATGTTCTTTCATTAGAGAGGTCATTCGATATACTTTTGATGAATTTTTAATCCGAGGGTGGAGTCCTTACGACTAAGGCATTTGACTATCACACTCTATGACCTATCACCTCCTATGAGATATCACCCTCTATGACCTATCACCCTCACCATCTCACTGCCGCAACGCGCAAGTACTTTCTCTCGTTATAATTAATATAAGCAATAGGAGTTGAAGAATTGAAAATAAAAACAGATAATTTATAAATTAAAAAACAATCAAGCAAATAAGGTTATAATGTCTTTTTTATTAATAAGCCAAAAGTAATCATTCTAAGTCTAATAAAAATATTGAATTTATATACAACTAAAAAAGCTAATTTAACAAAATAAATAAATTAAAAAGACACGTGTCGATCAAGGATTACGTCACGTGTCATTTCAATAATATGTCAATCCTTTTTTAGTTTATTCGTAGATATAGATATTCTAAACTAATAATATACAACTACGTAGGCACTTTAGATACAAAGATAAACCATAGGAACTTCAGAAGTCTTAGGATTTACGAAGTCTTAGGAAACTGATATCTTAGTGTAAATAATAGATTTATTAACTAAGAATCCTAATTTAAATATAAATAGCTAATCAACCTGGGTATGTTAATTAAAATTTTAAAATCATTAAATATATTAAATAAATATATGTAATGGTTTTTACGGATATATTATAATTATTTGATATAAAACTAATAATTCAACTAACATAATAATTATAAAGTTAAGTAATCAATTAACACAATAATAATTTTTAAAACAAAAATAACTATTACATTAGGCATATAATTAAATATATTTTATTTGTAAAATTATTTAAGATATTATTTTTTTAATAAATGATTAATATTTTTATTAAAGGCTATCTTTATATTTTTCATATGACATCATAATTCAATAAAAAACCTTTTAAAATAAAATATAGACTTGCCACATCAAAAACTTTCTTAAAATATTTGTACAAAACAATCTTGTTTTATTAATAAATAGATTATGAACCCGCGTAATACGCGGGGGAACACATTAAAAAAAATATCAAAAGTTATGATGCATGCTAAGACATATAGTTTACTGTTTACTCTTTAGGGATAAGTATCTTGTAATGTAACAAAATTTGAACGAATGTTTATAGTAGGAAATAACTAAGGTTGTGTGTATTGTATATAAACAACTCGAAAATAATGTTTATTGTATGTTAGAAAATGTATTCAACCAATTAAAATTAGACAAGTGGCACCTCTATATGGTTGTCACGTATGTTTTCTTACATATAATAAACATTTTTTAAAGTTGTTTACATACAATACACAAAACTTTAGTTATTTCCTACTATAGACATTCGTTCAAAGTTTGTTACATTCCAGGATACTTATCTCTTATCTTTATTATATAAAGTTGTGTCATTTTGTATTCTTATATAGTTGATAATTGATTGATAATATCTAGATAAATGGTAATATTATTTTAACAATTAAAAGTGACAAATATAAGAAATTTAAGAAGTTAAATATATAATGTCTGAGATATTGTAAGTTATATTAATAAAAAAAATATTCTTCATATAGGTTTTCTTTTTCGTGATCATAATTTTTCATTCGAGGCTTATTATGTATTAGTTGTGTAAGTGTTTTTTTTTCCATTTTGACTCTAATTAAGATATGTAAAGAAAATCTTTTTTGCTAAACTAACAAAAGTTATCTTGTTAGACAATATACGTATATTTACTATAATAAAAATGGAGCAAATCTTTTTAAAAATTGTATATATACATATACGTATTACTTTGTAATCTGTCATCACTGTTCCATATAATTTGAGGTCTCAAAGATCAAGTTTGTCAATGGCTTCTCATGTACCAGTTTGTTTTTTTTTAGTTCTTATTTTTTATTATTATTAATATTTGCTTGATTATGAATTAGTGTGATGCACGAATGTGTTCTATATAAAAAATTAGAGGTTTGTATGATTGGTTACTCTATTATATTTTTTTAGGAAACTTGTGTAAATATATATCGTTAGTTGATCACAACTCTCTTTGTTACTAAAGTTTGCTTGGCTTAAAGGTTGTTTGGTTTTTATCTGTCCGATGTGTTTTTTTTTTCGTCCACTTGATCTTTTGGTTCATCATTTGTCAGCACTAAAGTTGTCATTATTGAGAACATTGTTGTAGGCGTTAATGATCCAGGAAAGGGTCTACAATATGTAAGTGTTGTTGGAGAGAATTTTGAAGAATACTTTGTAAGATTTACTTGTTCTTATGGGATGTATGTTTAGACCACTATTATATGAAGTGTAATTCTTTTTCAATATTCATTATGCAGACCATTGCTTCGATTTTTGATGGAAAGTTGTTTCCTGTATCCGAAGAATTAGAACTTGAAACAAATTCAACTGGGAAATGGAGAGTTAAGGCTAATCAAGACAGTGCAGGCAACTGGAGGTTGTATGGAAATGGTTGGAGGAAATTTGTTAAAGATAACTTTACAAAAAGGATAATGGTAGTTCACTTAATAAAGACCACGGGCAAAAGCTTATATGTCACTGGTTATGATTTTACGGGGAAAGAGGTTAACGCTGTCATGGGTAACGGTTTAAGAATTGAAAAATGTTGTGTTGTTGGTGATGATTTACCAATTATACACCAGGTAAAAGTCTTAAGAATATCGCATTTATTCTTCAGTATATATATTTTTTACATCAGCAAAGTAATTAATGTGTTTGTTTTGATGGACAGCCTATGCCAATTGACTTTTTTAGAGTTATATTAATGAAGCCTTGCAAGAAGTGTGTTTTGTTGTTAATGGAACAAAATATCCTACCGACATTTCATATTCAAAAGATGAATCATTAGAGGTTAATGTCGGATTCGCCGTGTGGGGTGAGGTATGGGAAATATTGTGCAAAGACTACGATTTCAAAAAAGGACATGTTATGATAATATGGAATATCGATGAGGATATGTTTGGAGGGAAGATATTTCATACTCGTGCAAACAACATATATGGTATTGTAAAGACATGGCTTGAGTATATACGTGATGAGAACATTGATGCAATAGGGCGTAACCATGATGTGTTTGATGCTGTTATCACAAACATTGCAAGCACAGAGGGTGTGGTGAGAATATATGTAGTTGATGAATTATAACATCTATACTTCAGTGGTATGAGATTAATAAATGGTGTAGTTTATTTATATTATTTGAATGTTATAGGTTATACCGGAGCATTTCATGATGCGTCACAAAATTAAAGGTCACGTTGCTGCAAAAATACGTTACAAAGGACAACCATTCAAGATGAAGCTAAAGATGTGCACTAATCACATATTGAAGAAAAACAGAAAGGAAGACTTTGGTCTCTTTGGTGATTGGCTTGGATTTATCAATAACAATGAGATTGTGATGTATGAAGCGATAGAAGATGGTGTTGAAGTTATAAAAACAGGTAAAATGTTATTCCACCTGCATACGGAGACAATAAGGAATGAGTATGCAATACTTTTTGATGTTTATGAGTTTTAAAGTCCGCTTTAGATGATCATGTAATAAAGCTAGGGCACTATTGATATCAGTTGGATGTTTCTTTGAATTTATTATCATAGTTTATGTCAAGATTATTTACATGAAATAATGAATTGATTGTATGGTATATACAATTTTTATAATGGATTGTTAAGCTGGAAATGAGAATAGTTGTACATTTTATGTCAGAACATTTATTTGGAAAATTAGACTGTTTGTATGATAAAATATTGGACTGGAAAACATGAGCCAACTTAGTGTTTCTTTTTCTGTTTACAGGATCAAAATCCTATTTGCTTCAGTAGATATGAAGAAACCATGGTTACTCGAGTAATAATGTAATCTGGTTGCAGGGTAACCCATAGCTGCGACTTGTGCATTTTTTTTTGAAGGCCATGTGTAAGTATCAAAATAAGGCTATAAAGTCATTAAAAAAGTTAAGAGGTTTATGAGTTTTCCATGTTCTTCTCGTGGTTTTATCTATAGAGAGTATGCCTGACTTTATACATATTTGGTCAACAAATACACATATAAATAATTACGTATATTTAGATCAGCAAATGCGTGCAAAAAAATAATAATTCTAAAGTAAATATATTGATTGAAGAATAACAAATGATCATATAGCCAAATTATCAAGGGATTCTAGTACAATACAAAGAATAAGACTATAAGCTTTGTAGGACCTCCTTGTAAACGACATTTTTTGTTTTGTTAGTAGAATGGCCCCCCTCATCAGAAATTAACACTTTCAAGCCTCGTTTACTTGTGACACGAGAGACTGCAACATAGAGCTGACCATGTGTGAAGACGGGTCTACGGAGGTATAATCCTACATTGGACAAGGACTGCCCTTGACTTTTGTTTATGGTCATGGCAAAACAAACAGACAGAGGGAATTGTCTTCTTTGAAACCAGAAAGGAATTCGTTTGTCAGACGGAACCAACTTCATGCGAGGTATATACGTTATCTCATTGAAGTGTTTACCGGATATGATTCTGGCTTCGATAACATGTTGTGCCATTCTTACAATCTGCAACCTGGTCCCATTGCAAAGTCCTTTTGTCTGGTCAATGTTACGCAACAGCATAACGGGAACACCTACTTTAAGTGTAAGTTTATGGTTGGGAATCCCAGAAGCTTTGAAACCATTCAAAACATCAGGAGCGTAAAGGGATTCTTCAAAATCATCCGGAGACTCTGTTTCACATAAGGAATCTGAACTTAAGTAAGTTTTGCCTTCCTCTTTCATCAATCCTAACATGTATTCATTTATCGCATCAACTTCTTCATTGGTGGGGACCAAAATGGCTTTATCTTGAAAATAGGCTGGATCGTTAAGATGATCTTCAAAAGCTGGATAAACGACTGATGTAATTGACTGAATATGATCACCCGTAGAGCGAATTATCACATCATCTGGAAATTCAACAATATCTTCACCATCATTGCTGCCGCCGATTTTTCCTTCACCAATCTTAAGAATCCATTCAGCAAATGCTTTTGTCTCTGCAATTTCATTAGATGGACAGCCATGTTGTAACCGCATGTTAACGGTTAATCGCAAAACGGTACATTCTCGCCACAATCTAGATGAATGCAAAGAAGCATTGACAATATCCACACGATTGCCTTTTGGTATGACGGGAAGAATTTGTCTAAAATCACCTCCAAATACAACGGTCTTACCTCCAAATGGTTTATGTCTGTATGGCGATTGAATGATGTCTCTTAGTGTCCTATCAAAGGCTTCAAAACAATGACAATGCATCATTGGAGCTTCATCCCAAATGATAAGTTTTGCTTTATTCAACAGGGCAGCAAGGTCGCTGTCTGGTTTCATATAACAAAAAGAATCTTCATTCAAGTTAATTGGAATTCCAAACCTCGAATGAGCAGTCCTCCCTCCAGGAAGTAAAAGTGCAACAATTCTGCTTGAAGCAACATTGATCACTATTTCACCTCTTGATCTAATAGTAGCTGACAACGTCTTCGAAACATACGTTTTTCTGGTACCTCCATAACCATATAGGAAAAAAACACCACCTTGTCCCTTGGTAACAGCATCCATAATGGTGTCATAAACATGTGTTTGTTCTTCTGTTAAATTGCCATACAAATCTTTGTGCTCAACTTCAATAGTAGGTGGATCATAATTGAGCTTGGCTTGGATTAACATATTGCATGACTCTGATATATATGTGTGATCAGGAAGTGGCATGTTCGGTATATTGTTCAAACTCATTCCCGAAGACAATAACAATTTCTCTATGTATGCCAATGTGAGATTGAAAATTGCCTCCGGTTTAAGCTTCAGTCCTGTAAATAAAAAGATAGAATAAATCGCTAAAAGTGCTCCGCTTTAAGCTTCAGTCTAGATAATCATTATGTGCTATATATACAGATTATAGATACATAGGAAATAAACTCATAAACATAGATTTACCTGTAACTCCCATTTCTTGTTGCCGAACGTGAACGACATCGTCCGAAAGATATTGATATGCTTCTTTGAAGACATGATCAGGTCTGTACAAAGTATCTGATGTCACCAACATGACAAATAGTGACCTACAGAAAGAAGCAGTCGCCCATTGATGCGTTTCCTTGATTGAAGCAATATCTCTCTATCGTCATCTAATAGCCCAAGAGCATAGCAAGCATCTTTGTAAGTCTCTTGTACGACACCATTAACCCTCCTAATATCCTCAAAACACGTAGGACCCTTCACTTTGTTCAGCAAAACTCGTAGGTAATATAGTTGACCAGATTTGGGAGATACGTAATTTAGTCTACCAAGGGCCGGCGGTGAACTTATTCTTTTTGACCAAACTCGATCAGACTTGATCCACGCAAATTTCATCGGGAATTTGACATAAGTTAGACTTCTTGCTACCTCATCATGCTTATTACATTCCATCCATTGCAAAAACTGAGAAGTGGCAACAGTAGGTTTGGATACAACTTTACCAAGTTTTTGATTTGCTTGATATACAACCGGTTGTTCGTTCTCGAGATGAAACGACAATACTTCAACAGAAGGTGTTCTATAATGATTTTCATACCTAAAAAGCCTCCATGTAGCCTCACATGCCGAAAGATATCGACAGTTGTAATACTCACCAATTTCATCACGGTCCTCATCATTTTTCTTCTTACCTTTTTCCTTTCCGGGTTGAACAAATGCGGCCTGGATCCGGTCCGTTCCTTTGTTAATATACTTGAAAAGGTACTTGATCGCCCGAAGTTGGTTACACCACTCTAGATTCATGTGTGCTTGGTATTCGCTCATAAGGACCTTATTATATGGAACAACAGACCTGAAAATTAAGAAACTATGTTATTTAAAGCAAAACACTGACTTTAAAAATTAAAAACAGGTATAAAAGAACGGAAAAAAAGTAATAATAAGTATGAAGATTTTCTAAACCTGTTGTCTAAAGGAATGCCACTTTTAACTACACGGTTTTCGTTGTTGCTTCTACGGTAAACAGCATAACCGTCTTCATCAATATAGGTATGATCAGTGAAATCCTTAGGAAACCGTTTAGTACATTTTCCTTTTGTCATGCATGGCATGAATTCACGGTCAGGTCCACAAGGTCCGTGTACCATGTTGTCACTAACGATTTGGTACAATTGGGGTTCCAGTTCCTTGTCAGGTATTTCAGAACATATTACACGGTCTATGTCTTCTGGAGTTGGAAGTTTAGAACCTTTTTTCAAAAATAGACATATATGAGCATGTGGGAGGCCTCTTTTCTGAAACTCTATTGTATATATAACTGTTACATATAAGTAGTTAAGTGGGTTAATACATCTTTTTCTTTAAATAAAACATGAATATATAAGAATACATATGATACAAACTTTAATAATCATACCTCCATCAACTTCACCCAATATGCTTTCTTCCTTTAATCTACTAATCAGAGAATCAAGCTTCAATTTGAACACACGAGTCAAAATATCTGGTCTGTCTTCCGGCCTAAGATTTTCAGCCTCAACGAATCGGAGGACCTCGGGCCATTTAGGATTGCAAGTAAAGGTTAAAAAGATCCGGGTAACCAAAGAACTTACAAAGAGTCATTGCATCTAAATAACTCTTTTGCATGTACCTGGTCCCACCAGTAAACGAAGAAGGCAACATAAAACGATTTCCCATTTTTGAAGCATCTTCATTTCCATTTTCAACTGCAGAAGTCAAGTTATTTAGAGGTGCAACACGCATAACCTGTTGGTTATGTCTTACAAAATTAAGTCGTTCATTTTCAACCATGGTATAAATGTCAACCAAAAATTGTTGGAAGAGTTTTCCTGATCTTAATATCAATGAAACTTCATTCGTTCGTTGTTGTATACGATAAGCTGCAAATTCACTCATAGTCAGCCTTATTCTTCCATTAGTTTCTGGATCCTCAACACCACGATGCAGAATATCAACTCTGTAACCATCCTCTGCATAAGGGAATAACAAAGGATATTGGAGGGCAAGATACTGATAATGCAACTCACTAATATGTTGCAGCTGTCTGCTCTGTGTTTCCAAAACAATATCTCTTGGTTCATCGGATCCGTCAATGTCACCTACAATGAGGGCAGCTACCTCACTTGTTGTAGGAAGATTATACTGCCTACCATCCTTTTCTCTTGTTCCCCTCAATACAATCTTAATTCGATCTGCGGGATTGTAGCTAAATCTATCACGTGCATTCCTGAATTGCTTAACCAAAGGATTTACAAAATCCAGTAAATCCTTCAACTCCTGCACAACCAAAAACTCAATAGATGAAGGATTCGGTAATGAGTTATCAGCGAGGCGCATTTTTTTGCTGGAACTACATAAAGATAAATTAAAATATATTAAAATGGATTAAACAATTGTGTAGTAGAAAAAAAAAATAGTAACTCTACATATGTATTAGGCTGTGGACATACTTGTGCGCATTGAATCTATGCTCAACCTCATTATCAGTATCAAATATGTATAGTTGTGCAAAGGTTGGTGAATCACCATCCTCGGGTAGTAAAGTGCCTGCAAGATGATAATTCTGGCCATGTATTCGATACACATAAGGACCACCTCCGAAATTAATTTTGTGATCGATCTTACCTCCCATAGAAGTAAATGCAAACATCATAGATGACATATAATACTCAACATGTGTTTGGTTGAAAAGGGACTGTAATTGATTTAAAATAAACTGTGTGTATAATTGGGAGAAATTAGTTTTGAAGTAAACAAATTACCAGTTGAGATTCCTTTAAATCTACTTAGATCATTGCTTGTTCCATCAGGCTGAGTGTTAGAAGTCATCGGGATAGAAATTTGAATAGTTTTCTTATCAGAACGTGGTCTTCCACGTTTTTTGGTTCCCTTGACTATTGGGTTTGTAGAAGTTGAAGGGGTTGCATGAGAATATGCCGAGGTAAAGTTGATAGTACTATCTGTAGTAATTCGCCACAAATGTAGAAAAGTTACATGAATTGGAAGAAATATTTTATATATTATCTAAAGTTGGTACATAAACACATTACCAGTTGGAAATGTTGCAAATCTACTTGCATAGTTGCTTGTTCCCTCAAGTTGAGCGTTGCAAGTTGTTAGGATAGAACCTTGAGTAGTTTGTTTATCAGAACGTGGCCTTCCACGTTTTTTAGGTTCCTTTGCAATTGGGTTTGTAGAAGTTGAAGGGGTAGCAAGAGAAGATGTGGAGGTAAAGTTAGGAGTACCATCTGTAGTAATTAGGAACGATTTAGGAAAGTAACATACTAACATTAATTGGAAGAAATATTGTATTTGTTATCTAAAGCTGGTACATAAACACATTACCACTTGAAAGTGATGCAAATCTACCTGCAGCGTTGCTTGTTCCATCGGGCTGAGTGTTTGAAGTCGTCAGGATAGAAGCTTGAGTAGTTTGTTTATCAGAACGTGGAGGCCTACCACATTTTTTAGTTTCCTTGGCAATTGGGTTTGTTGAAGTTGAAGGGGAAGCATGAGAAGATGTCGATGTAAAGTTAGTAGTACCCTCTGTAGCAAGTATATACTGGTGTAGAAAAGTATCATTGATCGGAAGAAATATATTATATGGTATATAAAGTTGGTACATAAACACATTACCACTTGAAATTCCTGCATGGATTGTTGCATCATTGCTTGTTCCATCGGGTTGAGCGTTGGAAGTTGGTGAAAAAGAAACTTGAGTAGTTTGTTTATCAGAACGTGGCCTACCACGTTTTTTAGTTTCCTTTGCAACTGGGTTTGTAGAAGTGGAAGGGGTAACATAAGAAGATGTTGAGACAAAGTTCGTAGTGCCATATGTAGGAACTGAAAATGGTTCAGGAAAAGTAACATCAACACATAACTTTTAATAGGAAGTAGAGATAAAGTTTAAAAGATACGGGAGACATACTTCGGTGTGAAGAAGGGTTATTCTGGATATTTGTAGCTAGTGACGTTGAAGCACTGGATAAGTCAAACAAAGGAATATCTTTTGTATTAAATTTCTTGCGTTTTGGATATGGTGGTTGAAGTCTCATATGTGGCTGAACAGTAGCCATGGAATCGTTTGTAGGAGTAGATGCTGTCGACGGAAGTGCAGGTCCAAATTGGGAAGGAACTATGAAAGATATGAATAAGTATACAGTTAAAATTGAAACATAAACTCAAAGGTAGTTACTACAATTTATGACTTTATAGAAACAGAGACAAAAGTTCATAGAAGTTTGAATGATCCGGTTAACCTGTGTCATGGCTCAATCCAGGTGTAGTAGATGGCGTGTGTATAACTGTTCAATGTTAGAAATACTCATCAACATATATTTCAGTGTCAACTAAACGGGTAATGTGTAAATTAGGTAGTGTGATGACTGAATTTTTTTAAGTCACCTAGTATTAAGTCTATATACAATGTGTTACCGTTGTTGGTGATATGAGACAGTGGAGAGCATGATGGAATTATTGAAGCAGGCATAGTATTATGTAGGATCTTGGGCACGTATGACGTGGAAGCTGATTGTTTGTTAGATCGAAATACTCTACAATTTGAGGGGATCATAAAATTGTTTTCTGCAAAAGAAATTTATATATAAATGTGTGAAGATGGTAGGTGGATATGGAGGAAACGACTGTAACTCAGATGATTGGTTGATTGAACGATTACATAATATATTACATTACCTTTGTTAGTGATATGAGACAGCGAAGAGCGTGTTGGAGTAATCTCACTAGTCATAGCATTATTTTTTGAATTGGGTGTTTCTGACTGTGAGGCAATATGGTTGTTATTTCGAATTACTCTACAATTAGAGGGTATCATAAAATTGTGTCCTGCAAATATAATTTCAGAATAGTGTTAACTTGGTACTTGGCACAATGTGCATACGAAAATAGTTATGTAATTTAATGGAAAAGTACCAACATGGATCATCCAGTTTACATTTAATCACAACTGGTTGATTTAACGATTGGGTTGGTCAAATTTTTGTTCCAGAATGCAGAGTAGCGGATGGAACTAAAGTAAAATAATGATAGCGTTATGAATGAAGTTATTGAAATATGAACCGTATATGTGCTGAATCAGGTATGTGTACGTACCGTTAGTGATGTCAGAAAACAGTGTCCGCGTGTAATTAATTCTGGACATATTTCTTGGAGTATGAACAACTTCTCGGAGTGAAGGAATGACATTACAATTTACTGGTACAGGAGTGTTTTTTGACGGTGTGGCACGGTCTGATGAATTGCAAGAAATATGATCAGGTTGCGGGGTTGTGTTGCTTCGGAAATCATTACCAGGAAACCTCACGTTGGGCTGAACCTTTGGTTTTGTTCTTTTAGATGAAGACTCAGCGACATCCATACTTCAATTTATTTATTTCTGCTGCATATAAATAAATATTGTAGAGTGTGGTGACTATCGTAACACGAATATATATACTGTCTAATACAGTAGGAAAGGAAATACAATCTCTGTAATGAATACATACTATTAATAAGATAGCCCAAGGCGGGAATTACGAATTATGAATATATTGAAAATTTCGAAAATGGAGGGAACATATACGTGCTTTAAGAAAAAGATTCATTGAATAGCTAGCAGATATAAGAAATATATAGCAGATTTGTTTCCAAGTATAGCATACTTTTTTTTTTGAATGACTCCAATATAGATGGAAAACAAAATATATAATCATTTAATTTAAGATTTGTTAAAACAATTATTTGACATTAATTGATTTTGCTATAATAACTATGAATAATGTAAAATGGACGGTCAATCCAATGAGGGGGTAAATGACCAAGTTGCATGTGAGTGTAACATGTTTTGATTATTATTAAGAGTTATAAGTTGTATAGTTTCCTAAATATAGTTTCCTAACAATAATCTTTCTATCAAATATTAATATGTGTAGCATGAAAATGTGTGAAAAAAATGATGGTGATAGATGGAAAAAAGGAACTCACCACATACAAGCTACAATAAATTTGCCATCTCCACTGCAAATTCTCGTCTTTCAACATCATTGGTGCTCTACTACAACATAGTTTTGCAACCTTTAGCGTATATAATAACCGAATTTTCATATTAAAACATTGTAAAAGGAACTACTTACCAATGAAAGTCAGGTTGCTAATCATTTTGACAATCTTGGGTGCACTTTATTAGAGATGGTATTTTGGGTGGGTTGGGTAATAGGTGTAAACTGGTGATCTCTTTAGTAAGGATTGTAATTTAAAGGAGACCAGATACACTTCCTTCAAGTTTCACTAAATCTGCAACTCCAACTGCAACTACAACATATAATGGGTAGAAATCCAAAACCTAAAATAATTTCAAAAAACGATATAGTATATCTTTAAATCAGTTGGGTTATAGGCAAAAATAAGTCACAGAAGGCTATTTCGCAACACATTTTGAAGTCAGGTGCTAAATATAATATAAAATCTGATATAGCAACAATGATGAAATCCACAAAATACATTGATTAGAAAAGGAAATTTTATTCATTAACACGGAAAACCATCGTGTTATAGATATATAAAGTTTTAAATAACAAAACATAAAACGAATAGGAATTGTCTAGCAATCCAAAAAGCAAACATCCACAGCATAGAAAATACTATGCCATCTAATTGTGACATGATTATTAAACCAGGGAAAAAAAACAATGGATAGAGCTGACTAATCGAGCTTCTCCATCTTGGGTATCTTGAGACTTTCAAGAGGGGCTATAGCCTTGGAGGAAGAGCAATCATATTCACCAGATTCTTCAACCATCACGATTGATCGCTTTCCAGCATTTGTTGCAGGTGTGGAAGCATCAAGATCAATGACCCGCATGTTGTCACCAGTTATATCAACATGCTTTAGCTGTCAAACCAAAACATGCATATTACAGTGTAAGATAGTTACAGCCATGCAAAAAAAAGAATAATGTCACATCAAATTCACCTTACTATCCTTGTTAATTGGAGTTCCATCATCATTTACATGCCCTTCTTCATTTGCATGGGCGCGTTTGAAAATATCATCAATCACACTTCCATCATGGGTACATTTATGAACAGTGTAGTTTGGATACTTGTTTTCCAAATTGATCATTGAGATCTGAATTTTGAACACAAACCTCCTGTTGAGCAGCATGTTAATCTCCTCGGGCACAATTTGTTTGCCTTGATCCTAATTTGTTGCACAATGTCAGAATATCAGTTAGACTACGATATATCTAAACAGATTCTAAAAATTCAGTATATAAATATAATATAAAAAATAATAATACGAAACCTTGGCTATCTTATCCATTAGCCACACTTCGCTACGGTTGATCAGTTTCTCAATAAGACGACCAAATAAAACAAACGATGACGAGTCAGTTGAATCTTGCACTCGGATGACAACTCTTACCCTATATATAATATACGATTGATGAAATTAGTTATGTCTAATTAATGAAATGAGTATATTTAATCAATAACATGCTTGAAGCTATACATGATACTTACTTTCCAAATACATCTGAAACATCACCGCATTTTCCACAATTAAAAGAATGGCCATCATCTCGTGTAACAATCTTGCCACAAGGACGACATGCCCAGTAATACCAGCCTTCCTCAACTTGAATCTTGATGATAGTTCCAATGATAGTTAAACCAATTTCCTAATCCACACACAGTTAATACTTAAATACATTAAAACTAAAAGAGACTACATACCCAAAATATGAGACTAAAACTTTATTAATTATAACAGTTTAAAGTTTATTTAACACGAATAAATGAGGCTTAGCTAACCTCCTTATGATCAGGAATCTCATCCATGGTAGCAATTTGATACTGAAGGTAGTAATCAACGGGTTTTGCAACAACACTGGTGGCATGAAGTTGTGTTGTCTTGTTCACCTTGTTAGTTGGAGTTCCATCATCAATAGCATTTTCTTGATCATTAACACGCTCTTCTTCATTTGCATGGGCGTGTTTCAAAACATCTCCAATCACACTTTCATGATCGGTACACTTATGAACAGTGTAGTTTGGATACTCATTTTCCAAATTGAACATTGAGATCTGAATTTTAAATGCAAACCTTCGGTGGAGCAGCGTGTTGATCTCTTCAGGCACAATTTCTTGGCCTTGATCCTAATTTGTTACATAACGTCAGAATATCAGTTAGACTACGTATATCTAAACAGATTCTAAAAATTCAGTATATATCTATAATATAAAAAATAATAATACGAACCCTTGGCTATCTTATCCATTAGTGTAACAACCGCCTTAAAATGTTCTAATTAAGCTCCTTAAATCGTACTTTCGCCATCTGAACGGCTCAACAGTTCAATTTATTTAAGTTCTTGACGTGCTATAGACTTAGATTCTGTGAGTATTTGAAGGTCAATTTGACCTAAAATCTTGATTTATGTGACGGATTATGAATTAATTCGATAAAATATTAAAGTCCGGGCTTGTAAACGTTCATGTTCTTAAAAGCCCTAGTCCAAATATTCATAAAAAGTCCTTGCATTTTTTCTAATACATTTATTATGATAAGGTATATATAGAAAATGATAGAGTGAGAAAGCACTATTCATTCATCACCTCCATCATCCCTCTCTCTCTCTCTAAAAACACATAGTCAGACATATAAACACACACAAAATCACCACCTTGATTTTGGGTTGTTTGAGTGAAATCGTTTGTACTTTTGGGTTCCTTGTGACGATCAAAACACGTTTCTAGAATCAAATCGCAGGTAATAATGACATCTTTTGAGAATTTGATCCATTTAAATGTGTACTTTTTCATGTTCATGTTTTCGATGATTTGGTCCGATTTTTGTTTGAAAATCATGTTTATAATCAATGGGTTTGTGTCTAAATGTGTTTAACATCATTTTGGTGAACAAATTTGGGTCATAACATGATTTAATTTACAAAACCCATTTTCAAATATGAACATAACTTGTTCTTGAAGCCACCAATGGTTCATGTGATATTTTGATCCTGTAAACTGTTAAGGTGTTAAGAAAAAGTGTTATTGTGTTAATAAAGTACTAGTACTACGTTATAACTCGTCCCGAAATCGACCTAGACCATCATGGATTGAAACCATGGCTGTTTGGGTTCGTGTAAAGTTCTTGAGTTGCTGTTATTCTTCACTAGAACGTGGGGTTGGAAGATTGAATCGTGTTTGTGTTGGCTTGATGTTGATTCACATTCTGGGTAACTGATCATATGATCGGTTTCGCTCAATCTAATGTTGAATTGACTTTAGTCATGATTGCGGAATGCTAGAACGATCAGAATGATGGAACGGTCTAAATTTTCTAAGTCCCTAGAACGACCTAAACTGTTAAGGTTATAGAACGACCATTAACCTTGGAACCAAGATGATCTGCTTTGTTCAAAGTGGCTAGGACGATTTAAAGGACAAAATGTAAAACGTTCTATTTAGTAGCACCAAAACGATCTAAATGGAAGGCTAGAAAAATGATCCCTTTGAAGCTAGAAGTGAAACGATCTGTGATTGTAACTCTAAAAACATTTGTGTGTTAAAAATATTAGAACGATCCCTTTTCTTGAAAATAACTAGAACGACCTAAATTCTACCCATAATGTGAAACGATCTAAATGGAGCTCACCTAAAACGATCTAAATGGAGCTCACCTGAAACGATCTAAATGGAGCTCACCCGAAACGATCTAAATGAAGCTCACCTGAAACGATCTAAATGGAGCTCACTTGAAACGATCTAAATGGAGCTAACCTGAAACGATTTGAGTGGAGCTCACAGGAAACAAACTAATTGGCATGGTACCAAGACGATTTAAATAGCATAAGGCGGAACGATCTGATCCCAGGTAATGTAAAATGATCTTTTGGCTGGATCTCGAAACAACCTGAATTACAACATCTTGAAAACAACCTTGGATATATATTAAACTTAGAACAATCTTGGAACCTAGAAACGACTTTGATTCAAGCAGCTATGTTAATCTTAGCCTAACTGGAAGACGACCTTGATCCATAACTCGTCATGTTTCAACTTATAAACAACCTACTCTTGTATCGATCCCTAATCGACCTAATATTGTACACAACTTATGAAGAGGTCCCTAACTTAAAATATTCTTCAACCTAGACTGTTCATAAATATTAGAACTAGTTCTTGAAACGATCTAAGACAACGTCCATTGTGCAACCCTAATTCAGTTCACTAATAAAGTCGTGTACAACTAATTAATGATATAATTATGTTGTGTGTATTCAAAGACGTACAAATTAAGTCTAGTTCGAGTACTTAAAGTTCATATCGAGTCAAAACGCTTTAAGTTCATCAAGGACCAAATCATCGGAACATCAAGAACATTTCTGTGATTAACTAATCACCAAAACTAATATATGCACCTATTCTGTGATCAACAACGTGTACTTAGGCTTCTGTCAAGGTGTGCTTGGATTTCGATAGATATAATCTATCTAACTCTGTGCTCATAACTGTGCGTGTACTAGATCACTGTGAGTTCACTTATCCCCTTTTAGTAATCCCCTTTTAGTACCTTTTGTTCAAAATGAAAACTATTTTGTACTTATATATATATAAATATATATAGGTTTTTGAACTGTTCTACGTACTATTTTATGATCGTATGGAATACTTATGAAATGATTCTGAATTATCTTCTAAAGTGTATTTAGATCTTGAATGGGCAGGATCTTGAATACATTTATATATGCTACACCTGTTCTCTATTATGTACTTACTGATCTATGTATGAGTACTATTTTTACTGCTATCAATTCATATCTCATAATTCACGGAATGAACCGTAGGTAATCATGGTCAACGCTGTTAGGGTAGGCCCACCCTCATTCTCTACAGTTCTGGAGAATGCATATTATCTGTACTTGTTCTGATCTAGATCATATTTAGCTTACTTGACTATGTGAGCTTGCTGGCACATTATTGTTCATCTTTGGCCAATCGGGTTAGCAGTGATTATATACATACATATAAAGTGCATTACGTGATCTTACACTGTTCTTACTATTATAAAGTATTTTGACATACGTACAGATCTTATGACTTGTTCTTAATATACATATTACTATTGCGTATAGCTACTAAGTACTTTATGAGAATCTCACCAACTACTTTCGTAGTTGACCCTTTTGAACTTACATGCTTTTCAGGCTAGGCTAGTAGATCCTTAGCATAAGAGTCTTCCTTCTTTTAGCTCATTTCTTTGGCAATGGTTCGAACGTTCAAGATTCATAGCTGTGAAGACTTCCTTCTGCTTGTTCAAGTTCAGAGTTCAAGTTTGTTTAAGATAATTGTTCTGTCTTTTGAATATTATCTAATTCTGGGTTTGTCCCACGGGCTGTAATAACTTATGATACTTCTTATTCCTTAATGTTATTGGCTGTGTTCGAACTTATACTGTGCGTGGTTGTGCTTATCTGTGCATCCCGTATATTCCGCTTTAGCGGGGTGTTACAGTTGGTATCAGAGGCAGGTTATAGTGAACACCGAGCTTTTTCCTAAGGAAAACTTGAGCTATAACTTGAATCCACTCTGAGGTGATTCTTTGACGACCGGTTTGAGTAGTAGGTACTCTTATCATAATTAGATGTAACCTGATCATCTACATATAATTACGATAAAAGCACCTAGGACCTTAAGGTGTGTCATTGAAGTGTCATCCATTTCTTAGAACTCAATTAAGCACTTCGTGCAACCTCGTTCGTGATCATATCAGTTCTAGTTCATGTTCTAGTCCATTTGTTCTCTTATAGTTCCTTCAAAGACATACGTGTTTGTGCTTCATCTATAGGCCTTAGAGCTTATAAGACTTTAGGTCCTTATCGTACGACCGACGACCGTTCTTGTTCATGTACTGTGCTAAAGACGATCTTTTATTAACGTACTACGTGCTTGGAGCTATAGACTTGTTCGAAACGTAATCGAGTTCATATTTTCGTCTTATCAGGAGTTATAAGGAAGGATGCCTGCTAAACGGAGAAGAAAGCCTAGAGTTGCACCTGTGGTTGAACCCGCTGAACCTGAGCCTAATGCTACTGTCAATTTCACTCTAGAAGATGTAGCGAATCTCATCACTGACCGCATGAATGAGATGGTACCAAATATTGCTACACAAGTTGCTCAGATGTTGGAAATTCCATTAACTGAAGGTACTAAGACTACTCGAGCGACTCAGAACAAGAGAACCCAAGGAGAACTTGAAGAGAATCATGAAGTGAACAGTGACTCGGATGAAGCTAGTCAGATCAACACTCGGGCTACTGCTGAAGGCAGAGTTAGCCAAGGCAGAGGGTGTTCATTTAAGACCTTCACTCAGTGCAAACCCCCAGTCTACACAGGGGAGAAGGGACCTACAGAGTTGTTGATGTGGTTTGAGAACATGGAGGAGGCCCTATACCATACTGAGACTACTGAGGATAAGATGGTAGAGCACGCGACTAGCCAATTTGATGAAGCTGCTAGGTCATGGTGGACTGGCATCGTCACTACTGATGGCAGAAAGTCTGCCTATGCTCACACCTGGGAGGAACTCCAGAAGATGATGATAGCTGAGTTCTGTACCAAAGATGCATTACAAGAGTTTTGGGACTTGAAGATGAAGGGAGTGGAGATTGAGAATTATATTCTGAGGTTTAATGAGCTTGCCAGGCTTGTACCACACTTGGCCTCGACTGAAGAGAAGAAGATCGACCGTTTCATTTGGGGTTTGATTCCGGAAATCCGCCGTGCTCTTACTAGCAAAGGCCCTAAGACTATGTCAAGAGCCACTGTACTGGCTAGGACTTTGACTAAGGATATTATCAGATCAGGAGGGTTGACTGAGAATGTTGAGAAAGGGAAAAGGAAGGCTGAGGAAGTGGTGGAATGGAAAGTTGAGCCCCCAAGTAAGAAGGGGAAGATCTTGAAGAACTATGCGGTGACCGCAGTGCCTGAACCTACTAGATATTCTGGAGCTTACCCAAAGTGCACCCGCTGTAATCTTCATCACACCGATGATTGTCCTGTCTGCTTTAAGTGCCAAGGAATTGGGCACATGGCCAAGTACTGTAGTGCTATTTCAACAAATCCGCCCAAGAACAACCCACCGCCAGTAAACAGAAATCCACCTGCCAGGAACACTCGACTTCCACTACCCCTTGCTGCTCCAGTTCAAAGGAACCAGAACCAGAACGCCCAAGTTCAGCGTGTTGCTTATCCACGCGGGCCTAGGAATCAGAATCAGCCGAACAACCAGCATTAGCAAGACCAACGAGGCCCAGCAAACGCCCGTGTTTTTGCCGTGAAAGCTGAGGAAGCTCGTCAGAACCCTCGGGTTGTGACAGGTACTTTTCTTCTAAACGATCATTATGCTTCTGTGCTATTTGACTCCGGTGCTGAGCGTAGCTTTGTTGCACTAGAATTTAAATCTAGAACTAAAATGATATCTGGTAAACTAGAAGATCGATATGTGGTAGAATATGCTAATGGCCAACAGTACGGTACCAACAAAATTGCTCTAGATTGCCCTATGACCTTAGTAGACAAGAACTTTACTATCGACCTAATCCCTGTTAAGATTAGTAGCTTCGACATTATAGTGGAAAAAGATTGGTTATCCAAACACCACGTGACTATTTGTTGCCACAAGAAATCAGTTCATATACCGCTACCGAACGGCGAGATCTTAATTGTACAAGGCGACAAATCTACGAATGAACTTAAAATCGTCACAGCCATGAAGTTCCGAAAGTAATTAGACAAGAAAGATCATCTAGTGTACTTAGCTCACGTCATTGATAAAAGTGCAAAAGAACTTAAAGTTCAAGACATCCCCATTGTTCGGGACTTTCCAGATGTCTTTCCTGACGACTTACCAGGCATCCCACCTGTTAGACAAGTCGAGTTCAATATCGATCTAGTTCCCGGTGCAGCACCTGTCGCTAAGGCACCTTATCGTTTGGCTCCTCCTGAAATGCAAGAACTGTCCAATCAATTACAAGAACTTTTGAGCAAAGGATTTATTCGTCCTAGTTCATCCCATTGGGGAGCACCTATTCTGTTTGTCAAAAATAAAGACGGTTCCATGAGAATGTGCATAGACTACCGTGAACTGAACAAACTAACCGTTAAGAACCGGTATCCCCTACCTCGCATAGACGATCTGTTCGATCAATTGCAAGGTGCTTCGTACTTTTCTAAGATCGATCTACGTTCAGGATATCACCAGATTCGTGTTCAAGATGGTGACGTCCCAAAGACCGCTTTTCGTACCCGCTATGGTCATTATGAATTCCTCGTTATGCCTTTCGGTCTAACTAATGCTCCAGCAATCTTTATGGACTTAATGAACCATGTCTGTCGTCTGTTCTTAGACAAATTCGTTATAGTGTTCATGGATGACATACTTGTGTACTCCCGGAACAAGACTGATCATGAGCAACATCTTCGATCCATTCTTCAACTCCTTCGCGATGAACAATTATACGCTAAGTTCTCTAAGTGCGAGTTCTGGCTTCGCCAAGTACAGTTCCCCGGACACGTCGTGAACAAACAAGGCATTCATGTGGACCCAGCCAAGATTGAAGCAATCAAGAAGTGGGAGGCTCCGAAAGCTCCTACTGAAGTTCGTAGTTTTCTTGGATTGGCCGGCTATTATCGTCGTTTTATAGAGAACTTCTCCAAAATCGCACTACCCTTGACTCAATTGACTCAAAAGACCAGGGATTTCATTTGGGGTGAACAACAAGAGCGGGCGTTTCAAACTCTAAAGAACAGACTGTGTGAAGCACCTGTTCTAACCTTGCCTGAAGGCACTGAAGACTTTGTCGTGTATTGTGACGTTTCACACCAAGGACTAGGCTGTGTACTGATGCAAAGAGGCAAGGTGATCGCCTACGCATCCAGACAACTTAAGGTGCATGAAAAGAATTATACCACTCACGTCTAGAACTCGGAGTGGTCGTTTTTGCCCTAAAGATTTGGAGGCACTACTTGTACGGGACAAAATGTACTATCTTCACCAACCATAAGGGCCTGCAACATGTGTACAATCAGAAAGAGCTGAACATGAGGCAAAGGCGTTGGGTAGAGTTACTGAGTGATTACGATTGTGACATCAAGTATCATCCTGGAAAGGCGAATGTAGTAGCTGACGCGCTAAGTAGAAAAGAACGAATCAAGATCTTATCAATTAAAGAAGTTGATTGTATAGATTTAAGACAACGCGTGATCACGGGACAAGAAATTGGATTGGGATTAGAAGAAAACCTAAAGGCAGAAAGGTTAGGCCCAATCGCTCAGGAACTCAAAGTTGATGACAAAGGAGTCAGGAAGTTCAAGAACTGAGTTTGGATCCCTGCAGCTAATGGTGTTAGAGAGATCATCATGCAGGAAGCTCATAGTTCAAGGTACTCGATCCATCCCGGTGCCGACAAGATGTACAAGGACCTGAAACTAGACTATTGGTGGCCTGGTATGAAAAGAGAAATCTACGAGTACGTCAGCAGGTGCCTGACATGTTCTAGAGTTAAGATTGAACATCAGAAACCTTCGGGGTTGTTGAAACAACTAGAGGTCCCGGTGTGGAAATGGGAAGGAATCACCATGGATTTCATCTTGAAGTTACCCCGTACAAAGAACAACCATAACTCTATCTGGGTGGTAGTAGACACACTGACGAAATCAACTCGTTTTCTCCCAATTCGTGATGACTATCCATTGGAAAAACTCGCAGAAATATATATAGAAGACATTGTGACCAAGTACGGTGTCCCTTTGTTAATCGTGTCAGACCGAGATCCTCGTTTCACTTCTGACTTTTGGCAGTCACTTCAAGAAGCCTTGGGTACTAGACTGAACTTGAGCACCGCCTATCACCCACAGACTGATGGACAGAGCGAGCGTACTATTCAGACCTTGAATATTGATAATAGTTCCAACGATAGTTAAACCAATTTCCTAATCCACACACATTTAAACTTAAATACATTAAAACCAAACAGGAGTGCAAACCAAAAATATGAGCCTAAAACATTCTTAATTATTACAGTTTAAACTTCATTTAAGACGAATAGATAAGGCTTAGCTAACCTTGTTATGGTCAGGAATCTCATCAATGGTAGCAATTTGGTATTGAAGGTAGTAATCAGCAGGTTTTGCCACAACAGTGGTGGCAGTAAGCTGTGTTGTCCTGTTGGAAGATTCACCAGCCTAAGGTGATGTTAAAGGAAGCGATGTTAGCATCCTATTATAGACTATAGTGAACTACTAATATAAGAATTTTAGGACTATATTAAAATACCTTTCTTGAAAGCTTACAATAGGACCGACGACATCATTGATATGTAGTCTGGTGCCAAACAAACAGTTAATGACCTGAGGCATTCCTGAAAATACAAAATGTTGTATATTAGCAATGGAATTAATTCCGTATAAAGTAAATTATTCTAAGATTGAATTAATAGTAAAATGCATAGCCATATATATAGACAATAGTTTGTAAGACATACCACCCCACTCTTTCAACTTGGCCATCTGTAGAAAGACGACAACATGTGAATCAGAATTATTTTCTGATATGTATTAGCTAATTAATATATGGATATGCATACAAATATATATATGTATATATATAACACATATATACAATTAAAGTTTAATTGAGAAATACGTTAGGTCTTGAAGCCGTAGCATCATTTTTTGCTTTTCCCTCCCATCCTCCTGAGTGACATGCATAGGATCAACAGAAACTACCAAACCAACAATATCTACACCAAAGATCGCATGATTAAATGATATAAAAACAATATTATGAGTAAATTGAAATCGATAAAAATAAACAAAATACCAAAAGCAACACGCATATCCAGATTTCTCATAAGCAAATCACCGAAGCTTGGAAAGACATATGGATTGATGATCTCAGCAAAATCATCCGAAACTTTGACCTTTGTTGTCTTATAAAAGTTAAGCTTGAACGGATGATTGACCAACATATAGCTTCCAGAATTGGAACCCACTGCAAAATCACTTATGACTCTTACTGTTCATTCTTCCATGACATTTTCAAAATCGGAGATTAGCTTCTTTTTTATCGAGGCTTGTATCTTAGCACCCTAAAAATTCATTCACATATCAATAAAAAAATAAGCATATAAATATACCGAAAACATATATACAATGAATTTCACAAACAATAATTTATTAATATGATTAGTAATATAACTAACAGTAATATAAACACAAAATAACAATACTATGACCAACGGTAACATAAAGACAATATTATAAAGATAATATAAATACCTGCTGATCCATCAATATCATTTCTATGCTCGAGACGACATTAGGATTGTTTTTGTAGTTTTGTTTCCACCTCAACAAAACCTTAACCCTTATGTTCCAGGATTCTTTGGTAGCATCAACATTAGCTACATTATCATAGATGATTTGGTCAGCCATTAGTTAAAAGAGAGTATGAAGTAGAAAAGAAAATTTTAGTATAAAAGAAAGCAAACGGAAGTAGTTGTGAATCGATTAACAAATTCGTTCAAATATATAGGGATCAAAAATATGATAAAATATGGTGTATTAATTACCAATATATTGCAAAAATTTTGAAGATTTAAAAAAAAAGGTTGTACTTTGAAAGTCAAAAAGAAGTCCATATTTTTTTTCTTCATGTATAATACACTGGAAAAATCTTCGTCACTACTAATTACCTAAATTACCTACAATTTTATAACAGAAGAAGGTAACCAAGAAAACAAAACCCGGCTGGAATTTGTAAGTAAAAAAAAAAGTCCAAATTTTTTCTAAATATATATTACACAAAAAAAATCTTTCCCATTACTAATTACTTAAATTAACCAAGAATAAATGTTCAATATAAACAATAAATAAAATAAAAATAGAGAAAATCAATTGATAAATCATATAAGATATGTATCAAATGAATCAAGATATATAGCTTTGACCAAAAAATATATTAAAAAAAGGGGACAAAACTCTTGAATTGAAAATAATGATCGACAAAAAAAAATTAAATTGAAACCGACAATATTATTGAACATATGTATGCTTATATTATGTAGATTGATGGAAAAATTCAAGAAAACCTACCTGAGTTTGCCAGAAGAAAATTTCATGAATTTTTCAGGAGAATGGAGCACCATATAATACTGAAGGATATGAAGAATTCCCTTAATTCGATTTAAGTTATTTGTTTTAAATATTGATTGATAGGATCGATTAGTGTTTCTAGGGCTAATAGATTTCATATTGTTTTGATAAAAAGTAGGTAAACTTCTTACAAAGATGGATGAATTGAAGTTCAAGAATGTAAGTTTCTTCTAGATGATATTTAATAATCAGTAAATTATTATTTATTAATAGTTATCTTGAAATTGATTAATTGAATATTGAAGGTGGAATTAATTGGCTAAGGAATGTCGACATTCAGCGTGTGAATGTATAAAAGTTAATCTAACGGACAGAAGATAGGCTCCTTTTTCATCCAAGGGTTCTAACTTAATTATAATTTGATTTTAAGTGGCTGGTTTATATTTATTGGGAGATAGAGATAGGATTGAGAGATTTAAAAAAGAAGTTATTAAATAGGTTTTCATAATGAATATATGACTAAAAAGACACTTGTCGCATTAATATAGCTCCACGTGTCAATCAAAGAACTCTACAATCCTGTTTTAGTTTATTGGTAGATAAAAATCACGTTTTTTTGTATGCATCTATCTCAAAATGATGCATCCAACAAAAAACGTGATTTTTTTGATTTTGACGGATTAATGTGTTGTTAAACACTTAAATAATGATAATTAGTTATACACTATGTCAGTTTTATGGATTTTTAATGCATCAAAATGTAGTTTTTAAGTGTTCACATTTGTTCTCATTTTAATTTGGTTCTCATTTGATAGCCACCATATATATATATATATATATATATATTACAATTTACTTCATGTTTTGCGATTTTTTTTATTGTATGTAATTCACACGTATTCACCGAGAAATAAGATAGTTTGTGGAATGCACGGGTATTACCTAGGTTATATTATTTTTAAAGTTGACAAACCATCATCCAGGGTGGAAATACATATTATGCACTTTATCTTAGTATAATATCATATATTTAGTTTAAACTAAATAGTTAATTAAATTCCTTATTTTTAAGCATTATATCGATTTACTTCAATGTTAACGTACGTGTATATGTCACCATGGTCTTGTGAAAAATGCTATCATACTATCGTGAATTTTATGCAAACTATGTCATGTGAAGAATGATCAGTTGACGAGACATTGTACGCACAGTTGGTTTACAATTTTCAAATGGTTTTTGTGAAAACGTGTTTCAGCACGTTCCCGGATCGATTAACACGAGATCTAACAATCATAGATGTGCGGAATCCGTCTATGATCGTCTTTAGGATTAATTAATGATTATCATGATAAACACACACGAAGATAATAAGAACAGGAGATAAACACGAAAATACTATCATTAATCATATGATTACAAGATGAATCCGTATGAAAAACATCTACAATGATTATGGATTACAATCATTGAGACGAATCGTGATAGTTTGGGCGGTATCTCAAGGTATAGATCTCTACCTCGAGAACCTAGTGAATGACTCTATGTTGCAACTAAATCATCAATCTAAATTCGTGACCTAAGACTTATATTTATAGGCTGAACAAACGGACTGGGCTGTCAAATTCGTACAAACGGGCTGGGCCTTACTAACTTAATAGTTCTTACGAACTTAATCTTCGTAAGACATATATGTACGAAGTTAATAGTTCTTACGAACTTAAACTTCGTAAGCATAATTGTACGAATTTCTCAGCCTTTTAGAATTATTGCATCGGACAACAAATTGTGCACTTTATGTGCTCTAACAGTTTTGATGTTGTGATCTGTAACACCCGTCATTTAAAAATCTGGATTTCAAAAAACTTTGCCAAACGGCGTTTAAAAAGTAGCGGAAAAGGATCACTTTGAAACTGCCCCATTCGTAACCGGATGGTACCTTTATAAAATGGTGTTACTAACGTGCATCGTCAAAACAATATAAATGAAATCCAAGTTATGGCACCAACATAAATGCAATCATTATTACATGTTCATAAATCATAAATGAAAGTAGCCAAAACGTAAGGCTAAGGGAAGTCTAAGCATTCAACAATCTATGCTAGTCTTCTTTATTACTTCTACCCATCTCACCGAGTTAATCCTTTCCTAGCTCAAGCTTGCTTATCCCGAAGGCACAACATTTTCAAAGAACAAGTGTTAGCTAATAAATTAGCTAAGTAAGATAACATAATTTGAAAACATTTGCCGATTCATAATATATTAACAAAACATGTCATAAATGTTAATATCACATACATATCACATCACAAGATAAACATAACACAATAGGATCATCATATTCCTAATGTGCCTAGCATTTCTTTCTTATCTTTCTTTCTTTACTTTGTTTCTTTGCCTAGACGTAGGCTAAGTGACTTACGCCACGTCACTTACATAGGGATGTGGGGTTTGTGTGCAGGTGGTCGTAGACCATACATGGAGTCCTCACACCCGACATGATGGGTAAACCTTTCGGTGTTCCATCGGCGTCGTTAAGGAATTGACAAAGTCATTTCCAACTGAACAAACCGTTTATGCCTTTACGCAATGGTGGTTAGTTACTCCACCCGGAATACTCAAACGTAACTATGCCACGGGAGGTATCATGATTCCCAAACCACGCCCTAGCTCCGAGGAACTAGCACGGGTTAAGCTTAACACAACATCTTAAATATGCTCGAGACTTCTTAATTATATTAGCTTAGGCTACACTTTCACCTAAACTAATCACATACATCATCTTTTACTTTAGGGCCCTTAATCGTGCACGTGTCATGACAATCCTATTCATATGTCTAGTGACTAGGTGTTCAAGCCATGCAAATATTCATAAAACATTTCATCATTTCATTTCACATGCATAACATCATACCTTTGAAGCATTCATATTTTACCATACATCATCAATGGTAATCATACATATCCCATAAAATCTCCCATATAATCCCATAATCATACAAATATGCAATTATATCCATTTGATGTTTTAACTTATAAAAATTATGAATTGTTGTACCCTCAGGTGACGAAAGATGTTATCTTACCTTAATAAGAATGCAATAACAAAGTGTCACACCAATTAAGACTCAACGGTAAATGCTCAAACCTTCAGAACCTACGATGTACAAAAGAGTCCAATTAATTGCTAATTTACTCACTATCATTGTCTTTTAATGAGGACTCAACTTCACGCTTTTATTTGTAAATACCTTTAATTTAAGGTGTTAAATATTCAATAACTTTTAGTTCAATAATGACAATATCAATCTCGAACCACAAGATTCAAAAATGACAATTTCAATCTTAAACCACAAAGATCAAAAATTACAATTTCAATCTCACAAGATTCAAAACACAATTTCAATCTTGCAAGGACCAAGTATGTCAATTTGGAACTGCAGGGATCAAAACTGTCAATTTCAAAACTGTAGGGATCAAAACTGTCACTTTTCAAACTATAGGGATCAAAATAGTCACTTTCAAAACTACAGGGATCAAAACTGCCAATTGAGGAAACTTCAGGGACCTTTTATGTCAACTCACAAACTTCAGGGACTGAAACGACAAGTCTGAAACTATAGGGACTAAAAATACAAAATTAAAACTGCAGGGACTAAAACGTAAATTCTGCTAGTTGCTGACATCATCAAGATGACGTCAGCGTGACATCACAAAGATGTGACTTGGTCTCGACGGGCTGCACTCCAAATCGAGAGCTGCTTTCTGTCTTTTTTTTTTTTCTTTTTTCCAAACAATTGCTTCATGTATATGAAACTTCAAAGCACGATATCTACTTCGTTATGTAACGGATTTAATTGATTCTTTTTGCATAATCTTCGGTTTTCATTAAAAAATATAACTCCAGAAAATAATTCATTTTAATTTTTTTTTAGATAATAAACAACAAAAACGTTACAACATCTTTATAAATCTTTAAAACAAGATTCCCAGTTCGTTATTCAACCAAATCAAGTGATTCTTTTTGCAAAACTCATGATTTTCAGTAGAGAATCTAATTCCAGAAGAAAATCCCATTTTAAAAGTTTCTTTCTTCAGATCTAATGAAAAAAAAGACGTTAAACACGTTTACAAATCGATTTGAAATCCATATGTATGAATCAAAATACTTTCAAATAACTACATAATATTGAAATACATCAAAAGAGAATGATTTTACTGTACTTAACCCTTCTTATAAAACCGTCATCATTGAGATCCCAAAATAACCTTGAAAACGTTAATTTTCGCTATGAAAATCTCTAGACACAAGCAATGATCATTATAATGAACACATAATGAACAAGAACATGTTACCTACTGATTTCCAGGAAGTAACTCACGAAATTTGAGAGAAAAAGATGGAGAAAAGTGAGAGAATGGTAAAACTTAGTGAAAATAGGTTATTAGATGATAATGATTATTTAAAAGGAGGTTATCATACTTGGTTTAACCTAATGGACCAGATTTTATCTTTAAATTTCGTGCATAAGGATTGGGATTGGCTAAAGTCCACTACAACAAGTCCAAAAGGTCATTTTAGCATAAAAACTAAGGCCCGAAGCTAATACATATACTAACGGACGACTAATTAACGTCTTAAGCACATAATGGTGAACCGACACACCATATTAGCATCACATAACTCAATAACTTATTCACATATAGGCACATTAATCATCATTTATCATTAAATTAATCGCCTAGCAATTAATGAAACTAACGGCGTTAAAAATCAACTAACGATAAACCGATAGAAGTTGCCGATTGACTAACGATAAAGTCAAGATCAAAGATCGAAAAGTTTAGGATGTTGCATGATCACTTAAAAGATGAACTTAATAATGACCAAGAATCATGTTAAGATTCTTTAGAAGGCTTGCTTTGACAAACATCTTATTTCAATTTACAAACTTATATTATTGATATTTTTAACATTCATTGTAGTTTATAGTTTTTGTGCACTAACTTTTTTTAGATCGTCCGGGTTGAATAACTATTTTAGTTTTATATAACTATTCCTTTTTTGTTAACATTTTTTTTTATTGAATGTCATTTACAATGAAGTACGTAGAAAATAAAATAGACCGGTGCAACGCACAAGTTTCACTTAGTAATTATATTTCTTTTGAGATTTAAAGAGTTGAGGGCTGTTGAATTAGGATTCCTTTGCTACAAATATTAGTTAGTCGTTCAAGGAGTTAGAGTTATTTTAGGGATTGGATAGGAATTATAAATTTATAATAATTAAAATAACAATGATGATCAAAATATAAAAGAATGACAATATCCTTTAAGGAGATGTATTGATGATGCATTCAGGCTTTGGAAGTTGTGGAGCGAAACATGTCTTTCAGCTTATCATTATATCCATAGACTTTTTGTTTGAAGTGTTTTATATGTATCTTTTTTATTGTCTTCTCTCGTTAATCAATTGAACAAGTTTTTTCTCCTTTCAATTCGATATTGTGGTATTGAGGTATTGAATATTTACCTTATAACTCTATTTAGTAGTTACCCGAGTCAGAATCGTTATCTCTTTAATTAGATCCTTTCGTTGAATATATGTGATCGAAGTATGACACATGTTGAGACTTACCTCCCATTTAATGTTAATATATGGCGTACGCATGTCAAGATTAAAACGTGGGTTATATAATGATTAATGAGTACTTATAAAACATATATACACACAGGTTTTTAACCTAGACCGAGGAAACTTCTTTATTGTTAGATGTGCTTAATTAGTATGTAGAGATTCTTTAGTGATTGTTATATTTGTTGGAGTGTGATCATGTTAAATATAAACGTATGTCTGGAAATAATTTAAGCCTACGAGATCATACGAAATGACACGGGAACTCAATATTATTAATTAGTATATCAAAGTAATATATTAATTAAAATGATCACGAAATAATTAGTAAAGGATTGTTTAAATATGTTTATTAATTAAAAGAGAAGGACTTAATTGTAAATTAGGAAATAGAGTTAGGCTCTAATTAATCCTAGTTGGGGCCGAATTTAACAAGGCTTTTAGGTCTTGACTAAATTTGTCCATTAAGTTTAAAAATTCTAAAAATTAAGCCTATAAATAGAGGCTAAAGATTAAGGGTTTTGCAAGACAATTAAAGTTGTAAAAACCCTAACTTAATTTCTCCTCTATTTCTCTCGGTCGAAATCAAAACATAGGCTACGAATTTGTTCCATTCGTGGAACATACTTCAATCAATTTATAATAAGTCCATAGCATTAAGTGTGGTCTATTTGTTTTGACGGCTACAAGATTTTGTTTTATTCCAACTATTTCAACGGAATTAAAACAAAGTTTTCATACACAAAGGGTTGTGAAGATTCGTGATTGGGTACTAGCATACGGTATAGGGGTGTCTAGTGTGCGATCATAGGAGGGTTTTACTTTAAACCCTACAATAATAATAATCTTATTATTAATAATATTACTGGAAGCTTTGCACAAAGGTACACGTTTCGATTCTCTCTTTGTTAATTAATAATATTACATATACGATTCTTTCTGCTGCGTACTCGTGAATTGTTATATATTTATGTGCTCATATTCTTAGAGTGGTATCACGAGCCACATATGTGTTCTATTAGTTACAAAGATCAAAACTTGAAGGGGGTTAAGGGTTGTTTCGTTTTTTAATTAATTTTTAAATAACTAAAAGAGTTTTCTTATTTTTATTAATTAAAATCAAATTTTAATTAAATAAATTAGGGTTTTGCTTAATTAATTTGACCCAGTTCAATGGTGGATTGAAACCCTTAAGCAAGTTTTGAATTATGTGAATTGACATGATTTATGTGATATAAATTGCATGTTGTGTATCTTTATTTATTTAAAGTTTTTAAATAAAAGGTATAATCACAAGGAACTCATGCAAGATTACTTGTGATTATTATCATTATATAGAGATATAATTTGCAAAGCATGATAGTACAATAATTAGGGTTTATTGTGTGACTATGTGAATTTGTCATGTGATTTTCTTGGTTTGTGACAGTTCACTAAAAATTAATATCTTCTGATCGGTAATGAATTAGAAGTTGAAATTCGGATTGTAGATGCTCAACACATAGGACTACAACTTTGTAGTTTTGGTCGAAAGCTGAGTCGGACCAGAAACAGGTCTAAACTAGTCGTGAAGTTGCTGGAAATTTCCAGTCAGCATGTTTATGTGTTGGAGTCTCTTGGATACCAGAGACCCAGCATGGGTGTACCCTTGAGATACTTAAAGATGTGCTTGACAGCGAGAAGGTGAGACTCACGAGGAGAGGCTTGATAGCGAGGACATAGACATGTTACAAACATGATGTCTGGGCGACTTGCAGTGAGATACATCAAGGAGCCAATTATTCCTCTATAGTGAGTAGGATTCACATACTTCCCATCAGGGCCAGGATGGAGATTATTGGGAGGGCACATAGGAGTTCTTTTAGGAATGACATGGGTGAAGTCAAACTTATGCAGCATATCCAGAATATATTTTTCTTGATTGATAAAAATTCCAATGTGAAGCTACTTAATTCGTAACCCCAAAAAGAAGGTTAGTTCACCCATCATACTCATTTCAAAAGTGCTGGACATGAGAGCACTGAATTTACGACAAAGTTTGGTAGATTAGGAACCAAAGATAATGTCATCGACATATATATGAACATATAAAGCATGGGTCTTCTCTTTGTAGATAAAGAGCATGCTATCAATGGTACCTCTATGAAAGCCATGGTCTAAAAGAAAGGTAGAGAGGGTATCATACTAGGCTCTGGGAGCCTGTTTGAGACCATAAAGGGCTTTATTGAGCTTGTATACATAATGAGGATGCTTTGGATCCTCAAAACCAGGAGGTTGCTTAACATAGACTTCTTCATTAAGAGCACCATTAAGAAAGGCACTCTTGACGTCCATTTGGTAGACAATGAAGCCTTTGTAAGCAGCATGAGCAAGAAAGAGACGAATAGCTTCAAGACGAGCGACTGGAGAAAAGGTTTCATCATAATCAATGCCTTCAGCTTGAGTGTATCCTTATGCAACCAATCTAGCCTTGTTTCTGATAACTACACCAGCTTCATCCATCTTATCCTTATAAACCCATCGAGTGCCAATGGGTTCTTTATGGGGAGGAGGAACAAGGAACCGAACATGTTGTCTTTTAAATTGTGTCAGTTCTTTTTGCATGGCTTCCACCCAAGAAGGATCAGCCATGGCTTCGCCAATATTGCTGGGCACAATTTGAGACAAGAAATTGACATAGAGACAAGTATTACTTCTCGCTGCTCAAGTTTGGACACCATTGTGTGGATTACCAATCACATGGTCGAGAGGGTGATCAGCAGTCCAATGGAGTGCTGGTGAGTGAATAGATGAGGAGTGAGAGATAGCATATAAGGTGGTGGTAGGTTCATTTGATGTAAGAGAGTAAGTAGAGGGATCAATGGTTAGTACAGGTTTAGAGTTGCTGGCAGGTGGGTCACTGATAGTAGTGGGTACCACTTGCTGAGATGTATCATCATCAGCATCTCCTGAAAGAGGATTCGCTGAGGCATCATGAAAGGTTTCCTCAGCGATACTGTCAGTAACTTGAGGTTCAGTTGAGGGAGAAGAGTTAATGGAAGTGGCATTAACGGTTCTAAGAAGAGGCTCAACTGGATCAACAGAATATATGTGAGCAGCTATGTAGTCAACATTTGTTGAAGGATTTGGAGATTCAGCGATGGGTTGGTCAGCAACATCATGATGTATCACTGGCACTTCTGAAGTACCAGATAGATCGCTGAGAATCACTTCAGCAGATGACTCATTAGAGAGATCACCAAGAGCTGAACAACTTTCATCAAAAGTAACATGAACTGATTCTTCTACTCTTTGAGTGCGAGTATTGAAAACCCTGAGTGCTTTACTGATAGAAGAATAACCCAGAAAGTAGCCATCATCAGCTTTGGGATCAAACTTGCCTAAATGATCCTTATCATTCAGGATGAAAACTGGGCAACCAAAAACATGGAAATATCCAATTTGAGGTTTCTTGCCCTTGAGAACTTCATAGGCAGTCTTATCATGTCGTTTGACAATGAGACACCTATTTTGAGTATGGCAAGCAGTGCCAACTACTTCAGCCCATAATTTGCTTGGAAGAGAAGACTCACTGAGCATAGTTCTAGCAGCTTCAATGAGAGTTCTATTTCTCCTTTCAGCTACTCCATTTTGCTCAGGAGTTCGAACAAAAGAGAAATTCTGTCTAATCCCTTGATCAGTACAAAAAGTCTCAAGAGTGTGGTTTCTGAACTCAGTGCCATGATCGCTTCTGAGTTCTTTAACACGTATGTTGTTGAGGTTTTCCATCTTTTTAATGAAACTAATTATTTCCTCAGCAGCATCACTCTTAGAATGAAGAAAAATTGTCTAAGTATATCATGAATATTCATCCACGATAACTAAGGTGTATGTGCTACCCCTTAGACTTTGGACATTCACAGGACCAAAGAGATCCATGTGAAGAAAATGAAAGCAGACATTAATTGAGTTTGCCTGTTTGGTTTTGAAAGTGGCTCGGTGACTTTTACCCTTTTCACAGGCACCACAGAGCCTGTCCTTCTTATAAGTGAGAGGAGAAAGGCCTCGAACAAGTTTTTTCTTGTCAAGAGAATTGATTGTTTTGAAATTCACAAGTGACATACGCTTGTGCCACAACCAATTGATTTGAGAAACAGCTTTTGAAAAGAAACAAGTTTCGCTGTTAGTTTTGACAGGAGTGAAATCTACCAAGTACATATCTCTCTTTCTTGGAGCAACCAAGACTACTTCTTTATCAATGCTAATTACTGTACCTTAATGCTTATCAAGAATAACTTTGTAATCAGCATCACACAGTTGACTGATGCTGATCAGATTGTGTTTCAATCCATTCACATAAACAACCTTAGTGAACTTGATCAGCCCATTTGAGAGAGAGCCATATCCTTCAGTTTGGCCAGTAGAATTGTCACCAAACACAACTGTGGGACCATCAGTCTCCAAAAAGTTATCCAGCAGGTCCTTGGATCCAGTCATGTATTTTGAACAACCACTTTCAAAATACCTCACTTCTTTTCCTAGCGAGGCCTGTATGGATAACAATAGAAGGATTTAGGCAGAATTATGAGAATCCCTGCTGATATCATCATCAGCAAAGGATGAAAGAGGAAGACGAGCATAACCATCATCAGTAGAGAGGAAAAGGGGCTGAAGGATCGGCATTTTCATCAACTGGGAAATTTTCAACCAGTTGGTGAGCAGGAAGCATGTTACGAGTAACCTCAACCGTATATCCTTGATCATTGGAGGCATAAGTGACAATGTTTCCTGTGTCAAGAACAACCAAGTTGCTGACTTGATTATTATCTCCATACTCGACTAGGACACTTTCAGTACCATTGAAGATAATTTCTTGAGAGAAAGGAAGGGAGATACGTTGAGAAGCAATGAACTCAGCGATATTGTTCTCATTGAGAACAAGATTATCGCTCAAGCTAATGTTAGACTCAGCAGGAGAAGCTTGCTCAACAATAGCAGAGGTAGAAGCAGCAGAAGATGAGGGTGGATTTGGCTGGATGACAACTTCAGGAGGATTCCTGGAATCATTGTCAGTACAGTCAGCAGCAATGTGCCCTCTTTCTCCATAAAGATAACACTTTCTTCCAGCATTCTGATTTTGAATCAGAAACTCCTTAAGTTGTGAGGACAAATCATTAACACCCTTAGTCAACTCACCTATCTCAGGGTTAGAGGAAGAAATTGATGCTGCAAAAGGAGTCTTTTTCTTCTTAGACTTAGTAGGAAGAAACTTGGGAATGGGGCCAAGAATGGACTTTTACCCTTAGATTGAGCATTAGAAGATGAAGGACCAAAGTGGGTTTGAGCAGCTCGTTGACCTCCTTGTTGAGGATGTCTGACTTGCTGAGCATGTCTAAGTTGCTGAGACCCATGGATCATTTGTCCAACTTGCTGACCTCCTTGCTGAGGAGGTCTGACCTGCTGTATAGGTCTGAAGTGCTGAGGGACAAAGGTTCTCTTTGGAACATAGACAGGATTAGGTTGCTGATAACGAGAATCAGCAAACCTACTTCGTCTATTCATTAAGCGATCATGCATGACATCCTTTCTTCCAGCATGAGAAGAATTTGAAGAGGAAGATGAGGGCTGAAACACAGGGCGTTCAACGACCGCTGAAGGAACTGGAGTTTCAGCAGGTTGATTAGCAGGTACAGCTCGCTGAGGAGTGTTGTAGTCATATGGAACAACAACCTTGCTCCTCTTGAAGGGTTCAAAAGCTTTAGATTGAATAGTTAAAAGCTGAGAAGCAATAGGTTTGTAACCATCACTTGAAGGATTTCCTTCAAAGGTTTGAGAAGAAGAATATTGAACTCTGCCTTCATTAGACATCATATCAATAATAGGATGGTTGGGAAAATTGTTTTTGCGAAACTAGGAGAGTAGCTAGTTTGAGTTTTTGGAGACGAAGAAGAAGTGCTGGGAGAGGATGATTTATTATCAATTTTTGAATGATAGTCATTCATCCCTTTAACGAAATAATACTTCATCATTTCTTCAAAAGGAGACCACATCACTTGGAGGAATCCTCTCTTCAGCAGCAGGACTGTCACCAAAGTGATTAGTAACTAGGGCGGCAGTCTCGTAATCTCCACCAATGATGGCTTTGATTTGAGTAGGCATCAGCTTGCTGAAGATTTGGTCATGAAGCTTGGAGGCTTTAGACCATGAGATGACAATTTTCTCAAGGTCAGTGACCTTATTTTTCAGTTCTTCATTTGTTATTTGAAGATTCTGATTGAGAAGTTTTCGAGATTCAAGCTCAACATGAACATTTCTTAAGTCCTTGAGCTTGTCAGTTTTATCACTTAGCTCAGCACTGACTGAGTTAAGTTTGAATTGAAGGTCAACTCGAATGGATTCGACAAACTGAATGTCACAGATCAAGTTCGCTTTCCTCCTCACAAACATCAGCCTTATGAATGTACCTTAAACAAATTTCCATTCTCTGAAGGAGTTCATCATCATCCAGGGGAGGCACATAATCTCCAAAATGCCCACCTGGTTCATAAGAGGCAGTGGGCCTTGGTGAGAAAGAGGGAGAAGGAGGCATGTTTGACAGTGATACTGGACCATCTTCAAATTCAGTCGGCGGTGAAGAGATTAACAGATAGCCCATGTCAGCCTCCAAGAAACCACTAATAACTTCTTCTTCTTCTTCTTCAACTTTAGTGGCAGTGAGTGTAACTTCAGCTTCATCATCTTGGAGGTCAAACTCACTGCCCAGATCTTTTCATCAGAGAGTTCAATATTTGGGAACAAAAAAATTCTCTAATACCAAGATTCAAGAAATTTTGGCTTATTATCTTCAAATGCAGAAGAGAAAGTGCATACTTTCTTGAGAGTGACATTTTCCCATTGACTGGAGCAGACTTGATCCTTAGTCAGCACCTTATCGTCAGCGAGTGCCATAAAGCAGATAGCATCAACATAGTCTTCCCCTTCAGCGTCAGATTCATCTGAGTCTGCCCAGTCATGTTGTTCAGCCACAAGACTTTTGGCAGGGAGCTTAGCTTCCTCAACATCACTCATCTTAGCACGAAGCTTATAGTACTTCTTTTTGTATTCATCAGCAGGCTTGACTGAAGAGGGCCTCGCTGAAGAAGAAGATAGCTTCGCTGCCTGCAAAGAGGGGATAGAAACATTGCATTCTTTTTGGTAATGGCCTTTCCGACCACATCTCCAACATTCTTCCTGCGATTTGTCAAGTACTGGTTTTTTAGAGAAGGTCGACTTACGACTATTCCATTTTTTGGAATATCTCTTACCAGCGATAAGAGCAAATTGCATGAAATTTGAGAACATTTCTTGTCTCTCCTCAAAATCGAGGTCATTGACAAGATCTTGGATATGCGAAGGGGTGGAAGAGCTGCTGTTAACATGGATGGTGTTAACTTCAACAGAGACCAAGGCAAGAGGGTCATGAGAATAAGAAATGTTATACAAAGAAGAAGAAGAAGAAGACGAAACAGATGAACCAACATGCCTCTTGGATTCAGCTTTTGCTCTCAAATTTTAAGCAATGGCCCTCTCTTCAAATTGAAGAGTGCCAAAAAGTGATTCCAAGTCATGCGTTTTTAACTGCTTGGTGGTACGGAGAATCTGTCTTAAACCTTGCCACTTGATTGGAAGGCTGTCAATGAACTTGTGGCATACTTCAAGCATATCATGCTCTATGCCAGCATTTACCATATCATTCAAAAGACATTTGAAGCGATTATAAGTGCCATCCAGACTCTCATTAGGAAGAGAGAATCCTTCATAGGCACGCTTCAGATCTATCTTTTTGGTAGCAAGAACATCTTTCGTGCCATCAAATCTGGTACAAAGATTATCCCACACCTTTTTGGCAGAAGAGAGTTTGATGATAGATTTCATAATGTCATCTGGAAGGGTATTGATAATGAGGTTTCTTAACCGAGCATCCAGATTTACAAGTCTACGCTCATCATCTGTCCATTGTACTTCTGGTTTAATAAGCTCAGTGACAACCTCAGGAGCATCAGTAGTGGCTCCTAGTGTCCTGGTAACTAGAACCGGTACATATGGGGGAGGGTTGCATATTTATTGTTCCATATGTTAACCGCTATTGTTTTTGTTATCGTGTTTTCCTATACATATTGCAGTGTTGTGAAAGGAAGTTGAGATCACGAATGTTTAAACCAAAAATAGCTGGCACAACTTTACGCACACCGGTAGAAAGTGCCGAAAAGGTGTTGGATGTGGCATAAGTGCATAACGAATAGTATACATGTGATGAAGTTAGAATAAAAAAAGTTACCATTGCTAAGTGGAAGAATTGTCCTCCTTATAAATACGTGCCATCAGGTTTACGGTTCAACTTGACGTTAAAGATGAGTTTGACCAGGTTGTTGTGGTTCTATTTGACAAGACGACTGAAGTTGGTACAGAGGTGAACATGATCATCATTGGACGAGCAGGGAGAATGAAAATGTGAGCCGCATGTTTAGGAAAAGAAGGTCAAGGATATAACTATTTAGTAACATGTATTTTCTACGGTTATACATTTCAATTCCATCAAAAAATTTGGACGATGAAGATGTGGGATAAAAGGTAGGACGAGTAGGACGTTACCAAAAAATGTATATCATGATAGTAGATACATTTACCACTCTAAGTCGGAGAATGATCGATAGAGTCCCTTATTAACGGCTTAATAAAACCTTTGGTGAATACTCATGGGTTTCTTATTGTTTTTCTTTTATGTTTGCAAGACATTGCATATATGGGGTTTGTGTTTTTACACACTTATATTATGACTAAGGTCAGCCTTAACTGAATTAGTCAGTCTTTCGTAAATTAAATACTTTTTCTATTTCATGATAAGTTAATGTTTTCGCCATTAATGATTGTTGATGCACGTTGATGTGACAACAGCAACTTAGATTTGATCTGTCTTTTAGATTAAGACATTATGTAACTTTATGTCATATCTATATATATGTAATTGATAGATTATGGACTTTATGTTTTGGTAATGATCGATTACATGTTTTGGTGTTATATATATGTTATGTATGATGTTTGTTGTGTGTTATACAAGTACAAACATAATATGTGTTAGGATTCCTTGTTGATGAAATTTAGGAAATAACCAAGTCTTACATCTAACGAAGATAAGGAATATCTTCGTTAGAGGCAAACGAAGATAAACTTCGTTTGGTACAAACGAAGATTAACTTCGTTAAATGGGCTGGGCTGCTAAGTTCGTAAGAACAAAGCCCAGCAAGCCCAGTTTCGATCTGAAACATGTATATACGAATGAATACCCTAAATTAAAGAATCACATTCGACATACACATACACCAGGTGACTAAGTTCGTTCTATAGCTTATAGAAACGAATATAGCATCATACGGCTGATTATTTACTTGATAATTAGCGATATACACAATAACTAATCAAACTAGTTATCTCGTGAGGATTCCGCACTCACGACATAACAATAGACGATCTCGAGAGCGATCTGTAGCTATCGAGGGACTCACAAGTGGTATCAGAGCCAATCAATATCTTATCGAAGGTTCAAGATCGTTTGTTTGATTATTTTCTCTCAAAAACCTCCGGACACCCTAACAGTCGCTAAGTTCGTTTTCTCAAACGAATTTAGAAAACGAACTTAACCTCATCTTCGTTTACAATCTCTTCAAACGTATTTAGTTTTATTTTCGTTCAGTTCCTTCTAACGAATTTAAAATTATCTTCGTTCACCTTCACCTCACGAATTTAGCCTTATCTTCGTTCAATTCCTTCAAACGAAGTTAGACCTATCTTCGTTCCATTCCTTCAAACGAATTTAAATCTATTTTCGTTAAGTTTCAACTAACGAATTTAGCAACTATCTTCGTTTCAACTCCTCTTACGAATTTAAAACTATTTTCGTTTCTCACATCCATTTTCGTTAAACAATGGCTTCCTCTTCAACCAACACTGCTGTTGCACAATACCTGAATTCTCTTGTCTATCATGATCATCTCGTTGGACGTACTAATTCTCCACCGAAGTTAGTTTCATTGGCTGACTTCTGGGCGTGGAGAGGCCGATTTGAAGATTATATTCAACGAGAAGATTTGAACATGTGGATAATGATCACTGAAGGATATGAATGGCCAACTCTTACTGTAAACGGTGTTACAACTAATTACAAGGTAGGAGAGTTAAAAGGAGAAGAAAAATCTTTGTATGCTATTGAAGTTAAGGCTCTTTCTACTCTTCGGATGTGCATTCCTCAAGAATTAGTGCACCTGTTTCCTAAACAGGAGTACAAGACTTCAAAACAATTGTTCGATGCTATTGAAGCTCACTGTGAAGGTGATCCATTGTTGAAGCAAAATAGAATTAAGATGCTTAAGAAACAATTTGATTGCTTTAATGCTACCAAGAACGAACAAGTTGAGGATCTTATATTGAGATTTCAACATCTTCTTGCTGAGTTAGTTTATTTCAATCTTAAGTACACTCCTACTGAGATGGTGGATAAATTCTTGGATGGTTTGCCGAAAGCTTATAAAGAGTTTCGTCATGGATTGCAAGAAAGAGCAGATTATGCAATTCTTCGTATAGATGGTGTTATATCCACTTTAAGAAACAAAGAAATGAAGGATAAGGCAAAGGATCTCCAAGACAACTTCACACAAGATCCATCTCTTTATCATGCCACTATGAAAAATCCAACAGCTGACGTTAATGCATTCTTTTCTGGGGTTGGTACTTCTGGCACGAAAGAGAGTTCTGATTGTGTTATGGATGGAGATGATTCTGCTGGTTTCATGGCTTCTGATGCTGGTTACAAGGCTAGAAAGGCTAATGAAAGTGCAAAGCCTGGAAATATGAATTTGGTAACATTTCATCTACTTCTGCTGGTTACAAGTCTATGCCCATGGATATGAATCAGCTGAGGGAAGGATGAATGTATTTGCCGCAATGTGTGCTGCACATGAAGCTTTTGTTGCAGGAAGGATCACAGATCCAGCACTCATTGATGAAGATTATGACCAAATAGATCCAGATGATGTTGAAGAAATGGATCTGAAATGGAATTTGGCGATGATCACCAGGAGAGTGCAAAGGTTTATGCAAAGAACAGGTAGAAAGCTTATTGGGGGTACTCAGGGCTTCGACAAGTCAAAGGTTAAGTGTTATAACTGCGATGGCTTTGGACATTTTGCCAAAGAATGTCAACGACCAAAGAGAGATGTCAATATTACCCCTACACGTCAAGATAGAGGTGGTAATCGTCCATTTAATCAGAATGCAAGTAGAGCTCTCTTGTTGACTGATGATACTACTGGAAATGGCAATGACAAGGCTATCGTAGCTGCTCAACCTGATGGTTCTTATGTTTGGAATCTTCCACAGGATGAGACCAATAATGCTTATTTGGCTGAAATAGTTGATGATATGGCTCAGATAGTGGATTCTGTTGATGATTTCTTGGACACCACAGTTTACCACAATGATGAGCATTTGTATGAAAATGTTCAAAGCTCGAACATGGAATCTTCTGCTGAGGTATATGATACTGATTCTGAGTCTGATGAAGAGGTTGAGGTTGATGATATGAAAGATTCTGGAGAGGTGAAAGCTGCTGAGATCAAAGACGATTCTGCTACAGAAAAGGTTGAAAAGACAATTGAAGAGCAGATGAAGGAGTATGAAATTCCAGCAGGCATGAGTGTGGATGACTTTGTTGCTTACATGGCAGACTGCAAAGAAGCAGATCAACAGGTATCTTACTCTCTACATACTATTGTTCATGTTTGCAAAATTGTTAATCGAATGTTTGATGAAATTGAACAAAGAATGAACAAATTAAGCAATTAGAATCTGTTGTCAATGCTGCTCATGAGGAAAGAGATAAGTTGATTAAAAAGGATCTAACTGTCACTGATAGAGAAAAATTCTTAAAGGATAGGATTAGATCTTTAGAGTCTGACATTAGTGCTATGAAAGACAAAGTTAAACATGTTGTGGCTGTAGAAAGAGTAGGTGGTGAAGCTTATGCATTGTTAGCTAAAAAGTGTGCTACAATTGAGAAAGAACTTGCTGATGCTAGGATAGAAATAGTGGAATTAAATGCTAAGGTTGATTCTGCTAGACATGCTGAGCTTTTAATGCATATGAAAAGTTTGAGGATTCTCCATCTAAGAGTTCTGACACTGCTAAGGTTTCTTATAATAGCATGCCTCCTCCTTTCAACAATAACTATACTCCTGTAGAACCCAATATTCCTGAAGTCCTACTTCAACCTAGTGTTGATGATGGTAAATCGAAAGACTCAACTCCTAAGCCAAATTTGACTGAGGAAACAACAGAGTCTAAAGGAGTTTCTTCTCAACCTACCAAGGAAGAGAAATTGAAAGGTGTTGTCCTAGATCCGTCCACTTCTTACGTTCAGAAAGACAGTATTACTCACTTTACACTTCGAAAGAGTAGTAGGGTTTATACTGAGTTAGAATTCCATTAGCATCTATTGACCCTAAGAGGATTGATAAAGTCTGGGATGTTGATATTAAGGATATGAAGAAATTAAGTCAGTTGCGTCAAACTCCTTTACCTAAGCAGTCTAGGAATAGCAAATCTGAAGATGAATTAGTTGTTAATGTAGAAGCAACTAAGGTTTTGAAGCATATACTAATGCCTGCACGTAAGAAGTCCCCAAGTAAGTCTAGGATATCACCGACCAAACGAGACCATGAGGATTCTAGAAAAACAAGTAAGTCAGTGGACACTAGTGAATCTGTAAGTACCAATAATAAGGTAGATACAAAGAAAAAGGTTAGGTCCTCTCTTGCTTTGCTTGTCATGAAAAAGGTCATGTTTACAGTGTATGTCCAAATCGACCTCGGAGATCGGGTTCTCCTTCAAAGGTTTCCACCTCGGAAGGAAAAGGGGTTGGGTAATGATAAACAGGTTCATGAGACTAAAGTTCAATCTTCTACAAAACCGTTTACTATACCTCACCGACGTGAATCTCCACCAAAAGGTTCATCCCCTAAGGAACCAAGATTCACAACCCCCAGTGGGAGTTCGAGTCGGTCACAAACACCTCCAAGTCGTAATTCATTTTATGACAGAATTCACTCAAGTGTTAGACCTTCTTTTGGCCCTCATTCCCCAAGAACTTCTCCGACGAGAGGTCAGAAGTCTTCTCCAGTGAGAAGACAAGTCGAGAATCAAGTCCCACCCACGCTTCTAGCAATGGATATTGGACTGAACTGATTCTCAAGGATGAGAAGGGACGACCCAAACCTGTGAAGGTTTGGGTCCCCAATGAAAACTAATTTTTCTCATTTTATGTGCAGGGAGTTCCTAGGAAACCAATTCATTTGTGGTACCTTGACAGTGGATGCTCCAGGCACATGACAGGGACAAGAAGCTCTTGTCCAATTATACTGGTATAAATGGGTCGTATGTTAGTTTTGCTGGATCAAGGGCGGCAACATCACCGGTCAAGGAGATGTCGTCAATGGACAACTTACTCTAGAAAGAGTTAACTATGTGGAACAACTTACTCACAATCTAATGAGTGTCTCACAGATCTGTGATAAGGGCAACAATGTTCATTTCACAGAAAAGGAGGCATACATCTTGAAGCCGGGTTTCGTTATTCCAGAAGAATGGATAATGCTCAAAGCTCCTAGGAAGAGAGACATCTATGGCTTACTTTTAGGTGTTGATAATCCAAAGGAGCCCCTTTGTTTGTTGAGCAAGGCAAATGAGTCTGAATCTCTCCTATGGCATCGTAGAATGGGACATATCAACTTTCGGAAGATGAATGAACTTATTAGTCTTGGGTTAGTTGACGGTGTGCCAGTTAAGAAGTTTGGGATGGAAGATAAGTGTGTACCGTGTTTGAAAGGAAAGCAACATAAGAATCCGCATAAATCAAAAGTACTCAACACTATATCCAAACCATTCGAATTACTTCATATGGATCTCTTTGGTCCTGTGAACATAAGAAGCATTGGAGGGATGTCTTACTGTTTGGTGATCACTGATGATTACTCGAGGTACTCATGGGTATTCTTTCTGAAGACCAAGGATGAGACCGCAAACGATTTATGGATTTTATTAAACAAGTTGAAAATGTCCATGGAGTCAAAGTTAAGAGAATCAGGAGTGACAATGGTACTGAGTTCAAGAATAATACTATTACTGTATTTTGCTTGACCAAAGGAATTCAACATCAGTACAGTGCACCATATGAGCCACAACAGAATGGCGTGGCTGAAAGAAGAACAGACATTGATTGAGACAGCCAGGACGATGCTTGCTGATTCAGGGCTTCCTATTACTTTCTGGGAGAGGCAGTGAATACAGCTTGTCACATTCTGAATCGGGTTTTGACAGTTAAACGGTTTAAGAAAACTAGTTATGAACTTTTGCACAACAAAAAGCCCAATTTGCAGAATGTTGAGCCTTTCGGTGTTCCTTGCACTTTTCTTAAAACTCTTCCTCAAGGGAAATTTGAACCTAAATCTGAGGAGGGTTTCTTTCTGGGTTATGTACCAAGTACACCGATTAGGCGTGTGTACAATCAGAAGACTGGCAAAGTAGATCTTGGTACAAATGTCGTAATTGTCAGTCATAAACCTGCTGTACACATTGGTCCTGCTAATAATTTTGATTATGATGGTGTCTTCACTTCTTTTCGTGGTCCTGTTTCTTTTGCAGGTGTTCCGACTGTGGAGGATGTAGTTACTCTCCATGATCCTCTTGATGGAGGACCGGTTTCTGGTTCTTCTTCTGTTTCCTCACCAATAGTTGAGCCTACTTCTGAATCTGGAGAATCTAGTGGGACAAAAGTAGCAGATTCTACCTTAGAGCCTGCTCCTATAGATCCTACTGATCCCTTGCATATACCTCTACCTGATTCTCCTTTCTATGATACTGATGACACGGAAGGTGAAAATCAGGAGGAGCCTAAAACTCCAGATTATAAAACTCCAGAGCAACATGTGCAGACAAACTTGGGAGATGATCTTTCAGTCGATAAGGTTCCTCAAACTAGGGTCAACAAGGATCATCCAGTCGAGCAAATCATTGGTGATGCTTCTGCCTCTATTCGCACGAGGAATCAATCTAAGAAACTGTCGTGTATGTTTGCTGAAGTTAAGGATACTGGGGCAATTACTTGGTACTTGTATTATTGCTTTATCTCTCAGGTTGAGCCTAAAAATGTTGGAATGGCTCTTAAGGAACCGTCATGGGTTGAGGCGATGCAAGAAGAATTGGCTCAGTTTCGAAAGCTTGAAGTATGGACGTTAGTTGACTTACCTCCGGTGAATCTCCTTTAACAACGCGTTGGGTTTTTCGTTGTAAAAGAGATGACAGAGGTGTAGTCACTCGCAATAAGGCTCGATTGGTGGTTAGAGGATTTGAGCAACAAGAAGGCTTTGATTACGATGAGACATTTGCACCTGTAGCTAGACTTGAAGCTATTCGATTATTTCTGGCATATGCTAGTTATAAAGGTATTAAGGTGTATCAGCTTGATGTAAAGAGTGCCTTTTTGTATGGAGAAATTAAAGAAGAAGTGTATGTAGAACAACCTGTCGGGTTTGAGGATCCAGACTTTCCTAATAGAGTATATCGTCTCGATAAGGCTTTATATGGTTTACATCAGGCTCCTCGATCGTGGTATGAAAAATTGTCAACTCATTTGAAGGAAAGTGGTTTTACCAGAGGTTCTATAGACAGCACGTTGTTTATTAAATGGAAAGGGAAGGACTACTTGCTTGTACAGGTTTACGTCGATGACATCATTTTGGTTCATCTGATGACAATATGTGCAGGGAATTTGAACAGAGCATGAAGTCTAAGTTTGAGATGAGTGCTATGGGGGAATTAACCTTCTTCCTTGGACTACAGGTGGATCAACTGAAGGATGGCTTCTTTGTACATCAGACCAAGTATATCAAAGATCTTCTTACTAGGTTTCGAATGACTGATGCTAAGGATGCTGTTACTCCCATTAAGACTAATCATGGGTTGTGTCCTGACAAGCCTAATAATCCATACGTCGATGCCACTCAATATCGGGCTATCATTGGATCCTTGATGTATCTGACAGCCTCATGTCCAGATATTACCTTTGCTGTTTCTATGTGTGCTAGATATCAGGCTAATCCGAAAGAGTCACACTTGAAAGCTGCGAAAAGGATTCTTCGTTATGTGAAAGCCAAGCCTCGTCTAGGTCTTTGGTATCCCATGTATGGTTCCTTTGACTTCGTAGCTTATACTGATTCGGATTATGGTGGTGACAATTCGGATAGGAAATCAACGTCAGGTGGATGTCAGCTTTTAGGGGGGAGAATTATATCGTGGCAGTGCAAAAAGCAGACATCTGTTGCACAGTCTTCCTGTGAAGCAGAGTACATTGCTGCTGGATATTGTTGTTCTCAGGTGCTTTGGATACAGCAACAATTGCGCGACTATGGTATGAATATCTCCAATACTCCTATTTGTATTGATAATAAGTCTGCCATAGATATTACCAAGAATCCGAAAAACTTTAAAGTCACCAAGCACATAGATATACGTGACTGTTTTGAGAAAAAGCTTATTCATTTAGAAAAGGTTATTACTGATGATAATCTTGCTGATCTATACACTAAAGCTTTTGATGGACCTCGTCTTGAGTTGTTATATCAACTCAATGGTATGAAGAATGCCGAGTAGTTTCTCTCAAAGAACTTAAATGTATTTTTCGTGTCTTTGTAGTGTAAGTCGTACATAGATAGAGTCATAAAAATACAAAAGAGTTGTCTTAGTATAAGTTTGTATATATCTAGTGTCAGAAAAATACAAAAACATTAAAAAATCGAAAATCCAAAAAAAATATGAATAAAGTAAGGTTACTGCGCTAAATGATTAGAAGTGACGATACTTTAGCTTTTAAGCCTGCTTAATCGTAATATAACTGCTTAGTTCAGTGATTACAATTTGGGATATATCGGTAGGCACAAAGTACCAAGGTTTCCTTCAATCTGAACTTAAATTATACAATGTTCTTGTGGGAAACATATTCAGATATATGGCTGAGAATGCTTGCTTTTCAGAAATGTTAAGATCTGGTCCTTAAATTCTGTGAAAGATCTAGCTTTATTATAAAATTTATTCAGTCTGTATTTGGAAACTTCTACAAGTTCTGAACATGAAGTAAATTAAGTTAAATGTGATTAAGTGACATATTAGGCTACTTAGGTTACAAGGTGACTGCCCTTGACCATGGTACGACCGAAAGTGTTACAAAATTAATGCAAATGAAAGTAAATGTGATTAGTGACATATTAGGCTACTTAGGTTGCAAGGTGACTGCCCTTGACCATGGTACGACCGAAAGTGTTACAAAATAAATGTAAATCGCAAAATACTAAAGTGCTTCAGTGATGAAATGTAAAAGTGTTTCATGGTTTGTTCAAGGAGTTTCCAAATATATATTGAATACTTGTTATTTTAATGCTTGTGTCGATTATGGGAGTATATCTGATTGTGGGTCACATAAGTTCGCAAACTAAATGTATGGCATGAGTAACTTACTAGGTTACATGGTGACTGTCCTTGGCTCAAGTAATACGAAAGTGTCATATTCAAAGAAACTGGAAGTACCGAGTGTTTAAGAGGACAAACATACCGGTAATCGCTGTTGGGTCACTGTTCAGAACTTATAATAAGAGAATTATTTCTCACCCGCAGGCTTATGTAACATGCTAACCTGATCTAATCAGCAGTAATCAAGCATAATGTGAATAATGTATAAAGTCAAGTTAATTAGAATTTAGATTAGTTTATTATTCTGCAATTTTTATTCTGAGTTATTTTTCTTTTTATTGAGTCAAAATAGTATTTTTTATAAGTTCTTATTGCACGAGAGATCCTATTCAAATTCTGAGTATATGTTTTGCTGAATTCCTTCATGTGAATTTTTAATGAGTTGTGTGGTTTGTTTACAAAGAAGATTTTCTAATATGGACATTAATTTGTTTAAGTTTAGAAAATGATCTTTCAAGTGTTATGTGAAATGTCAAAGTTATTTGAAATCTCACAATTTTAATTTGTAACAAGTTAAGAATTTGATTAATAACTTGGTGACATTTTAGGGTTTGACAAGAAATGACCTCCCTTGATCTTTTGTTAGATTTTTAGTTATTTCATATTTGTTAACCCTGATTGAGTGTGTTTGTAGCTTGAATTTTCTGCATTATACTGTTTTTTCTCAATGCGTTAATGAGTTCTGTAGTAAGTGTGCAGTGTTCAGGTTAAGAAGATAAAGTTGGAGTGCTGATTTTGTTATACATTGTTATTTATACGGATGATATCATGACGATAAGATCCTTGGTGTGTAGTGATAATATTTGTGATGCAGATTTGAGCATGTGAAGGATGAATACATGAACTTGCTTTTGGAGTAGTTATTTACTTTATGATTCATGTATTAATGAAAATAATCAAATTTGATATTAGTTTCCTTTGAATTTCATGCTGTGATTTATGACATACTTTTGGAAACTTTACTAAGTTCTTCAGTGAATTTTTGTTGGATTGTTCATTGTTTGTTAGTTTTGTAGACGGCATCTAGTATGGGACTTAAGTGTTTCAAGATGGTTTGCCGTCACGCATATCCATGATCAAAGGAAGTTCTCGGTGTCATAATCGTCATTGGTAATGAGGTTCATATATAAATTGATTATTTTCAGGTTTGTTGATGGTTAGTGTTTAAACCATGGGTTTTTATTCAAGATTATAATGTTCGGTTATATACTTACATTATGATGATGAATTTGGATGATAGCACTTTTTAGTACAAGGCATGAACAGTTGCTTTCTAACGAGTTTTTGCTATGTACAGATTGCGATGAAGGGTCGTTTTTGGAAGATCGCTTTGACAGGAACTTAGCTGAAATCTGGAATATTTTCTAACTTTGATTTGTTCTTACGAAGATAACTGTTATCTTCGTTCTTATAGTTAGAAATTAATTTGTCCAAACGAAGGCTATCTTCGTTTGGATAACTTCGTGAATGGATTTTAGCCCGACCCATAGTTAACCCATTTTTATTTCACTATATAAGGGGTTTTTTCTTTCTTTTTCACAAACGAAAATACTCTTATTTTCACACGACCAAAACCCTAAAATCTTTCTTTTCTCTCTATCTACTTCGTTTCCTTGATTTGTTTTGCAAATCGTGATCTAAGTAAGTTTTTTGACTTATTTTCGTCCACAAAAACGATCTAGGTTTTATATATCTTCGATTTGATTCGTTTTGATTATATATATATATATATATATTTCTTGTGATCATTAAACTGGTTTACCCAAACGAATTTAGATTTGTGAAAACGAACTTAGATTTTAGTTCGAACGAAGTTAGATTTGGTAGAAACGAAGTTAGCTTTCGATTATGCCTTACGAACTTAGAATTTAGTTGATAAGGAACGAACTTAGCAAGGCTTAACGAACTTAGTTTCTTAGCAATGCTTACGAAGTTAGTTTCTGTCCAAACGAACTTAGATTTCGTTTATAGTTACGAACTTAGAATATAAGTTATAACTTACGAACATGCATGTCCAGTTTAGACCTTACGAATTTAGACTTCGTTAGGTGAAAACTTCAGTTTAGTTCTTACGAATTTAGGATTTATCTTCGTTCCTTTATAGCTTACGAACTTAGATTACATCTTCGTTCCTGTATACTTAACGAATTTAGTGACTATTTTCGTACAGTTTATAATTTATGAACTCAACTTAACGAATAATTTTGTGCATTTCTTTACTATTTCCTGCATTCTTTATTCTGCTTATTTTATATTTGTTTCGATATTGTGATTTTTTTGCAGAAATGGCTCTCGCTCCGCGTCAGTTTGTGAAGAAACATAATCTCGCACTTAATCTTGATCCGGATCAGCATATAGCGAACATTTTCATGAGATGTTTGATTACAGCTCGATCGAGATTATTTTTTGCTTTCTGTGATTCGCCTAGACTTGTTAGGCAGTATATAGATTCCTTTTGGTCAACTGCTCATGAAGTTATGGTTGAAGGACATAGTTTTGTACGTGCTACTGTTTTGCATTTTTTTTTTAGGTTCAGAACCAGAGGTAGAAGCAGAGGAAGAAGTAGAGTTGACGTATGAGTTTGAACTTCTTCTTAGATGTTTTCAGAGAATGGGGTTTGTCGGCGCGGTCAAACTTCCTTTTGATAAGAGTGGTTTTCAGGGAAGATGGAGATATCTTGCGTATGCATTGCTCGTGTTTGAGCAATCGCAAGGCTGGTTTTGATCAATTGTCTGCTCAGACTGCGTCGCAGATGGTTGCATTAGTGTATAATCGACCTTATCCTTTCTCGAGATACTTTTATCTGGAGTTTCTTGATCAGATTAATGCCAGGGGGAGGAAGAGATTTCTCTTATATCCTCGGTTTGTTATGGCCATAGTTAGACTTCTGTCCTAACTTAGTGTATGACCAAGGTCCTCGCTACGTTCTTCATGCTTGGCCTTCGCGTCTTTTTGCTGATCTTGAAGCAAATACACGTAATGTGGCTGGTCTTAATGATCCACCACTTTTTGGTCACTTGATTAATCCACTATCGATCTCGTCTTGAGAATGATATGTTTGTGGATGATAATGATGAAGATTCTGATTCTGATGACTCAGAATTCTGAGAATGCTTCTGCTAATGATTCTGATGATGATTCGAGTGATGATTCTGATAGTTCTGATGATGGAATGATGAAGGTGTAGCCGATAGTTCAGACGGTTCTGCTGCTACAACCGAGACAGACACACAGATGCACTGCTAATGAGCGTCGAACTAAGTTGGTTCATGATGTCTCTGCTGCTTCCGAAAGTGATCATTCACATCAGTCTTTTGTTCAAGATGGTGCTGCTTTACATAGAGCGCGTCGGTAAGGCATGTCATGTTGTTCCTGCTGTTTCTGATTCAGCTCACTCCGTTCATGATGCACATAGCCATATTCCTGACCGTGCTGCTCAGATTGATCCTGATGTTGCTGCTCAGAATGATTCTGAACTGCGTGGAATTTTTGACGATATGGATGATCCCGTGAACAGAGCCAGTTCGGTTAGTCCGGTGAAACGGACAGGGGGTGCTGATCTTAAGTATACCAGAACTAAGCGTAGACGTGTTGCTGAAGCTACTTCAGTAGCGATTCCTGATCCTCCAAGACCAACTGCTGCTGTTATTCCTGCTGTTTCTCAAGCACAAGTATTGCGTCCTCTGGTGGCTCCTTCCTTATCCTACAGACTTCCTTCAGATTCTTCGCTTGTTCGTCGTGTTGATCTTCTGGAGACTCAGGTTCGTACTTTGGAGTCTGATCTCACCGATACCCGAGCAGCCTTGACATTTTTGATCAACTGGGTCAAGAATCAAGGGGAGAAGTTCCTGAAGAGATTTGTAGATTGTCAGCGTTTCAACCAAGACGTCAGAATGACGATGATGATGCTGATAATGCTGGTGATAGGAATGATTCTCGCCCAGTTGAAGACAAAGGAAAGGGTGTAGAGATTGAGGGGAGACAGGAGGTGATACTTCTCATGCTGGTCCTTCTGTGTTCCTCGTGATTCAGGTTCTGATTTTGATTATGATAAAGATTATTTAGATGTATGTATTCGTATGTAATAAGTTATGACATGTAATGTATCTTCTTATTTCAATACATTAATTTCATCTTATTATATTATCATGATTATGATAAAGATATTTAGATAGAATGTATATTCGATGTATGTAATAAGTTATGACATGTAATGTAATCTATCTTATTTCAATACAATTACATTTCATCTTTATTATAATTATCATGATTATTCTTTGTATTCTGGTGTTCATTTTGTGTAAATCTTAATAGATGATCCAGATTATACAGATTTATTCTTTGATGGTGATGAGCTCGAGGAAGTGAATTTGTTCCTGAACCAAACCTAAACATATTCAAGAAGCCTTATGTTTGATGAAGTTTGGGACTCAATTCCTGAAGATCCATCGATTGAAGAAAGTAGAGTGTTAGATCTGAAGAGATCAGATGTTCGGAAAGAATGCTTCAAGTTCCATTCAGTAGCCAAACTAAAGTTTTACACTTTGTTGTATATGCTAAGAATGGTGATGCATTGATTCCTTCTGATTATGAGATTAACTTGACAAGACCATTCAGTCCAAATGATTTTCCAGTTCCTCTCAGAGATGATGATCCATTACATGTGGTTGATCGACATGTGCCCGAGAGAAGAATTAATGAATGGATAGTCGATAGGGAAACTTGGAAACCAAATTGTATTGGACTCATATCTCAGACAAAGATGCTGCAAAGTACAAGACAATCATCTGGAGTTGGTTCTATGATGATGAACTGAAGCTGTTTGTTTTTAAAAGACCAGAAGGTTGTCAGTACTTAGCTTGGTGTAAGAGACATTTCAGGAGTTTATGTGAAAGACTTACAGTATGATAGTTTAGCTGATTTGTCGGTAATAATCTTCGTAATGATTTCTGGTTGAGAAAGAACATGAAAGATTCAGACAAACCGCAGTTTAATTGAACCAAGACCGAAGAAAAGAGTGGTCAAGCCAGATAAAACTGTTGAGTATGTTCAACATGACGTCAAGTGTATGATCAAAGTCCCTGCCAAGAAATGGGCACAAGACGTCTTGGACAAGATGGATAATTGGGAAATTGATCGAAACTCTGGTGAAGCGAAGATGTATGCAGACTCGAAGAAGAAGATTTTGTTGAGAAAAGTATATGATCCGATGCAGTTGGTGAACTTCTCAAGAAATGATCTAAGGATTATACGATACAAAATGTTCATTCTTGCCGTTTTGGAAGCATGAAGAAAGCCGTTATCGTAAGATTCTTCAACTTTGCTTACATGAAGATATCCATGCAAATAGCAGAAGATTGTTATTTGATGGATGACCAGATTTTGAAGACTGAAGAAATCGAAGGTGCTGCTGTCAAGGGGAGTTTGTTGATGCACGTTGATGTGACAACAGCAACTTAGATTTGATCTGTCTTTAGATTAAGACATTATACTTTATGTCGTATCTATATATATATGTAATTGATAGATTATGGACTTTATGTTTTGGTAATGATCGATTACATGTTTTGGTGTTATATATGTTATGTATGATGTTTGTTGTGTGTTATACAAGTACAAACATAATATGTGTTAGGATTCCTTGTTGATGAAACATTTAGGATATAACCAAGTCTTACATCTAACGAAGATAAGGAATATCTTCGTTTTCGTTTGGTACAAACGAAGATTAACTTCGTTACATGGGTTGGGCTGCTAAGTTCGTAGAACAAAGCCCAGCAAGCCCAGTTTCGATCTGAAACATATATATACGAATGAATACCCTAAATTAAAGAATCACATTCGACATACACATACACCAGTGACTTTCGTTCTATAGCTTATAGAAACGAATATAGCATCATACGGCTGATTATTTACTTGATAATTAGCGATACACGATAACTAATCAAACTAGTTATCTCGTGAGGATTCCGCACTCACGACATAACAATAGACGATATCGAGAGCGATCTGTAGCTATCGAGGGACTCACATGATCATCATAGCATAATTTTGCCATTACGCATAAATGGCATAGGTACCTCTACAAACGAGTGTGGTTGTTTCCAAAGATGGATGAGGATCCCTAAAGTGATTTCAACTTTATTGGTAAAGTTGAAGCATTTGACATTTGGATTGAAATCCAAGGTCACGATTCAAAGATCATCTTTGAATCTTGACCCTTGATTTTAATTAAGGTTATGATTTACAACTTTACAATAAAGTTGTCAATACTTTAGAGGATCCCGTCCTCCAAAGCTTGGTTTACAAAAGCTTGTAATAGTCTTTTACGATGTCATCTTCATACAAACCATGTTAAAAGCAAAAAATTTCAAATTCGTGCATCGCACGAGGCTGCACTC